>NC_141053.1:50580223-50797104 GCF_041138505.1 Cibotium barometz
AGTCCATGAACCTGCATTGAGCCTCATCACCAACATCCATCCAGGTGCATTTTTGGATGGGGGGACCTTGGCAAGTGCAATACTAGCTCATGGTACAACACATCACCTAGACCTTTCTACAATCAGCAGAGCAGGGGGCCTTCTGTGCCTCATCTTCGACTACCCTACCCATTCAACCCACCTTGCCTATAGCCTAAGTGCTCGAAAATACCAAGTCCATCTGAGCCACAAAGACCACCTAGCTCCATTGTAGCTGTGGGCATAGCCATGCACAAATTCATTGTCATGCCTCTAGTGAACTACTTCTTGAAAGAAAAGGGTTGTCAAGTAAATGTCAAAGAAA
This sequence comes from Cibotium barometz, assembly GCF_041138505.1. Lineage (NCBI taxonomy): Eukaryota > Viridiplantae > Streptophyta > Polypodiopsida > Cyatheales > Cibotiaceae > Cibotium > Cibotium barometz. The sequence goes on from NC_141053.1 coordinate 50,580,567, forward strand.
GAAGCAAAAAGAGTCAAAGAAAGTAGTTGTGTTGGAGAAGTTTTTGTTTGAATAAGTGCACTCGATCACACCGTTCACCCATTACCCATACACGTCACCTGCATATTGGATCCAGGCACTTTTTATTTGAAGAAGTACACCCACACGGTCACATCTTCTGCCCATTGCTCATGAAATATTATCTGTATATTGGATCTGGGCACTTTTGCAATGCCAGTAGCCCTTTTGAGTGTGTAGGCACATCAGAATTGTGCATGCATGCATGGAAACAGGGTTTAGGGTCAAGAAAAAAGGATCAAAGGATCAAAGGCATGAATGTATGGATGGAAAGAGGGTTTAGGGTCAAGACAATAGGATCAAAGGATCAAATGCAATAACGAGATGGTCAAAATAACAAAATTAACGGCATCCATGCAATCTGTTGGTATGGGGCATGGATGATACATCATGCAAGAATGCAAGCCAATGTCATAGTGCCTTGATAAGGTGCGGTTTAGACCATTAGGTGTGATCGGCATGGGTAATTTTTTTAAAATAATTTTATTTTTTTAATTCCTTCCCCCACCCCAAGTATAAAAAAACATTTGTTAAATTAAAAAAAACAAATTTCCATCTCCCACCCCCAAGTGGGCAACTCGCCAATTTAAAAAAATTGGGAAAAAACTTTTTCCTCCATTTTTTGAGAAAAGAAATATTTGTTTTGAAAAAAAATTCCTACCCACCCCCCAAGTGCCGAGAGAGAGAGAGAGAGAGTTTCCTTCCCCCATCCCCAAACTGGAATTTGGGCGATGGGGGCCCACCACCCTGCCATGGCTCCCCTCTCTCTCTCCTACCCCCTCTCTTTCTCTCCCCCCACCATGCCATGGCTCCCTCTCTCTCTCCCTCTCTCTCTCTCTCTCTCACTCACTCACTCCCACCCACCCTCTCTCTCACTCACTCCCACTCCCACCCATCCTCTCTCTCTCTCTCTCTCTCTCTCTCTCACACACACACACACACACACACACACACTCACTCACTCACTCTCCCACCCACCCTCTCTCACTCACTCACTCCCACTCCCACTCCCACTCCCACCCACCCTCTCTCTCTCTCTCTCTCTCTCTCTCTCTCTCTCTCTCTCCCACCCACCCCCCCCTCTCTTTCTCTCTCTCTCTCTCTCTCTCTCTCTCTCTCTCTCTCTCTCTCTCTCTGACTCTATTGCTCTCCTCTCTCCCACCTCTCTCTCTCTCTCTCTCTCTCTCTCTCTCTCTCTCTCTGTGACTCTATCTCTCTCCTCTCTCCCACCCTCTCTCTCTCTCTTTCATAATATCTTGCACTGCTCTCTCTCTCTCTCTCTAATTTCTTGCTAGTCTTTCTTGCTAGTCACTCTCTCTTTCTCTCTCAATGGTTACTAATATCCTCTATGATGGAAAACTCTAAGGAGAGTTTTGTGTTTACAATAAGAATAAGTAAGAGGGAGAGATAGATAGAGAGAGAGAGAGAGAGAGAGAGAGAGAGAGAGCAAGAAGAAGAAGAAGAAGAAGAAGAAGAAGAAGAAGAAGAAGAAGAGGATAGAAGCACTCTTAAGAGAGTTTGGTGTTCGCATAGACAATCAGTAAGAGGGAGAGATAGAGAGAGGGGGGAGAGGAGAGAGATAGTGCAGGAGGAGAGATAGACAATTGGTGTAAGAGGGAGAGATAGAGAGAGGGGGGAGAGGAGAGAGATAGTGCAAGGAGGAGAGATAGAGAGAGAAAAAGAAGATGAGGATTGTGCAAGGAGACACACACACACACACACAAACACACACACAAAGGAGACACGCACACACACAAAGGAGAGAGGAGATATATAAAGAAAGAGAGAGAGGGGGAGAGGAGAGAGATAGTGCAAAGAGGAGAGATAGAGAGAGAAAAAGAAAATGAGGATTGTGCAAGTAGACACACACACACACACACACACAAAGGAGAGAGGATATATATATATATATATATATATATATATATATATATATATAGAGAGAGAGAGAGAGAGAGAGAGAGAGAGAGAGAGAGAGAGAGAGAGAGAGAATCAATATGTGAGATATATAAAGAGAGAGAGAGAGAGAGAGAGAGAGAGAGAGAGAGAGAGAGAGAGAGAGAGAGAGAGAATCAATATGTGAGATATAAGCTTATGGCTTGAATGGATGCCCTAATGGATTCTAATTGTCAGTCACATAATTCTTTGCTTGTTTACAGCAAAAGCATGCAAGTGAGAATATTGTCAGGATGTAATATAGGCATGGAGTATTAATTACTGATCCTACTTATATTCTAGATGTGTGTATGAACTTTTATCGCCATTTTTTGGGTCCACAGGAGGTCATATCTCTTGAGATGGACTTTATTATTGCAAGATATGTGCGTATCTCAAGAGCCATGGGTGGTAATAGCTAAGACCCTCATAGACGAGGTCGCACTTATGCATGGTAATTCCAAGATCGATGGTACATGGTGGGATGTAGTGAATGGTTCCCAACAGGTTCGAGTGGTGGCTTCACCTCTCCTTTCTCATTTGATGATCTCATGAAGGGAGGTGTTGGCACACACTAAATAGAAGCCTTTGGATCAAGGGTTGCAGTTGAATTCAATGGGAAAGTGAGGTGTTGGCTACTTCATGACTTCTGGAGTGGCTTGACAAACTTTTTGAGCAGCCAAAATTCAATAGAATGGCTCAATTGGGACTAGTGAGAAATATGATGCTTAGTTGCCACATAGATGCCGCTTATTGTCTTTTTTGAAAATACGTCAATATTTTTGGGTTCCACATGGATATGTACAGTTATGGGAGAAAGTGAGGGAAGGACTTACACTGTTTGGTGATATTCCTCAATTGGAGGATCAGCAACCTTGGTTAGATTATTTAGAAAGCCTCTGGACATTGTCCAACGTACAACAAATCAAGTGTACCATATGATGGTGGAAGATAAGTGATGGATCACTGAGAAGGCTAATAGGGTATGGAACATTAGGAAAAGTAGGGCATGGTGGAAGGAAGTAATCTTGCAGGGCAAGTGGTCTAAGATTCCATATCAAAGAAAGGTGTTACTATGGCGTATGATAGTTGGAGGCCTACCATTGGGAGACCAGTTACGAAAGCGGCAGATTGCTTCTGGTAATTGTGTGTTTTGTACTACATGCTTGGAAACATGCCCGCATCTTTTCATGTCATGTCCAATGACAAAGAAGTTGTGGGATTTACTTTCTCGTATGTGGATTCCGTTTACAGATAGGCCCGTAAAGGTTACAGACCTGATTTTTGGCAAGATTCCGAATGGGCCGAATAACCTAGAAAATTTAGTTCTCTTTCATTTTTCCAGGTGGACAGGTTTGTGGCATATTTAGTTAACTAGGAATTCCTTCATATTTGATGCAAAAGTTCGTATTACAACTCACATAGGTCATATAAAAGGGCTACTATTGTGGCAAGTCTCTTCCTTGCAGTCAGCTTATATGGTGGAGGATGACACGGCTATATATTGGATGAGGGTACACCGAGCTACACCTGTGGTTCAGAGTAATTCGTGAGGGAAAGCTAGTACATCACATGGCGGCCATGTGTCCATTTGCAAAGTAATTTTTGGGAGTATACCTTCTATTATGAAGAGAGAGAGAGAGAGAGAGAGAGAGAGAGAGAGAGGATTGAGGGGCTAGGCAAGCCAGGCTAGGCGGGTTGGGATAGGAAGAGGAGGGGAGGAGGACGAGGGAGGAGGAAAGAAGAGTGAGAAGTATGGAGATATGGGGATAGAGAGAGAGTGGTTGTCAAGAAAATCTTGCTCCAAACTCACACTCACTTGGCCCATGATACAACCCATCACCTAGAGAACCCTTGACCTTGCAAGTATCTCCCTTGAGCTTCCATTCCTTTATCCTCAGCTTCGATTCCAATTCACCACCAAACAAAACCTCACCTTGGCTGATGTATTCGTCACTCACAAGCAAAGCCCCAATCGGGCATAATACTCTCTCATGCTAAGGTATCCTAGACCTCTATCTATCCATGTAATCATTCCATGGTGGTCATAGCACTCATTTTGCCAATCACAGGGTGCGGACTGCTTCTACCTAGACCTCCATCTAGCCATGTAATCATTCCATGGTGTTCCTAGCACTCATTTTTCCACTCACAGGGGTGCAGACCGCTTCTACCAAAACTACCTCGTGTTAAAGGACTTGTCCACACCACTTCCACAACCAACAAAGTCCTAGCATGAAGCATCTCTCGGTAAGCTGCCTGCCACCATCAAGGCTTCCCATAGCTACCCATCACTTTGCCCTACATCTAGCTCTGGATTGATTGGCACCAACTCCATAACATATCCTGGACCATCCACACCATCCACTTCCCAGCAACAACTTCACCACCGACTTGCGTGATGTGAGGACGTGGTCAACATTAGGAAGGGAGGTATGTTAACCACTCTATTGGTTAACATGGTTTCGCCTACTTCGTAAGGCGCTTTTTCCATCTTTCCCGTGCAAATGAGTTAACTTTTGTAAGACGGCACTAGAATATATAAAGAAGCCTTACCATGAGCTTCATGTCAAATAGGGAAAGCCTACGGACTTAGTGTATATAATTAAGTAAGACTAGTAATAGAGATCATACCATTCTTAAGTTTGGCCGACCTAGTGTGAAAACTAGTCAATTGTATATGTGTCATTTTTTTACAATAAAATCATTCCCTTGCAATAGTTTTCTTGTGAGATCTTTTCCTCTACTTGCATGCTATTGTGTTCTTACTTGCTTGATGGATGCTTGTTTGGGTAGGTGTGATTGTAGGTTTCCCTCTTGCATTAGCTTCTTCTTTTCCCTTCTTTTGTGAGAGAGAACCATTGTAAAGGACCATCTCTTATTGCCTCCATCTAGGTATTGAGAGATCTCCCTTCACCCCTTTGGTAAATGAGCATTATGATGTGACAAGGGAACGAGGACATGACGGACAAGCTAGCGCACCCACATGGGAAGTTACAGTTACAACTTCAAAGAAAAACCCAATAACACATGCTTCGGCAAGGCCAAGGTAAGATCTAGATGCGATCACCATTAGGAAGGGGGTTATTTTACCCACTCTATTAGTTAACATGGTTTCACTCACCCGACCTACTGTAAGGTGCTTTACCATCTTATCAGTGTAAATAGGCACTTAACTTTTTAAGATGTACTAGAGCATATGAAGCACTCTTACCATGAGCTTAATGTTAAATAGGAAAAACGTACGGACTTAATGTGTATAGTTGCTTAAGACTATATACATAGTTGCTTAAGACTATGTAAATAGAGAAATTTTACAGACTTATTGTACATAGTTACTTTAGACTAGAAATGGGGACCATACCATTTTTAAGTTTAGCCATAGTTACTTAATACTAGAAATAGAGGCCATACCATTTCTAAGTTTGGCCGACCTAGTGTGAAAACTAGTCCCTTGTATATAAGTCATTTTTCACAAAAAAATACACAATCATTCCCTTACAATAGTTTTGTTATGATCTCTCCTCCTCCTCTATTCTTGCTTGCTTGCCTGCATGCTATTATGTTTTTACTTGCTTAATGGTGGATACTTGTTTGAATATGTGTGACTATAGGTTTTCTTCTTTCATTAGCTCCTTCTATCTTTTGTGAGAGAGAACCATTGCAAAGGACCATGTCTTCTTGCCTCCATCTAGGCATTTAGACCTCTCCTTCACCCCTTTAGCAAAGGAGAATTTTAGTGTGACAACAAAGTGAGGACATGATGTGGATAAGCTAGCACACCCACATGGGAAGTCGGACATTTACAGCTCTAAGGCAAAACCTAATGACACATGCTTCAGCAAGGCTAAGGTAAGCTCTTGACTTGAACAACACCCAAACTAGAGCATCCATGAAGGTTGGGTAGGTCAAGGAGCCAACAACTTGGTGGGCCACAAAGTTAAAGTTATAAGACATGGAATTGGGGTAAAAATGGAAATAAAGAGTGTATTAAGAGAAAGAGGTTGTTCTAAATTGAAATAAAAAATCGACAATTTGCCTATCTACCTCTAGATGTCTTCATAGACATAGGTGCCACTATCAACTTAATCAAACCAGGATTAATCAAACCTAGAAAAATGGACAAATATAGAGGTGATGTAACATATACTACTAGGGTAGGGAATGATCGTAGAAACGTTCCTCACAAATATCCTAGTTGATAGTGGCACCTATGTTGTGCCACTATCAACTTAATCAAACCAGGATTAATCAAACCTAGAAAGATGGACAAATATAGAGTTGATGTAACATATACTACTAGGGTAGGGAATGAACGTAGAAACGTTCCTCACAAATATCCTAATTCAATAATCTAAGAGTACTAATCAGGTTATATATTCCTGAAAAACATGATTGTGATATTCTAATTGGAACAGATTTCTTAGACACGTTTGAAATGTATCTATCCCAAAAGGAATATGTTGCTTGCAAATGAAGATCAATACCAGGATGCAACAAAAACGATACTTAGGGCTCTTGAAAAGAGTTCCACTTTGTAGATGAATGTGGGAGAGGGTTTGATAATAATCCCACATGGGGACTTATGGGAGTCCTAGAATTTTTGTATAAAAGGTGGCTCATTTGAGAGCTTAGGTACACTTTGGGCTTAGTTCATGCAAGAGCTCCTTTGAGAGACCTACTCTCCCTCTTCTCCATAGAGGTGAAGACTCTTCTCTCACCCCATCTACATCATTGTATGAGGTAAATCTCTTCATTGAATCATTAGCAATGTCATGAGTCTTTCTCATCCTCTTCTCTAATCATTTTACTCTTATGCATGCTTTTAGTATTTCATTTTTGAGTACATGGATTGATTTGAAGCTTTCATGGAAGCTTGATGCTTGAATGTGTGCATGCTTGTAGGAAGATAGGAGTGGAGTGAGGTCTTTCTCTTTGCTTGAGTGCATAGTGATTGTATTCCTCTTGCTTGTATTTGTGAATGAAGGGGTGTGTAGGAATGAGGACAAGTTGAGCTTGTGTGTATGCTTAGTCTAGTGTCAAGTGATGGTAGCCATGAGCATTCTCTCCATTTGTGGATAAGCTCTTGTGCACCGGTACGGGTCGAATCCCTAGCTCCGAAAGGGATGCAAATCCCATTGGAGTGAGCTTAGTGTGGATCGTACTCCTCTTACTACAAGAGAGAGGGTTTTCCGTCTCTCCATTGGCGCCGCTGCCGGGGAGAAGACTCAAATCCGGTTGAGAGTGTGTGGAAACCACCACTATTTCCTCTTTTGGTTGCAAAACCATTGAGTGATTAGGTTAAGTTCGGGTGTGTGATCCCGGTGAGTGGATAAGGTTAGGATAAGAAAAAAACCATTGAGCGGTTGAGGTTTTTCCCGCATTGTTTTTTTTATATGTTTCATTGCTTTTATGTTTTTTCAAGTACCGTTCATTATGCTTACCTTCATTGTTTTTTGTCATTTCATTCTTTCATGCTCTTCGTTAACACGTGATTAGTAAAAATAAAAATAAAAAGAAAAGAGGGGCGTTGCTAAGCTCTTCCATAGTTTATGCAAGTCCCATAGACTCCTAAGCATTAAGCCCGCTCAAACATTGCATCGTGTGTAAACGGGCTGAAAGCAGTGAGGAGGAGACGGATTTTAATTGTTTTAATCGTTTTATACTTTGGCATAAGCGAGTTAAAAGCGCAGCAAAGAAAACTATATATATATATATATATATATATATATATATATATATAGTTTTATATATATGCTAAGGCTTTGGAAGGCGTAAGAAGACGTTGACGGAAGCAACAGACGTTGACGGAAGCAAGAAACGGTTGACGGAAGCAAGACACAGGGAGGCGGCTTTGTAAAAAAATATATATAAATATATATATAAATATATATTTTTATATACTGGTGGCAGGGCTGTGTTGCAAGAGGCGCAAAGAAAGAAAACTAGAGCCCGGACGGAAAAAAGAAAGAAAGAAGGTGGCATCGAAAAGCTACAAGCGTAGAAGGCTGGGGCTCGCAGTGGCGGCATCTCGCGTGGGCTGCATCGAACCGCCGGTGGAAGAAGCTGACGGGGCTGCAAGGAGTGTGCACAGTTGAGAGGCGGGCGTGGCTAGCGAGAGGCGCTGTGGAGTAGGCGGGAGCAGCAGCGAACTGAAGCGCGTGTGGAGGCAAGAAGGCGGCTGAAGGAGGGCAACATTCGAAGAAGGGCCAGGAACGTGAAGGTAGCTGGCGACGAGTAGCCAGGCGGCAAGATCTTGGTTCGAAGGCGACTGGGAGCTGTGAAGTGGTCGCTGCTGTGGTGGCCAATGCAGGCGAAGAAGGCCTAGGCCGTGTAGGAGGCTAAGGTGGCAGAGCTGGTGCGTAGGCAACAGCTGTGGCTGCGTGGAGACTGGCCGGTGGCCATTGCGCGACTGTTGGCTGACTCAGAAGCCGGTTTGCAGAGCTAAGGGCAGGTAGTAGGCGGCTATGGTGGCTGCGAATCGAGGCGACGGAGTGAAGCGTGGAGAGAGCTGTGTGGAGTAATGTCTCCTGCAGCAGTTGAGGGCGGTAGCTGGCAGCTGTGAAGGCAAGCGATGCAGCTGGCGCCGGCGACGAATCCGGGCAAGCAGATCGGTGCGGATAAGGTAGGTGAATTTTCTTTTTTTTTTATTTTTTTTAATTTTTCATTAATTTTTTATGTTTATTTTATATTTTTAAATTAAAAAAAAAAGAAAAAAAGAAAAAGGCATTAAAAAAAAAACAAAAAAAGAAAAGAGATTAAAAAAGAAAAGAAAAGAGAAAGAAAAAAAAGAATAAAAAAAAAGAAAAAAAAAGAATAGTGGAAAATTTAAAAAATATATATATATATATAGAGAGAAGAAAGAAAGAAAAAAATTAAAAAAAAAATAAAATAAAATTAAAATAAAAAAAAATTCTTTTTATTTGTTTTTTTAGGAGTCCATATTGTTTGCATATTTTTTATTTTTTATTTTTTTTTCCATTTTTAGCATATTCAGAGTAATTTGCATTGTTTTAAATTTTTTTTTATATTAAAAAAAAAAAACAACAAAACAAAACAAAAGGGAAAAAAAAAAAAAAGAAGAAGAAAAAACAATTTCTATTTTGAAATCATTGTTCATCATTTAAATTTTTGCATAATTAAGGTAGCTTGCATTTTTTATTTTTATTTTTAGAAGTATGTAAATGATGCATAATTAGTAAACTCATATTTTTTGGCACGAAATTTATTTAAAAATATAAAAAAAAATATAAAAAAAAATTAAAAAAAAAAACAAACAAACAAACAAACAAACAAACAATAAAAACCAACAAAAGGAGAAAAAAACAAACAAAAGAAAATTTTGATTTTTTTAGGAGTCTATTATTTTTTGCAGTTCTTCATTTTTTTAATTTTTTGCATAAATAGTGTAACCTGCATTTTTTCATTAAAAATAATAAAAAAATAGGTTAGATAAGTACACCATACATTTTCTTTTTAATTGTCTCTAGTGGTTAGGTAGGGAAAATATATATATATATATACATATATATATATATATTTATCAAAAAAACAAAACACAAAAAACCAAAACTAAAACAAAACAAAACACATAAAAAAAAAAAACCAAAACAAAATTTGACTTTATGCACTTACGGTCAGGACGTCTGATAGATTCTGCCATAGGGCCTAGGGCACCTTCTAGAGTACCTACTCAGGAAAGTGGGACCCAATCGGTAGGCAATTTGGCAGATATTGCTGAAACCCTTTCTGAATCCCAATCCGATACCCTTTCCTCCAGAACAACTAGTTCATTGTCCATGGACAATCTAGGGCCATCAACTAGTCATCCCGGAGCCCAAAATAGGACACCCACACGATCCTTTAATCCATTTGAGGCTGACACCATGGGGTTAACATTCAATGTGAGACTCCAATATGTCTACACAAATGCTCAAGGAGCTGAGATCTTTAGGGATCCACAACAACGGTATCTTGTTAAGATAGCCGACATATTCTCAGAACTTGATAGAGCACCTCTAGTCAATGACCAGGGTAACATGTATATGGGTGGAGATGGTGTACGCTATGAAGTCACCTACCATCCAGAAAAGGTAGACAAATTAGGGGAGCTCTCTAAAACTGAGTTGTTAGACTATTCACAACTTTCCAGAGCAAAAGAGTCTAGAGATGACTGGCTTATCGAGCCGGACATGCCTGGACCATCCAATGCCCAATCCTCAAAGCCATCCATAGATGATTTACTTCTTGTAGATCTCCATTTGGACAAGGATAGGAAAGGCAAGAGTAAAATGGATCAGGGGGATGAAAGCCAATGGGAGTTTGTACGACAAATTCCTGTGACAAAGGTCTTACAGGATGACCCACTTCAAGAGGTCTATAAGGATTCGTTAGAGGGATACTATGCCACAACAAAATCGCCAGAGCTGGATCTTCCTCTAGCTTATGTAGTGGCAGTTGAGAAGTGTGCAGGACACATGAACAGAATAGTTGATAAATGGGCCAATGAATATCGAACGTTAGATTGGAAAGAGATTAGGGAACTCACGTGGAAAGGACAACCATTATTTATGGAAGTGTTCTCAACACATACAGCCAAACCAGGAGAGACAGCCTTTCTTGGAGAAACTGTTGCTCCTCCCCTACGAGAGTTCACTAGAGAGGGACCTTCAACATCTAAGTGGACCACTGCTAGTAGCCCAACTCTAGCACCACGATATCGTCCTACACCAAATGTGCGACCACAGGTCACACCACCACAACAACATCTTTCCCACTATGACAATCGGATGAGAAGGGAGCCAACTCGGCTTCCTATAAGTGCACCTCCTGAAATGAGGGTGACAAGATCTTTAGAGGGGTTTGGTGAGGCTGGTAATAGGATACCCACACCAATTTTGGAAACATGTGGACCATCTTTCCAAAGAGAGGAACAATTCCCACTGAGAGTGAGAGGCCGTAGGCCCTACGATGAGTATTCACGACAAGTAAGGCCATCAACTCTTCAGAAATTGGTAAAGAAATATGAAGGGTCGGGAGATCCATACGATCATGTAGCAGCTTTTAGGCAAGCAGTTCGAGCTGAGCAAGTTGCTGATAAGCATACTCAAATAGAAGGGTTTGGACTCACTCTTGAAGGAAAAGCCCTGGCTTGGTTTCAGGCATTAGAGGCTTCTGACAAAACTTCTTTACGAGTTTTGGAAGAGAGATTCATTGCTGCTTTTTCCTTGATGGGAATTCAACATGACACAGTAGCGCATATCTACTCTTTCAAGCAAGGCGAGAATGAGAGTGTCAGAGACTGTGTAAATAGAATGAAGCAGTACATTAATCGTTGCCCAGAAGATGAGAAGCCTGCCCAAAGTCGATTAATTTCTCTCTTCTTAAAAGGCCTCAAAAATTCGACACTGCATACACATCTCTATGCTAAGAAACATACAAGTTTTAATGAGTGTTGCCATGATGCTATGGATTTCACCGATAACTTCAAGTTCCAGGATGGTTCTGGCCCTGAGGTGAAACCTAGAAATCAGTGGGGTGATGACCAAAGTTCAGGGTCTAGCGCGCTGGTAAATCCAGATCAGATAGCCAACCTAGTGCTAAGGAGATTAGGACAACCCTATCGTCCACCCATGCAGCCACAACAACAGCAGCAGAGAATGAGGAGTGTACTTCCTACAGGTCCTCATCTTTGTGGAGCATGTGGCGGTGACCATAAAACAGAGGACTGTAATACCTTTTCTCCTCTAGTCACAAACCAACCCACAAAGAAGTGGTGCCAAGCCTGTGCTTGGAACTTTACTCATACCACCCAGGATTGTACTCGCATTGCGAGAATGAGACAGGAACGTGAGCAACCGAGGGGTGGAGTGGCTCCACAAATGTATCAACAGTATACTAGTTTTGAACGTAAGCCACCGATGACACAAGAACAAGCACGACCTGTTCTTGGTGCTCAACCTCCTGCTCCAGGGACTGCTCCTGTGAGGGTTGTCGACTATGACAATCCAAATGTGTGTAGAGAATTGGTAAACCCAGGCTATGTGGAGGAAGAATATGTATCATATTCATCCAAGGATAATATCTTTGAAAGTCCCGCATACCCAAACCAAGCACTGGTGGAGATTCAACCAGGGGAACAAAACTCTTTCATGTTGCTAGGCGGCTACCAACCTAGGACTCTAGGCCCCTCAGGTCAATGGCAGCCAAGGAAAGTAGAGACCAAACCAATGGGCCCCTGTTATGAGTGTGGAGAACCCCATTGGGCTCGTGATTGTCCACATCGCTCAAGGCAAGCATCTAGGTCCAATACAACAGTGCAACAGTTTCCACCAATAGAAAGATATTGTCTGGGGTGTTGTGTCGAACATTTCCCGAAGGATTGTCTGTTGAAACCACATGAGGAGGGCAACTCTCAACCAAAGGTTTCACTCAACCTTGTAGGTACAGTTCCATCCCCACCTTCATCTGAGAATGAGGATGTCGTGCCACTTAGAGTCATGACTCGATCACAAACACGAAACGCTGAAATACAAACTGATGAGACACCTCGAACTAGGGACGCAAAGACAAATCTAGTGGACAAGACCCTACAGTCCAATAGAAAAAAAAACCACTAGGAGAAAGAAGAACCGAAACAAACAAACTAAAAGTACATCCACTAGTTCTCAGGAAACCTCTAAACAAAACATGAGGGATAAAACTTTTACATCCCAGGAAGTGCGTGAGGAACATCAACCTCAACCTGAGCCTAGTGTTAAACAAGATGAGGCTAGTACGACTGAGGATAGTTCTGGGGGTTCTGTTTTTGTGGATAAAGTGAATGAGACTCTAGAGGCCATCATTGATGCTCATAGAAGTCGCATTGCAGCTTTATCTGAGCTACCCAAAAAGCTTCAAGAATACCCAAACCCTCGTGAGGAGAAGATCAATCTAGCTGTACACCAGCAACTCATTAGGGAAGCTCAGTCAATACTTGAGGGACCACCACCACCTATTCCTCGTGGCCCAACCTCTCTTAAGCCAACATTAGAAACTATACCGGAAGTGTCATCAAGTAGGGAAATGAAAAGTGAGTTCATTTCACAAGCTCAGAGCGAAAGGTCTGCACCAATTGACACTCCATTAAAAGATGACATTCTGCCATCACCCAGCCTTGTCTTCCCATGCAATGATGAAATTATTGATGCTAATGAGGACATGGCAAATGAAATGTGGGCCGCAGTAAATGAGAAAATTAATGAGAACATGTCTTCTGTTAGTTCGCCTCCATTCTCTGAGGTGGATTTTACCAAAGATTCGGAAAACAATTTTGGACGCCCAAGCATCCAGGAGGAAGGTCAAACAATGGTTTCTCCTAGAAGTAAGCATACAATGAAAACCTTACCATCCTATCTGGGAGAGTATGAGAACTGTTCTCAAACCTTGAGGATACCCTCCATGCATAAAAGGTTGACTAAGGAGAAAGATATGAGTATGGTGCAAGCTATTTTGTCTACACCAGTGGCTTGTACCTTACCTTTGCTTGAGTTGATAAAGCTTAAACCTGCGTTGTGGAATGATATTGCCACATGTTTGTCAGAGCAGGTATTGCTCCAAAAGGGTCACCATGAGTGTACGATACACCCTGAGACAAAGCATGTAATGCCAGTTCCTATCAACAAAGTTGGAAAATTTTGTGAGGATGATCAGGGAAATGCTACCCTCCCATTGGAAGTGCGAAAAGTATCTTCAACTGCAATACTTGATAGTGGCGCAGGAGTGGGCATTGTGACAAGGTCCATTTGGGAAAAATGGGGCAAACCAGCTATTAGGAGTACAAGGATGCGCTTGCAGCTAGCAGATGGAAGCTTAGAACATCCCCTTGGGTTGCTTGAGAACATATTGGTCACCACATGTGGGATTGAATATGAGCATACCTTTGCAGTGGTGGATTTTGGAAAGCATCCAAACTATGAAGTGATATTGGGTAGACCATTCATGCGACAATTTCAAATGATTCAAGATTGGGGATACAATTATTTGTACCTCAGACATGATTCTGTCATCACAAGGGTCAACCTAAGGAATCACTCATATCGTGATGTAACAAGGTCTCCAATAGATGAGTTTGATTCTGCTTCATCTGAGGGCTCAAAAATTACATTGTCAGATGGGCGAGAAGATCTATGGATGTGTGGAGCCTCCTGTAGGGATTTCAACACTGAGAGACTTAAGGGTAATCGAAGTGTATCAGACGAGGCATACATTCCACAACCCTTCCCTGAGCATTTAATTGATCCATTAGAATGGAGTCATGTCCTTGCAACATTATCAACATGTGCTCTACCGAAGCCAATTCAATTCTGTGACTCAGATGGATATGACATTATACCTATACGAATGGTACAACCACATAACCTTCGAGATGATTTGTACTATAGGAATGCATCCACAACAGCTATGCATGTCGAGGAAGTCTCAGTTGAGAATTTAACACTCAAATCTGTTAATGATGCTGATAAGAAAGCGACACAATCTCCAAAACAAATGATATGGATAATTGATGAGTACTCAAGTGAGGGCCATGGCTGGCATGTTCCAACTACTCTAGTTGCTGCTCAAAGAAGGCCGGGCAAGAAGGAATTATCAATGTGGCTACCCAAAGATGCGTACAAACTTGTACCATCTATTCCAGTTGCTAAGCCTCTTAAGAAGCACATCATTTCCAAACCTAAATCTCGCATTGTTACTCGATGGATCCCAAAACGGGTTCTTAAAGCACAAGGTTATTATGAGGGTGCAACATCAATTTGGCTTCCAAAATTCCATGGATTGCTAAAGGTAAAAGAGTGTTTCAAAAAGATTCCAAGAGTCACCCCTGATTGCCCATATCAGTGGGTGCAAAAGAAATCAACACAAATTCCCCAAGAAAGGAAAGGTGGCTGTGATAGCACTTACAAATCCACTTGTGTTGATCTTCCTAAAACATGTATTGAAACAACTGTTGCCCCTATTTCTCCTTGTTTCACAATTCAACCATCAACTGGTGTACCTAAGACAAGTCCAAAGGAGTCTCATTTGAGCATAGATTCTGGTGCTTCACTGCCTAAATCCTCTTATCTTACTCAAATCCCAAGACAATTGCTAAAGTCTACACCTCTTAAAAAGGATACACCAAAAGCTAAAGATAAGGCATTAACACTACAAATGAAGCTCTTTGGTAAATCAATGTTTGAATAGTGTGGTGCCTTACGCCTTTAAAGAATTATGTTCTTTTTGAGATGATCCCCACCATCAGCGCAAGAGTGAACTCAGTGACTCCACAATAAGAACGACAAGCCAGGGCACTTTTCTCCCATTGGGTTTTTTCCCCTCGGCTATATTTGGTGATTGGCACCACTAACAAATTTTATTCTTTTGTTTTTTCTTTGTTTGTTAATAAAACTTTGTGCAGAGATCTCAGCTTAAGAAGAGCATCAGATACGCCCCTACAGTCCACCTATCGTGCACACAAATTAGGAAGGGGGGAGATATGCTATGCCTACAGGGATCAAGGAGAAGCAATCTGCACAAAATCAGCAATTATTCAAGGCAAACGAACAACATCAACAGGGCACTACAACAGGTGTATGCAAATCTTAATCTTTATTTCTTTAAGTGCTCTTATCTTTCGAATATATGGTTTGCATGTACACAATATTGGCTGGTTTGAGTTTTTGATTTGTAGTTAAAATAGGGTGAGTGCATTCTAGACTCTTAGAAGACTTAGTAAAAGATGTTTCTATCCAAAGACAGTGTAGGATATATACCAAGGGAGTATGCCAAGTACTTATGTCTTCAAGGTATATTAGTTATCCCTAGTGGTAGTTATCTCTTAGATATGAGCTAGGTGCTACGAGTAATAAAAATTTATGAAAATATACCCTACAAAAATATATATACAAGATGAATTGCGACATGAAGTGTCTACCGCCATGCGAAGTGCTTGGTAGGACCTGGGGATGTCTCAGCACCTTGGGGCCGATGCCTTGGTTTCCATGGGGTGAACACTGATGTCTAGAAGCTTCAATAGAGGACCTTTGAGGAATCTATCGCCTTGATAGATGTTGGTAGGACTCGGGGGTACACTATGGGCCCTCGAAACCGATGCCCTCATCTTCAAGGGGTACTCCTTAGGTCATAAAAGAAAGAAAAAGGGTCTGTCGCCCTTGAGATACTTAGCGGTCTTTAGATTCTCTTGGCGGAGGTCTCTTGGCCATTGCTCGGGTCTCATGGGGATAGAACCTTAATCTTTATCACCTTGTACACACATATCAAAAAAAAAAAAAAAAAAAACAACAACAAGAGAGAGCTCCAATCACCTTTGCTCATATTTAGGAGTAGGGTTGCCACTTAGGAGTAACTTACATACTGATAGGACATTGAGACTGCGGTCATAACCGGAGGTGTACAAAGACACTTGCCTTTGCATAGCATTATCTACTACCTAAGTCTCACTTTGACTAGTTTTTACTCACCTCTTTTAGTACTCATTAAAACTTTAATCAGCCTTGCACTTGTATGCTCACGTATGTAATTATTATTGCTGATTTTGCTTTTCTTTTCTTTTTATCAATAAAGGACTTTACTCGTATCAATTGTTTTTTGTTGCAGCTCTTGCTACTACCGCGCTCGAGGACGTGCGCAAAATAGGAAGGGGGGAGTGTTGCTTGCAAATGAAGATCAATACCAGGATGCAACAAAAACGATACTTAGGGCTCTTGAAAAGAGTTCCACTTTGTAGATGAATGTGGGAGAGGGTTTGATAATAATCCCACATGGGGACTTATGGGAGTCCTAGAATTTTTGTATAAAAGGTGGCTCATTTGAGAGCTTAGGTACACTTTGGGCTTAGTTCATGCAAGAGCTCCTTTGAGAGACCTACTCTCCCTCTTCTCCATAGAGGTGAAGACTCTTCTCTCACCCCATCTACATCATTGTATGAGGTAAATCTCTTCATTGAATCATTAGCAATGTCATGAGTCTTTCTCATCCTCTTCTCTAATCATTTTACTCTTATGCATGCTTTTAGTATTTCATTTTTGAGTACATGGATTGATTTGAAGCTTTCATGGAAGCTTGATGCTTGAATGTGTGCATGCTTGTAGGAAGATAGGAGTGGAGTGAGGTCTTTCTCTTTGCTTGAGTGCATAGTGATTGTATTCCTCTTGCTTGTATTTGTGAATGAAGGGGTGTGTAGGAATGAGGACAAGTTGAGCTTGTGTGTATGCTTAGTCTAGTGTCAAGTGATGGTAGCCATGAGCATTCTCTCCATTTGTGGATAAGCTCTTGTGCACCGGTACGGGTCGAATCCCTAGCTCCGAAAGGGATGCAAATCCCATTGGAGTGAGCTTAGTGTGGATCGTACTCCTCTTACTACAAGAGAGAGGGTTTTCCGTCTCTCCAGAATATCTTTAGGATCAAGATCAGTAAAGGCCACTATGAAAGATAAGAAAATCAAAAGAATTGCTACTATTACCGCCAGTAACCCCATAAAAAAGATAGTCCATCTTCCCAACAAAGAAGATTCTACTCAAGCATTCTTTGACTCATAAAAGAAAAGATATACCCTTGAGATTGAGGAAATCAAGAATAAATATCTGACTATGTGTTCTAAAGAACCATGTACTAGATGGGAAAAATATAAATTTGAAGTTGAGTTACCAATGAAAGAAGGTGCTATCCATATAAAGGCATCTCAGCTAGGAATGAGTCTTGAGGTGATGACCGTGAAGAATGCAGAGAGATCATTAATGATATGATACAGAAAGGATTGATTATGGAAGTTGACTCCTCAGACTAGTCTTCTCCAAATTTCGTTGTAAATAAACAAAGAAAGTTGAATGGTCTTCTCCTTTGTAAAAAAACAAAGACATCAGAATGACACATAAAATATTTTCCCAAGCTCAGAAGTCATTTCTGCCATTAATATACTTATGTGTGTATACACCATATGGGAGACTAACTAACTAAGCAAGTAGTAGATACTAGTCTCGCCATTGCAAATTGGAAAACTAAAGATCTCTCAGATATTAATGAAAGAGAAGTCCAAATAAGACAATCAATATTAAAGGTCAATGAAAGACAATCTATTTAAGTCAAGAATGCAAATAGGCCTTTTTGAAACCACAAAGGTCGCCCTTACTATAGGCCGACCCATGAAGGTCGCCTTATGCGACCTGCTAGGGTCACCTATAGCATTATCTAGTAGTGATATGTGTGAACACACTTAGGAGGTTTTTTCCCTCGTGCGTATGTACACCCTCTTATCTACTCATTTTGGGATGTGTACTTATCTTTTGTATCTGGCACACATTTGTTTATTCTAATCTAGTGAGTTTGGTGCTCTCAAGCTTCTCTATCTTGTGTGTGTGCATTGTTGTAACCCTAACCCTAATTCCAATAATTGGTATTAGAGCCAGGTTCCTTGACACTTGATCTAGTAGTCTGCCTCCCTCCTCATAGCCCTATTTTTCTATCTCTCCAATTGAGAGACCCTCTTAGGAGAAGAAGGTATATATTGTAGTATGCTATATACGAAGTATACCACAATTTTCGGGGTCCGCGGTGCGATTCGGGTGCGTATTGGGCACCACAAGGTTTCTGTAGATGTTTTGGAGAGACATCATTTTGGATTGGTTCTATTCGATTTTGGGTGTTTGAGCTGTGCAGTGGCAAAGATTTGGTGTGCAGCAGCATCTACAGTGTCTTCAACAACATCGACCATCATACTTTTTCCAGTAACACTCTATTCTCTACTCTATGTTATTTTTCATACACTTTGCAAGTGATTCAGTCAGTTGGTAGCCATCCGGGGTTGCATTTAGTGAATACTGAGTACTTGCAGTGTGTTGAAAGATTTCACATTTGGTAGATAGTCATGGATGGTGTAGTAGTGATGTATTCAACATGTTGTTTGCTGAGGGCAAACTTGATGGGACTAACTACCCATTGTGGTCCTGCATGATGAGGCATGTACTGGTTGCTAAAGGCCTTTGGAATGTAGTCAGTGGTAGTGAAACTCGTCCTGCTTCACAACTACCAGTGCAACCAGGTGCGGTAGGTACATCTAAAGTAGAATCTGATACAGATTTGGCTCCTCCACATACACCACCAGTACCTCCCAATGTTGCTCAAACAAGATGGGATGGAAGAGATGTACATGCACATGCATTACTTGCTCAAACAAGATGGGATGGAAGAGATGTACATGCACATGCATTACTTGCACTTTCTGTGAAGCGAAGCATTATTCCTCATGTTCGGTCATGTAAGACTTCAAAACAGGCATGAGATGCACTTACTGCATTATACCAAGTGCGCAATGAAGCACGTGTTGTATATCTGCACAAACAGTTGGAGTCTAAACACATGAATGAGTGGATAGTTTCTTGACCAAGATCAAAGATTTTAAGGAGTGGCTCGCTAGTGTGGATGAGATATATCCTGATAGTACATTGGTGCCCACTGTTCTCAATGCATTGTCAGATTCTTATCAGAGTTTTGCCTCTACCCTTAGACTTATAATGAAGGGAAATCCAAATTCCCTTACATTTGATGAGCTGGTTTCAGTACTCTTACAAGAAGAGCAATCTACACAAAATAGATATGTTATGTGAATTGGTGACCAAGCTTTTGTTGCCAGTCAAAAAGGCAAAGGTAAAGCTTCTTTGCATGGTGGCTATAAGCCAAAATCAAAATCCTCAGGTAAGGCTGCAAAGAAAGAAGGTGATAAGACTAAAAGTGTCACTATTGCAGGAAACCAAGACACTACATAAATGAGCGCAAGAAGAAACTAGAGAAGGAGAAAAAGAAAGAATCGGGCATGTGATCCATTTGCACCAACAAGTGCAGAGAAGAAGGAATTTGCAAGTTTTTCTCAAGATGATTGGACATGGATTGTACATTGCAGTTATGATCCTTCTATTCATGATGTATGCATGTTAGTGCAAAATCGAATGCTTGGTACTTTGATAGTGGTGCTAGTAAGCACATTATTGCACAAAAAGAAATTGTTCTCATCCTTGGAATCCATCCCAAGTGTAGAAACCATCACATGTGCAAATGGTTCCTCATATCATGTCAAAGGAGTTGGTAGAGTTGTCCCCTCACTACTACAAACTTCCTAAAGTTTTATATGCACATGTGATGGTTTCTACACTTGGGACGGATTCCAGGGATGAGAACCAGGCATTAAGAAGAACTTGTTGTCAGTTTCAGTGTTAGCCTTGTCAGGCTTGATGGTGAAATTTGTGGATGAGAGATGTACAGTTCAAGATAGAAATGATGGTTATTATATCATTGCCTCAGGTATCTTATTTCATGGCCTATACAAGATGGATGCATTTGATTGTATCCATGGCTGAAAGTGCATGTGAATGTAAAGTTGGAACCCTTTGTTCAGATCGCAGGGGGGGAGGGGGGGGAGTATATGTCTAAGTAATTTCATGCATATATGGCTGGATAGGGCATAAGGCATCAATGTACATCGCCATACACACCTCAGCAAAATGGTGTGGCTGAGAGAAAGAATAGGTCTCTCATTGGAGATGGCACGATGTATGGTGAAAGCCCAAGATTTAACTCATGGTTTTTGGTTAGAGGCAACTATGTGCGCAAACTGTGTTGAACAAATGCCCTACCAAGGCCTTGCAGTCTAAAACTCCTTATGAAGCTTAGCATGGCAAGAAGCCTTCTATGGCTCATTTGTGTGTTTTTGGTTATCTTGCTTATGCTCTTGTGCTTGAGCAACAACGCAGTAAGCTTGATGATAAGGAAGTTAAATGCATATTTGTGGAATACAGTTCAGAAGGCAAGGGGTATACACTCTACCATCCGGCCTCAAAGTAGATTTTGGTAAGTAGAGATGTTGTTTTTGTTGAAAACTTAGTTCAGCCCATGCTTTCATGCAAAAAATAGTAGAATGTATGCTCATAGGACATGTTTGATTCGCTCCTACCTTCGTTTGATGGAGAGAAGCCATATGTAGAGCAATTGAATACTCAACCAAGTGCTAAAATTTAGCCTTTGCAGGTGCAAAATCAGCCTTTTGATGAGGCAATTATTGAGGATGCAGTGGATGAGGAGAGAGCAGCCATAGAAGAATTTAGGGTATGCCAAAATAGTTTGTGCAGACATTGAGGGATAGCAAATAGTTGAAAAAGGCTCTTTATGTCCTTAAGCAGGTTGAAAAAGGCTCTTTATGTCCTTAAGCAGGCTCCTAGAGCATGGTATGAGAAGATTCATGCATACTTGGTTGCAAATGAGTTTTGCAACAGTCCAACAGAGGGTACCTTCTATGTGAAGAGGAATAAAGACACATTTTTGTCACCGTCCTATACGTTGATGACATGCTGCTCACAAGACCCGATATAGATCAGATTTCAGCCTTTAAGGCTGATTTGCAATTGAGGCCCTTGCATTACTATTTGGGGATTTAGTTTATGCAGTGCAATGATGGCATTGTTATGCTGTAGTCTAAATATATACAGAAGCTATTGAAGAGGTTTAATCTTGAAGAGTGTAAACCTGTGGCTACACCTATGGATGCAGGTACTCGACTTAGTCTTCAAGATGCGAGAGACTCTTTTGATGCTAGTTTGTATCAGTAGGCTGTTGGATCCCTTCTTTATGTGTGCAACACGAGGCCAGATATACAATATGCGGTCTCACAACAATTGAGCAAATTTATGCATAACCCAAGTACAAAGCATTGGTAGGCTATTAAGCGGGTTTTTCACTATTTATAGGGCACTCAGTATTTTTGATTATTTTATCCAAAGGGATGTGAGTCACAGCTACATGCTTTCAGTGATTTAGATTGGGCTGGATGTTACGTGTATCCATTAGTGGGTTTTTCTTTCGCCTTGGTGATTTATGTATATCATGGCTCAGCAAGAAGTAGCCTACAGTGGCGACTTCCAGTTGTGAACCTAAGTATAGGAGGGCAGCTTTTACAGCTACAGTTGAGTGTGTGTGGCTCAGACGTCTTATGGCTGATTTGGGTATTAGACAGTCGTCTAGCACTACGATTTCAACTAACAGCCAGAGCGCATTAGCAGTTGCGACCAGTGTTTCATGCTTGCACTAAGCACATTGAGGTGCATTACCACTATATCAGGGAGAAAGACTCTCTGCAGCAGCAGCAGAGATCAGCTACTTGGTCTATGTGGCTTTACATGACAACATGGCAGATTTATTCATGAAGGCTCTTCCTTGTGAAAAGTTCAAAGCTTTTCGTAAGGCTTTGGTCTTACTGCCTTTTCAGGAGATCGGCCATACCTTGTACATGTTCACATCATCACTCCAGGGGGGGATTTATAGCATTATATGGTAGTGATGTGTGTGAACACACTTAGGACCGCAACAAGGACACTTTTTTCCTCACTAGGAGGTTTTTCCCCCTGTGTGTATGTACACCCTCTTATCTACTTATTTTGGGGTGTGTACTTATCTTTTGTATCTAGCACATATTTGTTTATTCTAATCTAGTGAGTTTGTGTGCTCTCAAGCTTCTCTATCTTGCGTGTGTGCATTGTTGCAACCCTAACCCTAATTCCAACATCACCCTCACTAAGGGCGACGTTGCCCTTAGTAAGGGATGACCTAATGAGGTCACCCTTACTTAGGGCGACTGGTTAAGGTTCTCTCTCTCTCTCTCTCTCTCTCTCTCTCTCTCTCTCTCTCTCTCTCTTCTTTTCTTTCTCTTTTCTCCCTCTCTCATCTTAAAGCAATACTTTTTTACTTAATTTAAAGTAATTAAAATTATTTAAAAGGAGAAAAAATTAGGGAGAATTTCTTAGTTATAATTAATAAAATAATAATATTTATAAGTAAAATAATATGTATATATATGAGAGTTAGTTATATATATATTTAATAATAAATATTCTCATAAAAATAAATTTTTCTTTATGTCTCTCAATAGAACCATCAGATTTGCACTTCACTTTGTAAACCCATTTACATCCAATAACATTCTTGTCCTTTGGTAATGCAACTAAATCCCATGTATCATTATGGACTAATGCGTCCATCTCAACATCCATTGCTTTCTCCCATACATGCTCTCCAATAGCCTCTGTATAGCATGTAGGTTCCACATGCTTCACCATAGATGTCATATATGCATAGTGCATAGCAAAATCTCGATATGTCAATCTGTCAACGGGATATCTAACCCTTTGGGATCTCCGCAATGCCTGCGAGTCACTCTGAACACCTGTAACTCTAGCATGTGGTGGCACATATCTATCCTGCCTAGCACCAGGTGTGCGTAAAACAGGTATGCCAAGCTCCTCATCCAAACTCTCTGAACTAGATGACTCATAACCTGTGATTCCAATTCCTTCGACTTTCTTCTTTCCTTTATCCATAGCACTACTCCCAGTGCTCACACTCTCATGCCTTAAACGTCCTGACCATGGACGTACAGTACTACTCTCAGCCTCTGCTGGCCCAGACATAGTAGTAGAACTAGAACTTGCTTGTGGCAAGTTCACAGGCACATCTGCCTCAAGTGACTCAATGACACCCTCATCCTTTGCTTTGTACCAAACTAGCAAGCTTATCAAACACCACATCTCATGAGATGACCACTTGTCTAGTTTGTGGATTATAACATTTGTATGCCTTTCGATCCTGTGCATATCCAACAAATACACATTTTTCTGCCTTAGGATCCAACTTCCTTCTTCTTTCATCAGATACATGTACATAAGCTATGCATCCAAAAACTTTGAGGTGTCCAATGTCTGGTATATAACCTGTAAGCTGCATCTCTGGCATGCTTCCATGAATGGCTGCTGTGTAGGTGTTTTGTTCAGTATATACACTGCAGTAGCACATGCTTCTGCCCAATAATAATCTGGCATGCTCTTTTCATTGAGCATCGCCCTAGCCACTTCACATATGACTCTATTCTTTCTCTCAGCCACACCATTCTGCTGAGGTGTATACCTGCAAGTCAACTGTCTTCTTATTCCATGCTTCCTCAAGAAATGCTCAAAAGCTTTTGAGGTGTATTCACCACCTCCATCTGTTCTCAAACATTTAATCCAACAGCCATATTGCTTTTCTGCAAAAGCTTTGAAATCCATGAACTTTACCTCACTCTTCTCTCTGACATAGACTTTGTCTGACCATTGTGCATAACCAATGGTACACTTCCAACATGTGTAATGACATGCTAGGTATCATCACCTGTCTCCACATAGCCTTTCACATCCATAGGCTTCATATGCTCAAACCATTCACCATGACATGTCATATGGTTTGATGCTCCTGAGTCCATATACCATGTGTCATCATTCTCAGCATTTGTCGTCATAGAACCCACAACATGTTTCATGGCAAACAAATGATTTGCAGTGCCATCATTACTGCTTGATGCATAGTTTCCACCATGTTGTGCATAATTTCCACCATAATGACCACCACGTTGTGCTCTTCCCCCTCTCAAATCATTCTGTTTGCGGAAACAATCTCTCGCCATATGACCATATTTGCCACAATAATGGCATTCCACATCTTGCATAGAATTTTGTTGGCCTTGGCAATGTCCTCTACCATGGGGGTTACCTCTGCCTCTCTGAGGTGCATATCCACGACCACCTCGAGCACCATATGAAGGCTGAAAATTCTACTGTGGTGACCTGTCCTGCCATCCACGACCATTACCACCACGTCCACATGATGCAAATCTCCCCCTGCCTCTAAAACCTCTCTGAGAATAGAAAGCCTGATTTCTGCCATTATCATCATGGCTAGTAGATGCATCCAGAAATGAATCACTCAGTTTGATTTCCTCAACCAGTAAGAGTGAAACCAACTCATCAAAGTCTGGTAAACCTGTACTCCTCACTGAGATAGATGTATCAAAAGATTTGTATTCCTTGCCAAGACCACGCAAGGTAATATCCACCAAATCATCATCAGGCATGGGGGCATTTATTGTGCCAATGCATCTGCAAACTTCTTAATTTCTTGCACATAATCATGTATGCTCCTTTTATTCCTTTTCACATTATGTATCTGCTATCGCAACTGAGACTTGCGAGCACTCGTGTCTGTATCAAACATCTTTACCAAAGTATCCCATGCATCTTTGGGATTCTCAGCATCCTGTATGTGTATGAGCATAGCATTAGAAATACATATAGACAGATAATGCAGTACTTTGAATGCTCTCTCTGACCATTGCTTATGAGCAATGGTCAGAGAGCAATAAGCTGTTGCTGTGTAGGTTGTCGAGGTAGCATCCTGTATGTGTATGAGCAATAAGCTGTTGCTGTGTAGGTTGTCGAGGTAGCTCAGGCTTTGGCTCAGCACCTGTAAAATGAGATTCCAAAATCCTTTCCCTTTCAAGAAACTTTTTATCCTGTACTTCCATGCCTGGAAGTTCTTCCTATCCAGCTTTTCACCAACAATCTGTACTGGATTATCTGACATGTTTACTCAATGCAAAACACCTTCCGCACAATTCCAAATCTGTGAATGAGCCTTCCTCAGCTCAACCACACTCCAATGAGTGTTCCAGATACTCCAATGTAGCCACAAATCTTCAAATTTGATGTAGAAAATCAACCTGTACGCATCCAAAATGAACTGACTCACGCAATCCGAGGTACCCTATTTTGATGCGCTTTCCAAGACTCCAAATCACAATGTAGTGGTGCAATCAAGTATGGGCAACTTGCATTGACACCTAAACAACCTCAATGTAGAGTATCAGCACCATCTGACATGTGTACATATTAATTTTTGAAAACCCCTTTCTCTGTTTTGGGAAAAACCAGATAAACCAAAAAAACCTGTAGTAAAATGGCTCTAATTTCTTCAATATTTGTCCAAATTTAGCAACCAGGCATTCATTAGCTTAGCAATAGTGTCCATCAACTCCATGTAAGAGGAATTTGTCCAATTGTATAAGACCAAAGATTAATTGCTCAATTAAAAATGCTCTGTTTCTTTGCAACCAGTGATAGCCTGTTTAATCAGCTCATCCCCAGCACAATTAGGCATAATTCATCAAACCAACCATGTAGCCCTCTTCTCAACTATGTGTAGCAACCAAGCAATTATGAAAGTAATCAACCAACCAAGTATTAATTGGCCTCCTCGCTCCAAAAAGATCAAATTCTGCTCTGTTTTCTCTGTGCTGGCTGCGCCGCCTGCATTTGAGGGTTTTGGGAGAGTTTGTGTTGACAATTGATGATGGTGTTGAGTGCCCAAGACATCTAGGTATGTGTGCAACCAATCAATGGTTTGATTTTAGCCAAAAATATGCTCCAAATGCTTCAATTTTTCACCTCCTTTTCTCTGTTTTGTGAGAGCTCAAAAAACCAAAATTTTCACACATTCAAATGCATGTAACTTGCTCCAAAATCACAGTAGGGCTTGCATAGGAGTTGCCAATACATCTCTCCTTGTCAGATACATATGTCTTTTGCCAGATTTACATGTTTTTCCACCATACATCAATGCTTCCAAGCTTTAATGGAAAGCTTCCAAAAACCAGAATTTTTCTTTGCTTTGATTTGCTCTAACTTGCTTTGTTTTTGCCTGTATCACCTGCAATCCACTCAAGGATGTTTAGAAGACCTTACCCGATAGGCCAAGCTCTCAGATCTGATAGTATTCGCAAGCTTCACAGCTTCTCTTCACAGCTTCTTCTCCCTCTTCTCTCACTCACTCATAAACCCTAATAAACAGCACAAGGCTCTGATACCATGTTGAAAGAACGGTAGAGGGGGAGGAGACACACACACAGGAGCAAACCCTAATGTATATTGAAAACCCTAACCATAGAGGGAAGCCATCTCCACTCTCACACAAAGCATAATGCCATAATCCATAATACACACAACACACTATGAGTTGTGTCCACACACATCTAACCCTAGCTAATGTCCACACACTATGACCAGCTGGACACGTGGTCATTTATGTCTCACACATGTTCCTACCTAACATGCCAGCACATAGCATAGCTGGCTCACACTAACATCGAGCTTGAATCTCAACAATGCTTGGGAAGCATTTTATTTTGTGGTTTTTCTCTTAAAGCCATGCTTTTCTTGATTTATGATTAATTAATGTTTGTGTTTAAACTTAGGTTTATGCATAAACTAATTTTTATCTTAAAAGTGTAATTTTAACCATTTTTAATTCATAGAAAATATGGGGAAGTTATGGCAAAATTTTATCATTAGAAAATGAAGGTTTATATGCATAATAAATTTTATTCTAAAAGTGTAATTTTGGGTATTATCATTTCATAAAAAATGCGAGAAAACTATGGCAAAAATTTCACCATTAGAAAATGAATTTTATGCATAATTAATTTTGATGCTAAAAGTGGAATTTTAATCATTCTCATTTCATAGAAAATATGGGGAAGTTATGGTAAAATCTTTATCATTAGAAAATGAAATTTGTGCATAAATAACTTTTATCAAAAGTGGAATTTTGAGTATTATCATTTCTAGAAAATGTTGGAAAGTTATGGAAAAATTTATATCATTAGAGAATGGATTTATGTATAGTTAATTTTTATGCTAAAAGAGGATTTTTGAGCATTATTCATTTACTAGAAAAATAAAGGAAGTTAAGCACAAATTTTCTAGATTCATTTAAATTAGGAGAATTATGGAAATTATGAGGAATATAATTCATTTAGATAAAAATGGATTAGTAGGTATGCATAAATATTTTATGCTAAAAGAGGGATTTCCATGATATTTTATTTTGGGATAATAGAGAAAAGAATGAGAAAATATTCGTAGGGGTGCATCAAGAAAATATAGATTAAATTTTAATCAGAAAGAGGAAATATGGGTATAATTGATTTTGTAAATCCCATGAGATCGTATACATAAATCTTTTATTAAAAAAGAAGAATATTGAGTAAATTTTACTATGGGAAATTTGAGAAAAGAATAGGAAAATATTCATTGGAACGAGAATACTTGTGATTGACTTATTCCTAGATTCTCTGGGACAGTAATCTGGAGGGATCACTTGAAAGGATCGAGGATCCAAAAAATAAATGTCTACTTTTTTACTATTTACAGGGTGCCTAAGTGGATAATACTGGGCACCTTGATCTTGCAACCACCCTACTTCTGCTATTGTGACTGCTCTGGCTACTGCAGTCTGAGGCGAAACTCTTTCTCTTTGGTTGCCCCAGTTCTGGGAAGAAGTTCTAAGGCTACTCTAGACAGAGGTAGATGGCTGAGCTGGAGTTCTCCTGGGATTGGCCTGATTTTGACGAGATTGACCCTGATTTGACTGATAGGAAGGGGTTGGTCTATGCACTGTCGGTCCTTGACTTCCCTTTCCCCTTGACATGGGAAGAAGTTCTAAGGCTACTCTAGACAGAGGTAGATGGCTGAGCTAGAGTTCTCCTGGGATTGCCCTGATTTTGACGAGATTGACCCTGATTTGACTGATAGGAAGGGGCTGGTGTCTGCACTGTCGGTCCTTGACTTCCCTTTCCCCTTGACATGGCAGGAGTCAGGCAGTCTTTCAGATGGTGACCAAAACCCTGACATCCAAAACACCGGTTCTCACTTCTAAGCTCATCCCTCTAAATCCTTGAAAGAGGTGGGGCTCTTGAGAAAGTGTTATGTGGAAAGGGTCTTCCTTCATTTCTGAATCTCCCAGTATCCTCATTTTGATTTGGGCCTTCCTGCCTCTTTGGGGGAGGAAAATTTGAAGTACTTCCCGATGTTTAGAATCTTTTAAAGTTAGAGGGTGCACTCTTCGATGGGACCTTAACAACAAAGACTTTGGCAAAGTCCTTTGCCATTCTTACAGCTTCGGCCATTGAGACAGGTTTGGCATTCTTCACTAAGGTGTCCAATGGCTCGTTCATTCCTCGAATGAATCTGGCCATCAACTGCTCTTCATCCAATTGCGGGGAATATTTGAGGAGAAGGGCAAAAGCTTGATGGTACTCTTCAATTGTCCGGCTATCCTACTTTAGTTCCAAGAACTCATTCATTTTAGTTTCAAGGAAGCCCGGAGGACAAAACCTCTTTCTGAGGTAAGCTTTAAGATTGGTCCAAGTCTGGGTATTCCGGTCGAGACGGTTAGTCTCGCAGTGATTCCTCCAAGCAACCCTAGCCGTTTCCACAATCTTTAACCTGGCGAGAGCCATCTTGCTTCTCTCATTGTAGCCAGTTACATCAAAGTATTCTTCCATAGCCTCAATCCACTTCTCCACTACTTCACCTAACTGCTCCCCTTCATCCTTGAAGGGACCAAGTTGGGATCTGTGCAGGGCTTTTCAAACATCTGGATCAACTCTTCGTCATCAGTTAGAGGATCTGGTTGCCTTGCACGGGCTGCGCGCCTCATGATTCTAACAAAACGAGATTTTCGTCAACTTAACTTTGATAATAGATTTATGATTATTTAATTTTTGCAATTTATTCTTTAAACAGATAATTATTTCATCATACTTCATGAAACAAGATTTACTCTGATAATTTTATTAACCATATTTGAAATTTTTTTGCGAAACATCGTTTATTATCAAAAGTTTTTGATATATACATAGAGCATCACGACTCCCAAAATCACTGCCTCAATCGCGTACGCATAAAGAAGCGAAAGTGGGAAGGAGACATACCATGGTACACACAATTCATTACAGAAAGAGGTGCTGTAATTCTACTTCTAGGGATAAAGCAGTTAAGAAGCCTAAAAACTCGGCATGAAATTCTGAAGTTCCTAGGTGAATGATTAAAGAGTTGTACATGCTGAATGAACCCTAGCCTTATCAAGATCATGGCTAAGGAAATATTTTGCCTCAGTCTCTGACGCTGATTGGTACTAATATTAATACATCGTCCTCCAAAGAACCACATATACCGACGTCGCTCTACAAGATCAGGAAAGTAAAGATCCTCAAAATGACGTGCGAGTCTCACTCTGCTTACTCGGGTCGTAGCAGAGTTGAAGAGGTGCTTGAATGCAAAGGCTATCATATCCTGACTCTGGGAGTTCAGGAATGCCAGATAGATTCGGGGTATCCATCTATAAATTTCCAATTCAATTTATGAGTTTTCAATTTTTGAAGTTCATTCAACATAATATTAATAAGTGAACATTATTTCCCAGATTTACTTTAGCAATCATCAATGGTTCAATCGGCGCATCACTTACTGTAAGAGGTTCGACTGTATATGCAAAAGAAGCTTCGTTTATTTTAATGCCATATGCTATGGTTAAACAGGAGAGGGTTCACGCTGCTAGATTTCAAAAGGGACTAGACACAAGAAGTGCCAAAAGCATGATTAGAGCAAGGATTCGGATGGTTGCAGAAGCCTTATTTAGAGATGCAATTAATGTTTTGGTGGCTATTTGTTTTCTTCAGTTATTCAAGAGGACGCTCATGCGTAAATGAACTTTTGTGGAAGGGAGTCGAGTATCATAAAGGAGGATTACTCTTCTTCGGAGATGGAAGCGGAAGGTGGATTGTCTAAGGCGGATTCAGGTAGATGACTTCTAGCAAGGTTGACGCAATCTGATGGAGGCATATCGGCAAGGAATCGGATGTACTACCTGGAGATGCGGAACCGGCAACGAGCACAATCTTGGATGAGCTTTGGATAAGGCATCTGATTCTCTATCAAGGGAGAAGTGGGTTCTCAATAGCTTCGCAATTGTTCCCTTGGGGGCATGCCTAGTGTAGAGAGTGTCATTTGTTTGGAAAGTTGTCATTAGAAGTGTCATTAAAGATGTCATTTAAGTTGTTGTTGAAGAGCTATCGGTGTCATTCACCCCAATTTTGTAATGATACAGTATCAGGAGATTAAGTTTCAAGAATGGCACTTTGTTTTTCTCTTCAAAATTTGATATGTACCACCACAGAGTATTTACTTATTCATTTACCAATATTCATGGAATTTAAACATAGAATTGAAGAGAACTCTTATTTTGATATAAAAAATCTGTATGCATCTATTTATGCATAAAATCCAACTTCTATGGAAATAATACTTTTATATAAAAGAAAATCCTTTTATGCATCTATTTATGTAAAAAAATCAATTTTGATGCAAGTAACACTTTTATTTTATGCATAAAAATCAATATTGATGAAAGTAACACTTTTATAATAAAAAAAATCTTTTATGCATCATTTTACGCATAAAAATCAATATTGGTGAAAGTAACACTTTTATAATAAGAAAATTCTTTTATGCATCATTTTATGCATAAAAATCAATATTGGTGAAAGTAACACTTTTATAATAAAAAAATTCTTTTATGCATCATTTTATGCATAAGAATCAATGTTGATGAAAGTAACACTTTTATAATAAAGAAAATTATTTCCAATATGCATCTTTCTATGCATAGAATTTAAATCTAATGAAAATCACTCTTTTATAATAAAAAAATAACCAATATGCATCTTTCTATGCATAGAATTTAAATCTAATAAAAATCACTCTTTTATAATAAAATAACCAATATGCATCTTTCTATGCATAGAATTTAAATCGAATAAAAATCACTCTTTTATAATAAAAAAATAACCAATATGCATCTTTCTATGCATAGAATTTAAATCTAATGAAAATCACTCTTTTATAATAAAAACATAACCAATATGCGTCTTTCTATGCATAGAATTTAAATCTAATGAAAATCACTCTTTTATAATTAAAAAAACAACCAATATGCATCTTTCTATGCATAGAATTTAAATCTAATGAAAATCACTCTTTTATAAAAAAAAAGATAACCAATATGCATCTTTCTATGCATAGAATTTAAATCTAATGAAAATCACTCTTTTATGATTAAAAAAATAACCAATATGCATCTTTCTATGCATAGAATGAAATTAACACTTTTAGAATACACAAATGGTGGGGGGATTACTCTTTTTGAATAATAAAAGATAAAACTGATTTCACAAAATTTAAGAAAATTTTGCCATAACCTCCTTTGTGTGGTTGACCATTTTTCAAAATTTTCTATTCTCAAGTTACTTAAAAATTATCCCAAATAGTTTAAAGCATTCTAAAATAATCAAATTCCACTTTTAAAAGAGAAACAATATGAAGAGTTCAACTCTAACAATTTGATTACTTATCTAGGATAAAGAAAGGCTGAATTTAAGAATGAAGAGAGGGGGAAAGCCTTTCCAACAAGGCATAACATCATTTTTTTATTTTAAAGAAAATAAAAATTAGAAAACCATTAAAAGAAATAAAGAAAAAGTAGGATTTCTAGCTTACTTGAATTTTTGTGAGCTTTCCTTTGGTTTGATGGTTTGAGGGATACTACTCTTGTTTGCAACAAGAGTGGCCACCAATTCTTTTGAAGAGGGAAAGGTCAAAAACTAATGAATTATCAATAAATTCATTGTTTTTGGCTCTGGGGTGGAGTAGAGTAACAGTGTATAAAACACTATTAAGCTTTTAGAAGGGGGAGGCTTCTATTTATAGGAAAAAGTGAGCTTCTAACCAAGCAAATTGATTCTAGAATTTTCCAAATCAGTTTGGTTAATTTTTGACCATTTTTGGGTCAGTTTAGCTTACTTTTTGGAACTAGACTTGAATTAGGAGAGAGGAGAGATGAAATATCTCAATATTTGAGATTTTAAAACTCCACCACACGTGTGAAATAGGTGCCCCCTTCATGAGGGGGAATCCCCACTCTTGAGCTGTCAAAAATTCATTTTTTTAGTATTTCCTTTGGTCCTTAGTCCACTCTTCATCTTATGTGAGTATTTACTCATTTTTGGGGGGATTTTTTTTATTTCTTCAATTTATATCCTCCATACATTTGGATGAATTTGATTGGCCCCTTAGAACCTTAATTTAAAATTTTCAGAAAATCTGGCCCCTTAGGATAAGGCCTTTTGAACAGATTATAATTTATTTCTAATGCAGCTTCTGAAAATCTTTTTGAACTTCTGTTTTGGGGGAATTTATTTTAATAAGAAGAGAATTTTTCCATCCAAAAACATCTAAAATCTGAATAACCTCTCTCTAGAATATTTTTCTCTCTCTAAGCTAGGTAGAAACAAGATCTTTTACTATTCTGAAGAGGGAGTTGATTACAGGGGGAAGATACTGGACATCTTGAGGGGCTGGGGAGGAATCTTACATAGCCGTTGATTCTTTTCCATAGAACAATTTTTGTCCGAGATTTACTTCATCTATCGTACCATAATAGAATTGAGTCTCAATTTAGGGATCCATCAGTCGAGCCTAACCCCATCCAGTCCCATGGATTAGCCATCCGCCCAACCACTGTAGTGATGGGATCCAATTAGGAATTTGGTTAGGTTTTTTCTCAGGTACCAGGGAAAAGAATTCCCAGGTCCCCTAGCCGGATATTCATGCAAACTTAAAACTAGTCACACCACTTACACACCCCCAATATGGAATTGCCTTTTTCACAGATTCAGCTCTCTTTAAAACAATCATTTAATGAAATCATAGTGTCACTGATCATAATCCTCCAAAATCTCCGGTTCAATCCTAATTTTCAATCATTCCTTTATCGGTGTACCTATGGCATCATTGGCAACCAGAACGCTCACCACCTGACCACCCAGGGGTCTTTTCGATGGTTCCTAGCTCATAGTACTCGGTAATATATTCACATATCAAAATGTAATCTCTGTTGAAGATCAGCAAGATCAACCAACAGATCCATATAAAAGAACCATGGACTCATCCATTGAGGACCAGCAAGGTCAATCAACCAGATCCATATAAAAGAACCATGGACTCATCCGTTGAGGACCAGCAAGGTCAATCAACCAGATCCATGCCCGAATTCAGAAAACACTCTTACTCCTTGTTCTAATATCTTTCACGATGCACGTGTGGGTATATTCGATGACCCAAAGCTCGAGCACTATATGGTCATCACCCTCTAGGATCCTTCTCAGGTGACCTAGCGCTTCACTCATAGGCCGCTTCCTTGGACCCTCATCCACTGTACCGAAAGCTCACCATTTTAATCGAACCGAGGCTGATCAAGACCTCGAGACCGACCTTGCTATGCGAGACGTCCTCCATTGACTCTTCGTCAGCTGTTGCAACTTTATCAGACGTCCTCCATTGACTCTCCGTCAGCTGTTGCAACTTTATCAGATTAGGTCTCCACGACCTCATTCACAAGATGGTCAAAATGCTTCCCCAGCATTCTTGACATAAAACAGTCATTTTAAAAAACAGGTCATAAATACAGTTTCTATAGCAAACTCTCATCTTTCTACATTGTTCCACATCAATCCTCATTTATTTCATCTGTATTCACATTCTCATCACATCATAATCATTCACATCATAATCATTCACATCACATATCACATCTATCCCAATTTACATCACATCTCATTCATTCACATCCCAATTCACATGACATCACATCTCATTCATTCACATCCTGATTCAGATGACATCACATCAATTCATGTCCATCACATTCATTTACATCACATCCATTTACACCCATCATATCACATTCATTCATATCCATCACATTCGTTCATTCATACCCACCACATACATTCTCATAACCATCCCATCACATACATTCTATCCACATCATATCTCATTCATACACATCCATCCAATCGTTCACCTATACGACTACCCACATCTATTCATACATTCATATCTATCACTTCACATCCACATATATTCATGTCACATCACATCTCTTTTCATCACATCACATTCTTTCGCATACACATCCACATCACATTCTTTTACATACGTTCACATCCATTCTTTCACATACATCCACTCATATCCCATATTATTCATTTATATCCTGATTCACATGACATCACATCTCATCCATTCATTCACATTTACCTGATTCACATCACATCTCATCACATCTATTCACCTCACATCTCTTCACCCCTATTCACATCACATCTATTCATCCCTTCATTCACATCTATCTGATTCACATCACACATCTCATCACATCTATTTACCTCACATCTCATCACCTCTATTCACATCACATCTATTCATCCCTTCATTCACATCTATCTAATTCACATCATTTCATAGAATTCTAATTCACATCATTTCATAGAATTTAAGAGAATTCTAATTTTGATATAAAAATTCTTTATGCATTTATTTATACATAAAAATCAACTTTAATGAGAATAACACTTTTCAAATAAAAATAAATCCTTTATACATCTTTCTATGCATAAAATCAATTTTAATGAGAATAACACTTTTGAAATAAAAATAAATCCTTTATGCATCTTTCTATGCATAAAATTAATTTTAATGAGAATAACACTTTTGAAATAAAAATATTTCCATTATACATCTTTCTATGCATAAAATTAAATTCAATGAAAATAATATTTTTATAGTAAAAATATTTCCATTATGCATCTTTTTGTGCATAAAATTAATTTTAATGAGAATAACACGTGAAATAAAAATATTTCCATTATGCATCTTTCTATGCATAGAGATTAAATTCAATGAAAACAACACTTTCATAATAAAAATATTTCCATTATGCATCTTTCTATGCATAGAGACTAAATTCAATGAAAACAACACTTTCATAATAAAAATATTTCCATTATGCATCTTTCTATGCATAGAAATTAAATTCAATGAAAACAACACTTTCATAATAAAAATATTTCCATTATGCATCTTTCTATGCATAGAAATTAAATTCAATGAAAACAACACTTTCATAATAAAACTATTTCCATTATGCATCTTTCTATGCATAGAAAGTAAATTCAATGAAAACAACACTTTTATAAAGAAAACATATTTCCATTATGCATCTTTCTATGCATAGAAATTAAATTCAATAAAAACAACACTTTTAATAAAAATATTTTCATTATGCATCTTTCTATGCATAGAAATTAAATTCAATGAAAACAACATTTTTGTAATAAAAATATTTCCATTATGCATCTTTCTATGCATAGAAATTAATTTTAATAATTTAATATCACTAATATCCATGCATATTCA
This sequence comes from Cibotium barometz, assembly GCF_041138505.1. Taxonomy (NCBI): domain Eukaryota; kingdom Viridiplantae; phylum Streptophyta; class Polypodiopsida; order Cyatheales; family Cibotiaceae; genus Cibotium; species Cibotium barometz. The sequence continues at coordinate 50,616,596 of NC_141053.1, forward strand.
TAGGTGAATATGTACATGGAGTAAATTAGAATATTTCTTTTAGAATGCACAAACGGTGGGAATTACTCTTTTAGAATAACATAAAAATAAACTTTCTTTTTCACCAAATTCAAGAAAATTTTACCATAACCTCCTTTGTATGGCTGACGGTTTCTCAATTTTTAACATTCTATTTTTAATTTAAATTAACCCCAATTAGATATAAAGGACTCTAATCTACACAATTTTTAATTTCCAAGAGAGTAAACAATAAGAAAAGTTTAATAAATTTATTTGTTTGTAAGATTCCTCCCTAGCCCCTCAAGATGTCCATTTTCTTCCCCTATAATCAATCCCCCTTTTCAGAATAATAAAAGATCTTGTTTCTACCTGGCCTAGAGAGAGAAAATATTCTAGAGAGAGGTAACTCAATTTTTAGATATCTTTGGATGGAAATATATCATTTCTTATTAAAATAAATTCCCCCGAAATAGAAGTTTAAAAAGAATTTCCTAAGGTGCATTAGAAATAAATTATAATCCGCTCAAAAGACGACAGCCTAAGGGTCTAGATTTTTTGAAAATTTTGGATTAAGGTTCTGAGGGGCCAATTAGATTAATCCAAATGTAGGAAGAGGAGATAAATTGAAGAAATAAAGAAAAACCCCCCAAAAATGAGTAAATACTCACATAAGATGAAGAGTGGACTAAGGACCAAGGAAACATTAAAAAAATGATTTTTTGACACCTCAGGGGGGATCCCCCTCATGAAGGAGGTGCCTTTTTTCTCATAATTGCTTTCAATTTTAAATCAATAAAATGATATATTTCATCTCTCCTGTCTCCTATTTCAAGTCTAGTTCCAAAAAGTAAGCTGAACTGACCCAAAAATGGTCAAAAATTGACCAAACTAATCTGAAAAATTCTAGGATCAATTTGCTGGGTTTGAGGCTCACTTTTTCCTATAAATAGAAGCCTCTCCCTTTGTAAAAGCTTAATAGTGTTTATGCACTGTTACTCTACTCCTCCCTATAGCCAAATACATTGAATTCATTTGATAATTCAATTGTTTTGGACTAAATCCTCTCCAAAAGAGTTGATGGCCACTCTTGATCCAAACAAGAGTAGAACCCTCAATCCCTCAAGCCAAAGGAAAGTTCACAAAACTCCATGTAAGCTAAAAACTCTTTTTATCTAATCTATGGTTTTCTGATTTCTTTGCTTTTTTAGTGAATCTTGATGATTGTCTTGATGAAAAGGCTACCCCCTTCTCTTCCTTAAGAATTCAGCCCTTCTTTATCCTAATATGTGTAGCAAATAAATTGATTTAATCTTTTCTTATTGTTTACTCTTTAGAAAGTGAAAATTGAATAGATTAGAGTACTTTACTTCAAATTGGATTAATTTTAAATTGATATTAGAATGTAAAAATTGAGAAATGGCCAGCCATACAAAGGAGGTTATGGCAAAAATTTCTTACATTTTGTGAAAAATAAAGTTTATCTTTATGTTATTCTAAAAGAGTAATCCCCACCGTTTGTGCATTCTAAAAGAAATATTTTTATTTACTCCATGTACATATTCACCTATAAATATAGATGGATATCATTGATATTAATTATTGAATTCAATTTCTATGCATAGAAAGATGCATATTGGAAATTTTTTATTATAAAAGTGTTATTTTCATTAGATTTAAATTCTATGCATAGAAAGATGCATATTGAAATTTTTTTATTATAAAAGTGTTATTTCATTAGATTTAATTTCTATGCATGGAAAGATGCATAATATAATTTTTTTATTATAAAAGTGGTATTTTCATTAGATTTAATTTCTATGCATGGAAAGATGCATAATAGATTTTTTTATTATAAAAGTGTTATTTTCATTAGATTTAATTTCTAGACATGGAAAGATGCATAACAGAAATTTTTTTATTATAAAAGTGTTATTTTCATTGAATTCAATTTCTATGCATGGAAAGATGCATAATAGAAATTCTTTTTATTTTAAAAGTGTTATTCCTATTAAATTGATTTTATGCATAAATAGATGCATAAAAGGATTTTCTTTTATATAAAAGTGTTAGTTCCATTGAAGATGGATTTTATGTTTGAATAGATGTATAAAGAAATTTTTATATCAAAATTAGATTCTCTTTAATTCTATGTTTAATTTCCATGAATATTAATGAATAAGTAAATACTCAAAGAGGGAAATTTCTATCGTTTCATATTCACTCGGATTGTAATGAAGAGAAAATTCAAAAAATCTATCGTAGTTAAAATTTCAGATAAATGATTAATCCCTCATCAAAATTCGTGAATAATTTAGAAATCAGTTAAATGAATATTCAATGAATGAAATTCAATAAAATATTAACTGAAATATCACCCCCTTTTTGAGAAAGATAGTTCAGGACAAACCTTATCAGACTTGAACCCAGAATCAGACTATGACCAAGACCAAACTTCTTCCTCAGTTTTGAGGAAAGAAGATGTGACCAATTTAGGAAAATACACTCTAATCTCCCGCCAAACCTAAAACTAAGTTTGAGACCCTTTGAATTGATCTGTGGATCAAGGTACAGAATTCAAGGAATTTTGTTATGGAATTCAGAATCATGATAAGAAGTTTTGGGAATACTGATTCAAGATATACTCATTGTATTCAAAAGAAAATCAAATTGAAAAACTTGCATAGAAACCCTGTTTTCTTAAAGGACTGTCTTACGCCAGAATGCTAGAGGGAGCATTTTGTATATGTGTTTTTCTAAGGGAAGCTCGGTTGCAATAGCTGGCGGGTAGTGTTTAAAGGATAGCTCACGTGGTAAAGCCTTGACCAGCCTCGGTATGGTTAAAATGGTGCACTTCCAGTATGATGGATGAGGGCCGATGAAGCGGTCCCTGAGTAAAGTGCCAAGACACCTAAGGAGGATCCTGGAGGGTTCTGACCAGGCGATGCACGGGCTCGCAGTGCCTAGGACACCCATGCGTATGTTATGGAAGATATTGTATGATGGACCAATGATTATTGTAATCTGTTTTTACTGGATCTCGTTGTTGACTAGCTGGGTCTCAAAACAGAGAGTCCAGAATGATACTATTTTTTTGAGAAACAAGGATTGGATGGAAATTTTGAGTTATGCCATCTGTGATCAACAACATAAACATGATCAACCTAGTGTGAATAGTTCTCTGAAAGGTGGACGAATGATGATCCCGTTCTCCATTCTGTTTCTCCATTCTGTTGAGGTGAGAGAAGGTGCCATTTCAAGGAAAAAGAACATGTTTTCTTTTTGGTTTTAAGATTGGTTTTAAGCTAAGATTTTAGCTTTACTCCAAGCCTTTGCCTAATGGTTAAGACCTTTCCTCCCTTCTCCCAAAGGTCTGAAATATCCCTCTTTCTTTTACCCAAAAATTTTAGGACTTTTTAATTGTACAAAGAATAGTTCAATTTATAACTGTCAAAATTATAACGTCCATCTATCCATACCCATGGCAAAACTTGTAATCTATCATAAAATAATAGAGATTATGATAAACACACATAGGATTAAGAAAAAACAAGCAACTCTGAATAACAATTCATAATATATAATCATAATCCCAAACAAATTGTGATAATCACATAAAATTAGAAAAACATGCATTCAAAAAACAAAGGTTAGCAAGAAAGAACTTGTAACTATGATAATCCCATAGAGATTATGGTAATTACTTAGGATAAAGGCTTGCAAGAAAGAGTTTATAAGCCATAATTATACGTGATCTAAGCAACAATTTTTGTCATTAGATGACTCAATCAAGATATGTAAAATCAAAGGTGCATGTATAGGTAAATACCATGACAATCACATGCTTTGTAGCATTCGCGAATTCTCTGTGGTTGTATTTTAAACCTTAGGTGGGTTGCATAAGTGACTGCAAAAATCGATTATTATTATCCAAATTGAGAACACCATAGATTGATAACATAAACAAAGAACACTGTCGATTAAGAACACGAGCACTGTCAATTGAGAACACGAGTATCACCGATTGATATGGCATGGACCATTTTAGCAATTGCATGATGTGACAGGTGATGTGGCAGTTAACTACCATGTCATATTACTGACACTCAAAAATACGACATGGCAGTTAACTACCACATCACCTACCATTTGGTTGAGAGGTTGCTTGGCTCATTAATGGTAGAGGTTGCCCAACTTGCTCAAGTGTTTAGTGCCCAACGTGCTCAAATGTATGGTGCCCAACTTGCCTAGATGTATAGTGCCCACCATATAAGGATGTTCACTCATTTATTAACAAGTGTGAACATCCTTATATGGTGGGCTCATTAATGGAAGAGCGTGCCCAACTTGCTCAGATTTATGGTGCCCAACCTACTCAAATGTATGGTGCCCAACTAGCTCAAATGTACAATGCCCACCATATAAGGATGTTCACTCATTTATTAATAAGTGTGAACAAATGTGGCATTTAGCTGCCACATCACCTTCCACATTTGTAATTAAGCTATTGATTTATAAATGGTTACAGGTCCTTGAGCTAGTGGGGTAGAGGTGGGTTAAAAGGGGTGGTGCCTATGAGGATGTGATTGCTTTTGCATGTGGGCGGTTTGAGGATGCCCTCTACCGTCCCCCCAAATCAGCCCCATCACTACCCATCTATGGGCACATGACTAGATCAAAGGGAGAAATGTGTTCTACTGGTTCCAATACTAGAAGGCCTATGAGAGGAGACATGAAATCACAAATAAATTTACATGTCAGTTTAGTAAAGGGGTTTTGGTTTTCATGAAATCACAGATACATTAACATATATGATGAGGGTAAAAATCCATAAGTGTGGTCTAGAAAGTGGTAGCTTTATGACCTCCAAACTTATAAAATGGGTGCATTTAAAATATCAAATTTCACACATAAGCTATCTTTGAAATACTTCATGAACATGTAATTCACATGGTTTTCATATTGTCAAACCCTCAATTCTTCTTGTTGATTTTTTAAGAATGACACAACTTTATGCCACCTATTTGATCCTAATCCATGATGGCATCTTTTTTAATGCCTAATTCTTGTTTCTAGAGGTTCTTTTCCTTGATTCTTTCTTCTAGAGGTATTCCCTCTTATGCCTATGGTAACTAGAATGACACAATATATGTATGTATAAAATCCTAACCATGTATGCTTGCATGTTTATTTACATGTTTGTGTGTGAGAGAGAGAAACAAAGAGACAATAATATCTTAACAAGGTTCCTCAATAACTTATAATAACAAAAAGCGCTAAATATATATGAAAATGTGGTAGCTCGAAGGCTTTCCCTAGTGTCTTTATGTGCCCATCATGTATACAAGAAATAAGTTGGTACATCGTTTGTAAAATAATCAATTGTAATGTGTGTGTGTGTGTGTATGAGAGAGAGAGAGAGAGAGAGAGAGAGAGAGAGAGAGAGAGAGAGAGAGAGAGAGAGTCTTTTTGAGAGAATGAGAAAGCGGGAGAGGTGAGGGGTGTGTGTGTGTGTGTGTGTTTCAGAGAGTGATAGAGAGAAGGAATGACAAGATAATCAGACAAATAATTACAAGAATATTCAGAAGAAAAACTAAAAGAATACTAAAAAATATAACTAAAAGACTTAAAAAAAGAAAATATAATGTTTTGTGTAAAAATATAAAATTTTACTATTTTTACACTAAAGTTAAAATTGTTAACACTAACCCTAATCCTAATACAAATAGTAACATAAATGCTATTTGGTAATCATTTATGTAGGACCTCCTAACAAGTTTTGGTTCTTTTTCTTGTATAAGTGATTCTCTCTCTCTCTCTCTCTCTCTCTCTCTCTCTCACACACACACACACACACACACACACACACACACACACACACACACACACACACACACACCATACACATCTTCACACCATTTCACTTATTTTGTATTAGTGACTCTCTTCTCTCTCTCTCTCTCTCTCACACACACACATATCTTCACACCATTTCACTTATTTTGTATTAGTGATTCTCTCTCTCTCTCTCTCTCTCTCTCTCTTTCTCTCTCTCTCTCTCTCTCTCTCTCTCTCTCTCTCTCTCTCACACACACACACACACACACACACACACACACACACACACACACACACACACACACACACATCTTCACACCATTTCACTTATGGAGGCAAAGCTTGTTTTCCCCCACAATGAAATAGGTAAGATGAGGGTGTATTTGAGCAATGTCAAAGGCTTTATGGAGGCAAAGCTTGTTTTCCCCCACAATGAAATAGGTAAGATGAGGGCATATTTGAGCAATGTCAAAGGCTTTATGAACAAGGATTTTCTTATTTGAAAATGTTTACCATCACAGTTCAAGGGTTTAGAGGCGGTCACAATTACAACAGATAAAGAGTCACGTGTTGCCCTTGTTCCACTATAAGACATAGAAGGTAAGGACATCTATATCCTTGATGACCTAATCTCTCTTACATAATATGAGATGTATAATCTAAAAATACAATACATCAATTGGTGCCTCTACTTATGTGAACCTTGAAAGTTCTACCAATTTTGATGATAGTCTACAAAAGACATCTGTATTAGATGCACTGCCTCTATACACCCAATTTCCTAGCCAAGAAGTACTTTTTCCTTTGAAATTGAAAAGCACCATGGAGTTCTTATTGAATATGAGGATTTAGTTGTTAACCCTCATTTGACGCCTCCTCTCGCCATCCATTGGCACAACCGCCCGTCAATTCATTTCGCCATTGGCATTAAAATGGTTTTTCTATAATTTCTAGTTTTTTTTGCATATTTTAAAATTTAAAAACAGTCAAATGCACATATAATGGAAAGAATCTAGTTAAATAGACCTTAGAATTGACTTCGTAGCATAGTTTTTAACCTAATTTTGTTTGACTCCTCACACAGTAAAGTTGGGATAAAAACTAAAATTAGAGGAGAATTTATAACACAGAAATTTCTATGTTTTTTGTGTTTTTACATTAGTATAATTTTGTAGGTTAATTAGCCTTAATCCTCTTTCTAATTTGGAAAATCTTGTGCCTAGCTAGCTACATTTAATGCATATAGCCTTTTAGGCAACTAGTCACAAAAATCTAAATCCGAACATTAATGAATTTTGGATAAAATGAGATGGGCTCATTGCATTCAATGCACGTAGGCTTTTAGGCAGCAATATAAGTCAAAGATTCCAAACATACCTGCTTTTTGATAAAACCAAAAATCAAAACCGTGAAAGTAAGAAACAAAATAGCAAAAAGTAAAATGTAAAAAAGAAAAGAAAAAGGAGAAAGGGGAAAAGGGGAAAGGAAAAAGGGAAGAGGTAAAAGGTAAGGGGGAAAAAATATAGAAATTTTTGGAAAAGCACATACACAAATTGACCCAAAACGTGTTTTAGGACGTTGCAATTGTTTTGACACAACTTGCGTAACACCCCATAAAAATTATGTTTTTCCATAGTTAAGGAGCTTAACTATGGGAGCTAGCACCTGTAACGCTTGACTGATCCCAAAAAAGTACAATATTTTTTGTGCCAGATGGGTTAAGAAATACAAAAAATGCATTTGGAAAAACTTTGGAGAATCTAAAAATTTTTCCCAAAAAAACCAAAATTTTCAAAAAGTCTCAAACTTGTCTAGGGCATTCGTAGGACCTTCAAACACCCCATACTCACATGCATCTACGATTTGGGCAGGTTTTAGAGACCAATTTAGAGAAAAGTGGGTCCATAGAGCTAGGGAGTTACCAGCCCACAATTAGCTTTGTGCCTTCGGCTATAAACCAATTTAGCATTGTGTAGGGGTCTAGGATTGCTGCAAGTGACTCCTTGTTGGAGTACAGTGCAATGGAGGGACCTCGGGACTTAGGGAGAGAACTCCCCACCTGAGCTGAGTCTACTAGACCTACCCCTAGCTTGTTCAACCGCATGGCTAGTTACCTCAAGGGCTTGTCTTCAACTGCTGCCTTTGAGCCTATTCATGACATAACCTAGCCAACGAATGTAGAAGTTGAGGTGAAATCTCGAGAAACCCCTAATGAGACCTCATTATCAGAAGGGAGCATCAATGTGGATATTCCTAGCTAGACAGACCTCACTCCAATAGCCTTGTTGATTCCCCACATATGCAACAACTTCTAGCTGATGGAAGAAACCTAGAAGAAATACAGCAAGTAGAGACCCACATACAGGCTGCTATAACTATAGAGCAAGAGACCTTACATAGAGGTCAACAAAGATTAGTAGCCTAAGCCGCTCAAATGGCTCCAACAAAGACTATCCAAGTGGTGCTAGATAGTATTGTAGCATTATATGGTAGTGATTGCCAGGGCACTTTTTCCCTCACTAGGAGGTTTTTTCCCCCATGCATATGTACACCCTCTTATCTACTCATTTTGGGGTGTGTACTTATCTTTTATATCTGGCACACGTTTGTTTATTCTAATCTAGTGAATTTGTGTGTTCTCAAGCTTCTCTATCTTGTGTGTGTGCATTGTTGCAACCCTAAACTTAATTCCAACAATTCGTATCAGAGCTAGCTTCCTTGACACTTGATCTAGTAGTCTGCCTCCCTCCTCATCACACGACCCTATTTTTCTTTCTCTAATTGAGATACCCTCTTAGGAGAATAAGGTATATATTGTAGTGTGTTGTATAAGAGGTTTTTGGGGTCTATGATGCGATATGGGCACGTTTGAGGCATCGCAAGGTTTTGGAGAGGTGTCATTTTGGATTGGTTCTACTCAAATTTGGGTGTTTGGGCTATGCAGTGGCAAAGATTTGGTGTGCAGCAGCATCTATAGTATCTGCAACAACATCGACCATTATACTTTCACTAGTAACACTCTATTCTCTACTTTGTGTTATTTTTCCTACACTTTGCAGGTGATTCAGTCAATTGGCAGCCATCCGAGGTTGCATTCAATGAATACTCATCAGTACCTGCAGTGTGTTGAAAGATTTTGCATTTGGTAGATAGTCATGGCTGCTGGCAACAGTAGTGATGTATTCAACATGTTTTCTACTAAGGACAAACTTGATGGGACTAACTACCCATTGTGGTCTTATATGGGATGAGGCATGTACTGGTTGCTAAAGGCCTTTGGAATGTGGTCAGTAGTAGTGAAACCCATCCTGTTTCACAACTACCAATGTAACTAGGTGCTGCAAGTACATCTAAAGTAGAATCTGATAGAGATGTGGCTCCTCCACATGCACCACCAATACGTCCCACTGCTACTCAAATGAGATGGGATGGAAGGGATGCATAGGCACATGCATTACTTGCACTTTCTATGAAGTGAAGCATTATTTCTCATATTTGGTCATGTAAGACTTCAAAATAGGCATGGGATGCACTTGCTTCATTATACTAGGTACACAATGAAGCATGTGTTGCGTATTTGTGCAAATAGTTGGAGTCTAAGCACATGAATGAGGGAGACTCAATGGACAGCTTCTTGACGAAGATCAAAGATTTTAAGGAGCAGCTCGCTAGTGTGGATGAGATATATCATGATAGTACATTGGTGCCCATAGTTCTCAATGCATTACTAGATTATTATCAGAGTTTTGCCTCTACCCTTAGACTCATGATGAAGGGAAATCCAAATGCCCTTACATTTGATGAGCTGGTTTCAATGTTCTTGCAAGAAGAGCAGTCTAGGCAAAACAAATCTGTTATGGGAGTTGTTGACCAAGATTTTTTCGCCAGTCAGATAGGAAAAGGTAAAGCTTCTTTGCATGGTGGCTATAATCTAAAATCAGAATCCTCAAGTAAGGATGTACAGAAAGAAGCTGATAAGCCTAAAAAAAGGGCGTGTCACTATTGCAGGAAACCAGGGCACTGCATAGATGAGTGCAAGAAAAAGATAGAGAAGGAGAAAAAGAAAGAATCGGGCACATGGTTGTGGGCTGATGCATCTGCACCAAGTGCAGAGAAGAAGGAATCTACAAGTTTTGCTCAAGATGATTGGGCATGGACTTTACATTACAGTTATGACCCTTTTTTTCATGTGATGTATGCATGTCAGTGGGAAGAATCAGATGCTTGGTACTTTAATAATAATGATACAAAAATTGTTCTCATCTCTTGAATCTGTCCCCTAAGTGCAGAAACCATCACATGTGCAAAAGGTTTCTCATATCCGGTCAAAGGAGTTGGTAGAGTTGTGCTCACTGTTGCAAATGGGGGCGCATTTACTCTTTCTAAAGTTTTATATATGCCAGGCATTAAGAAGAACTGGTTGTCAGTTTCAACCTTAGCCTTATCAGGTTTTATGGTGATATTTGTGGATGATAGATGTACAATTCAGGATAGAAATGACGGTTATTCTATCATTACCTCAGGTACCTTGTTTCATGGCCTATACAAGATGGATGTATTTGAGAAGTTGCAGCATGATGCTTGCTCAGTCTCTACGATTCCTGCTATGAGTGATGCAGAATTATGGCATGCACGATTTGCCCATCTGAATTATGGCAGTTTGTTATGCCTTCAAAGGCATGATATGATGTCTGAGTTGCCAACTCTTGAGACCCCTGCTAGACATGTATGTGAGGGGTGTATTCTTGGTAAAATGCATCGGGGACCATTTTCAAAGGATGGATATGTGAGAGCTGTTAAGAAATTATAGCTTATACATAGTGATGTATGTGGTCCTATGAGGACAGCACAGAGATTTTTATGTGCTTTGTATCCATGGCTGGAAATGCATGTGAATGTAAAGTTGGCACCCTTCATTCAGATTGAGGGGGGGAGTATATATCCAAGGAATTTCATGTAGATATGGCTGAAAAAGGCATAAGGCATCAATGTACAGTGTCATACACACCTCAGCAAATGGTGTGTCTGAGAGGAAGAACAGGTCTCTCATGGAGATGGCACGATGTATGGTGAAATCCCAAGATTTACCTCATGGTTTTTGGTTAGAGAGGCAACTATGTGCTCAAACTATGTGTTGAATAAATGCCCTACCAAGGCCTTGTAGTGTAAAACTCCTTATGAAGCTTGGCATGGCAGGAAGCCTTTTGTGGCTCATTTGCATGTTTTTGGTTGTCTTGCTTATTCTCTTGTGTTGAGAAAATGTGGTGCTCATGCTAGATCAAGTGTGTGGAGAGGAGAGACTCACAAAATACAAGAACAAACTCTTGCTTATTAAGTTGTTTATGAATACAACTAGGCCTTCTCCTCCATGAGTAATGAGGTAGATTTAAATAGGGAAGGGAAAGGGAGGGTCTTACCACTTGCCTTATGGATTGGTCAAGGGCAGTGTCTACTCCAAAATTACAATAGCTTTTATGCATGTTGGTTAAATGATACCCTTTAGGGTTTGAAGTTACAAGCTTAATGAGTAATTGGTTGAGGTAAATACTGAAACAAATAAGGTTTATCATCTTTGGCTCAAGAAGGAGAGGACATGGCTCATAATGTTGCCGATGCCTCTTACAAAAGTAATGCCAAAAGATGCTTAAAATCATGACAACCAATAAGGTAGAGCACTTAGGGATGCTATGCTCAACCTTACAACTCATCTTAGATGATGAAAGTGCAGAATATGCAGCGAAATAAAATGCCTTGGGCTTGGGAAACGAGAGCATACGGCTTATTACATGCCTATGCCTCTTACAAACAAGAGCCTCAAGGGTAATACACAACAACATTGTAAATGAACACTTAGTGTACATGTGTTCAAGTTTAAACAACTCAAGTATTGAGTTTGTTGATGAAAAAACCAGAGATCTTCAACCTCTTTGACTCATGAGATGAAGACAATTGGTTCATGGTTGCACCATTTCTCCTTGGAAGAAACAGGTTGACGATGAAGACTTGAATGTGGCACTTATGGTGTGTGCCCGGCCTCCATGTTGATGAAGAAGAGCCTTCTTAATGTAAATGACCTCCTCCTTTGATGGTTAAGACCACCTTAGTGTTAAGCAACACTTTGGTGATGATTAATATCACCATTAGTGTGTATAAAACACAATTAGTGCTAAAAAGCACATTAACACTTATTTTGGTGATTAGTTCACCATTAGTGTTTAATAATACTATTAGGGTTTAAGAACACTTTATAATAACCTCCCTTTTTGGATTAATAACTTAATTAGTATTAAATAACATAATTAGTGCTTAAAAGCACACTTTGAAAGCTTTGAAGGCTTGAAGGTTGATGTTGATGTTGAAGTTTGACAGGAATGAGATTTATGAATATCTCATGTGGTTAGAATCTCTTCAAAATCAAGAGAAAGTTCAGCAACAAACATTTACTTCATCACTTGATTGATTAAAGCAAAGAAGGTGATGATATGGGCAAGAAAAAACACCAAAAAAGAAGCTTTAATGGAAGCTTGAAGGTAAAGAAGAAGGGGCGCCTAGTCTTTTGATTGTAGCCGGTGCTTTAGTGGATGAAATAGGCTCAGATTTGATGTGTAAAGTCCTTACTCAATGGACTACTAAAGCCCTCAAACACCATAGGCAATAATCACTCACAGGCGGCGAATGCTTGTACGGCCAGCGCAGACACAGGCGGCTCACTCAGTCAACAATGCCGCGCGACAGAGAGTGATCTTTCTCAGAAATTTCCCATATGTTTTGATGCGCCTACACCTCCTTAACATCTCCCATGTTGAAATCTCAGAGAGATTTTGCCTCTACCAGCTAGAAGGCCTCCAATGGAAGAGGGTTGAGCTCCACACAAGAAAGATAAGAGAAAAATGAAGATTTTTGACCTAATCTACACACCACAAGTGGTTCAAATCACCTAAGCTCTAGAGACCAGGTTGAGAAAACATGGTGCTCATGCTAGATCAAGTGTGTGGAGAGGAGAGACTCACAAAATACAAGAACAAACTCTTGCTTATTAAGTTGTTTATGAATACAACTAGGCCTTGCTCAATTACAAAATGCCTCATAGCTCCACCTTTAAATAGGTGAGCTAGTGGACCTCAAGTCCATTCACACTCACACCCTTCTCTCACCCTTCTACATAACCTTAGTCTCTTAATATCTTGTGCCTGAGCAACAACATAGTAAGCTTGATGAGGTAGTTGAATGCATATTTGTGGGATACAGTTCAGAAACCAAGGGATATAGACTCTACCATCCGGCCTCAAAGTGGATTTTGGTAAGTAGTGATGTTGTTTTTGTCAAAAACTCAGTTCAACCCATGCTTTCATGTGCAAAAAATAGCAGAATGTATGCTCACAAGACATGTTTAATTTGCTCCTACCTTTGTTTAATGGAGGGCAGCCATATGTAGAGCAATTGAATGCTCAACCAAGTGATGAGATTTGGCCTTTGTAGGTGCAAAATCAGCCTATTGATGATGAGGCAATTATTAAGGATGTAGTGGATGAGGAGAGAGCAGCCATAAAAGAATCTAGGCATATGCCAAAATGGCTTGTGCAGACATTGAGAGATAGCAAGTTGGCAGCTCCTTTACCTAGCAAAACTTGTGCAGGTTCTCATCCTGCAGATTATTCTCATATAGGTCATGTTCTCATTTCTACTTTATGTAATGAGGAGAAACCTGTTTCCTTTGAGGAAGCATAGGATGATGATCATTGGATGCATACTATGCAGGATGAGTATAACTCTATACTCAAGAATTACACCTAGTATTTGACAAATCTACCTCATGGCAAGAAGGCCATTGGTACTAAGTGGGTTTACAAGTTAAAATACAAAGAAAATGGTAACATTAATCGCTACAAGGCTGGACTTGTTGCAAAGGGGTACGCCCAACAAAAGGGCCTTGATTATGATGAGACCTTTGCACCCACATCTCGTATGACTACCATTAGGTGTCTCCTTGCTTTGGCAACACATCATGGGTGGAATGTACATCAGTTGGACATTAAGACTGCATTCTTGAATGGTGATTTACATGAGGAGGTGTATGTATTATAGCCTCTTGGTTTTGCTGTGAAAGGAGAAGAGACTAAAGTATGCAGGTTGAAAAAGGCTCTTTATGGCCTTAAGCAGGCTCCTAGAGCATGTTATGAGAAGATTCATGCATACTTGGTTGCAAATGATTTTTGCAATAGTCCAACAGAGAGTACCATCTATGTGAAGAGAAGTAAGGACACATTTTTGGTCATCGTTCTATATGTTGATGACATGCTACTCAAAGGACCCGATATAGATTAGATTTAAGCCTTTAAGGCTGATTTGCAGTCATCATTTGAGATGTTAGATTTGGGGCCCTTGCATTACTATTTAGGGATTCAATTTATGCAGCACAATAATGGCATTATTATGTTGCAGTCTAAATATATACAAAAGCTATTGAAGAGGCTTGATCTTAAAAAGACTATAAACTTGTGGCTACACCTATGGAGACAGGTACTTGACTTAGTTTTCAAGATGCAGGAGACTCTTTTGATGCTAGTTTGTATCAACAAGCTGTTGATGAATCCCTTCTTTATGTGTGCAACACGAGGCTAGATATATAGTATATGGTCTCACAATTGAGCAGATTTTAGCCCAGGTACGAAGCATTGATATGTTGTTAAGAGGGTTTACAAGACACTTTATATTTTGGATTATTTTATCCAAAGGGAGGTGAGTCACAGCTGCATGTTTTCAATGATTCAGATTGGGCTGGATGTTATGACACACGAGTGTAGTCGGTATTACTTTCACCTTGGTGATTCATGTATATCATGGATTAGCAAGAAGCAGCCTGCAGTAGCCACTTCTAGTTGTGAAGCTGAGCACATGGTAGATTTTACAACTACAGTTGAGTGTGTGTGGCTAAGACATCTTATGGGCTGATTTGGGTGTCTAGCACTACGATTTTCACACTGACAGCAACAGCCAGAGCGCCGCATTAGTAGTTGTGAAGGAACCCAGTGTTTCATGCTCTCACTAAGAACATTGAGGTACATTACCACTATGTCAGGGAAAGACTCTCTGTAGTAGAGATCAGCTTGGTCTATGTGCCTACACATAACAACATGGCAGATTTATTCACGAAGGCTCTTCCTCGTGAAAAGTTTGAAGCTTTTTATAAAGCTTTGGGCTTACGGCCTTTTTAGAATTGATTGGCCATACCCTGTACATGTTCACATTATCACTCTAGGGGGGTTTTGTAGCATTATATAGTAGTGATGTGTGTGAACACACGTAGGACCGACGGGGCACTTTTTCCCTCACTAGGAGGTTTTTTCCCTCGTGCATATGTACACCCTCTTATCTACTCATTTTGGGGTGTGTACTTATCTTTTGTATCTGGAACACATTTTTTCATTCTAATCTAGTGAGTTTGTGTGCTCTCAAGCTTCTCTATCTTGTGTGTGTGCATTGTTGCAACCCTAACCCTAATTCCAACAAGTATAGAGGCTAGTGGTAATGTTGCGTCGACTTCCAAGAAGTCAATCATCATTCAAATCTTGGATCAACGTGTTCTAACCGAAGACTAGGAAACCCTAACCATAGAGGGAAGCCATCTCCCTACTCACACAATGCATAAAGCCATAATCCATAATACACAACACACACACTGTGTTGTGTCCACACACAGCTAACCCTAATTAATGTCCACACACTATGACCAGCTGGATGTGGTCATTTATGTCTCACACATGTTCCTACCTAACATGCCAGCACATAGCGCATCTGGCACAAGCTGACATCGAGCTTGAATCTCAACACATGGTACTCCCTAAGGCACCTATGTTGTAGGTCGGGACATCAAACCGCCCTTCAATGAGCAACATTGTTACATTGCTAGCCCAACATTGTTACACTGCTAGCCCCTCTCAAGATCATGCTGTACTGCCTAGATGAAGATGTAGATGAGCTTGGGCTATCAAAGCTCTCAACACTCCCCCTCAAGCTCATCCCACGTACTCCCAACATAGTACGGAAGTACTCAAACTTCTCCTTGCTAAGTGGCTTTGTAAAGATGTCGGCTACCTGCTCTTCAGTCTTCACATACTGCAAATCCACTGTACCATACACTTTCTCTATGACAAAATGATAGTGGACCTCTATGTGTTTGGTCCGCACATGAAAAATTGGATTCTTGGCCAACTATATGCTGCTCATGTTGTCACAATGAATGACAACCTTGCCATCAATAGGCTCACCCAAATCAGCTAAGATACTCTTTAACCATACTCCTTCACATGTAGCAATGGCTGCACCCCTATATTGAGCCTCTGTACTAGATAAAGCAATAGTAGGTTGCTTTTTGCTACTCCAACTCACCACTGCACTTCCAAATGTAAAGGCATAACCCCTAGTAGACCTCTTGTTCAGCCAAGATACTCTTTAACCATACTCCTTCACATGTAGCAATGGCTGCACCCCTATATTGAGCCTCTGTACTAGATAAAGCAATAGTAGGTTGCTTTTTGCTACTCCAACTCACCACTGCACTTCCAAATGTAAAGGCATAACCACCAGTAGACCTCTTGTCATACGAGCTACCTGCCCAATTTGTGTCTGTGTAGCCATGTTCATCCATGCCTTTACCATGCTCATATCAGCACCATAATGTGCAGTGGTCTTTACATATCACATAATGCATCTCACTGCATCCAAATGAGGTTTTCTAGGGCTCTACATAAATTGGCTTACTAGCCCCACAGCATAATTGAGATCCTGGCATGTGATAGTCATGTAAATAAGACTGCCAACCATCTTTCTATACATAGATGAATCATCCAACTCTTCACCAAAATCAACCCGCAGCTTTACATTCTACTCCAAAGGTGTACTCATTGGCTTACACCCTGTCATCCCATATTTTGCCAACATATCCAATGCATATTGGCGTTGCACTAACCATGTACCTGCATGGTCTTTGATCACTTCAATCCCAAGAAAATATCTCAATTCACCCGTCTTTCATGTCAAACTACCCACTCAATGCCTTCTTGTTGACATGCATAACATCTGTAGCATGATCTCTTGTGACAATCAAGTCATCCACATAGATGACAAGTAAGACAATCCCATGATCTATTTTCTTCACATAGAGTGAAGAATCTGCTGAAGAAACCTAAAATCCAAGGGAGATAAGATATTGGCTTATCTTATCACTCCAAGCACGAGGTGCTTGCTTCAAACCATATAATGCTTTCTTTAATCTGCATACATAAGTGGGATACTTCGGGAGTAGGCTGTGCCATATAAGCTTCCTCTTGTAGATCACCATTTAGAAATGCATTTTTCACATCCATTTGATGCATTTCCCAACCATTTGCTGCAGCCATAGCAATGACTGCTCTCACTGTTTCCATCTTTGCAACTGGACTAAATGTTTCATCATAGTCCAAGCCTTGGTTTTGTGCATAACCCTTAGCTACCAATCGCGCTTTATGGCGCTCAATAAAAGCATCTGATTTGCATTTCACCTTATAAATCCATTTGCAACCAATGACATTTTCGCCTTGTGGTAAGGCAACCAAATCCCATGTTTCATTATGAACCAAAGCGTCCATCTCAACATCCATTGCCTTCTCCCATACATGCTTCCCAATAGCTTATGTATAGCATGTAGGTTCCACATGCTTCACCAAAGAGGTCATATATGCATAATTGTATCTGGGCACTAAATGCCTGATACTTGGTAATGGAAAATATCATAAAAGAACAAACACTAGCACAAAGACATTCCCTTTAGCAGAAAATCATAACAGTAAAACGGAATACGAAACATCATGCAGAAAATCCACTACACACAATAATCCTGAACAGATGATCAGAATTCATTGACATCATAATCATGTAAGGGATTACATTTCCGCTTCCTCATCTTCTACAATTCTGAATATCAGTTATGCGCCTTCCCATGATCAACTAACTATATCTCTTCATATCTCTCCCTTCTCACGAATTCCTAAGCAACTACCCAAAAGGATCATTCACATATATATAATTCGGATATTCCCACTTAGGTAAAGTTAACCCCTAACACATGGCACAGCCCGGTGGTTGGGTTTTCGAGAAAACCCGACTCGGACCCATAAATCCCTGATCAAACCATCCATTGTCTTTACATTGCTTCAAAAAGAAAACACAACTACAAACTGAAAACAAAATCCTACTAAACTAGAAATCCTAAAACACTAGAAAAGCATAAATTACTAAGGTAACACCACCGGCTCCATTGGCTTCGGCGGATCATCTTTAATCGTTGAATCTTCCACCGGCTCCAGATTGACGACTGGAACAGTAATCTGATCTGCAAGCATTACATCCTGTGACACCATCTGAATGACTTCAGCCTGGCCAACTGCTTCCTTGTCAACATCCGACATAATCTCCACAGTCTGTTCATGATCCCCCACAGTAGCCTGCTCTGTATCCAACTGTCCCTCATTAGGCAACTCCATAAAACACATGGCTTGAACTTGCTTCTCAAACTCCAACAATTTCAACATCAAAGCATCCTTTTCCGACTGTAACCCTGCTACTTGATCCAACAATATCTGCTCAGATTCTGAAATGAAAGCTCCACTTAATGTATGAAATGGCTTCATCACCCAGGCTTCAATCCGATCTCGGATACCTTGCCACAGTTTGACTCCCACCTCAGTTAAGCTCCTCCTAATCACTGCTAAATCAGACTCTGAAACTAACACTCCCTCTACATCTTCATTACTCTGAGATAGCATCTGTCTTTCAATAGCCAACAACGGTTGAATACGTTGAACCAACATCTGATTCTCCACCTGCAAACCCACATTTTGCTCAGACAACACTTCCAACTCTTTATGCATCTTCTCCTGCAATTGATTTGTCCATTCTTGAAACAATCCCAACGACATCTTTGTCTTCACCAAATTTCTCTGACACTCTGTTGCCTGGTCTTTCGCTTTAACCACTGCCTCCTGAGCCTGAACTAACAACATCTTAGTTTTCACTAACTCCTCCTCTTGATGCTTGACTTTAAGCTGATAAGTAGCTTCTGATCTCAACTGCTCCTGGAGAACCCGAACCTGCTGTTTCCAATCTGCAATACTACTCTCCTGCTTCCGAACATACTCTTGGACCTTATTCAAAGACCAGAGCACATCCTGCAACTCTCCACTCTGAACACTCTGTTCTGCTTCCTTAGCTATGACTATAACAGAATCCCACTGATTTGACTTAACAGGTGTAAAATCCATCGTCTTTACCACATCTTGGATCGCAGATGAATCCACATCCAATTTTCTCTTCTTGCTAAAAGTGAATTTCTTACCCACTGAAACTAAAGATGGATCAGTACCCACAGACCCTGTGGCCTGATGCAACAAATCTAACCCTTTCGGAACATCAGGTGAGACCAACACCTCCTTAGCTTCGGAACGAGTATAGCCTGCTTCCATCAAATCCTGAAACACATTCATCTTGTCAGGCTGATGCTCAAATCCTAATGGAGAATCCACTGCTCCGTCCGGAACAACGTCATCCTGACCCGGTGCTTCAAGACCACCATGCACTGGTTGAGTCGGCAAAAGAGTCAATTTGCTGGCAGAAATCATAGGAACCTGCTCAAACAAAGCTGCTAAGAACGCCGACAGCCGAGAAGTGACTTGAGACTTCCTCTTATCAGTGATTTCCACCTCCTGCAGAATTCTGGCGTGCACCAAAGAAGCCCAACTAACTTTTCCCCCTTTCTCAGCATACAGCAAAGGTGCAAAATTGTCTTTTGACATGTATTCCAATTTGATTACCTGACAAATGCGTTCAAGGTACCATCTTAAATGCTGACGACGGGGTTCAGCGACATGCTTCACCATGTAATAGGCTCGAGACCCCTGTGGAAGCCCAAATTCCTTCCTCATGGCCACATCCGAACACTTTGCCACAGCCACAGTTTCTTCATAATGGAGATGAAACACTTCTGCTATCAATTGAGGTGTCAAACCCACAGTCGCAGAGAGGTAACCATTCCTCTTACGAATCACCTCCAACTGCGTTTTGGCATAAACATTCTCCCGCCATCTGTCCCACGGCAAAGATGCAAACTCCCATAATCCAATGGTCTGCAACCACTGAGTAGTCGCCTCCTCTGACAAATCCAGATGAACAGAAAAATCCAAGAAAGGATCCATTAAAGCCTGCAAAGTATTAGCTTCCAACCCCCCTACCTCTGCAGACAGCGCATCCTCAGGCTCGAAATCTTCATCAGCCTCCACAGACGCACGAACAGAAAACTCCTTACTGGCGGCGGGTTGTTGACGCAGTCGCCGGGGAGAAGAGCGCTCCACAGGAACCACCTTAAGCGGCATCGAACGCCCCATCTCAGCCAGCGCTTGACGCAGGAAATTCAGCTTTGCTAAGCGCTCTGCGTTATTCATGCAAAAGGTCTCCTCCAAGCATGCCAAAATTGAAATGTGCATGACAAAACCCCCACACGTGGTGATATAAAACACAACGTCACCCAGTCGGCCAAATCGACCACACATGCCCGACTTCCTATCAAGATCCTCCACTTGGACACTAGCGGACATCCCCAAATTTTCGAACACATCCCCACTTACACCGTCACCTAAGTTGCTCACTAATGCGGATATCCCTCCATCTGCTAAAACTCCGACCTTTGCGGTTACTCCGACCACTGGTGGCTGACCCACAAACTTCTTCAATCGGAAACCATTAATCGGTTTCTCAACCAGAGTCCCAAACATATCAGCAAGTCGGAAAGTACCCTGACCACAATCCTCCATGATTTTGTACGGCCCTATGTACCTCAGCTTTAATTTACCCGGATGAGGACCAAGCTTCGAATTATACAGCAAAACCCAATCCCCAACCTGAAAAACTTTGAATTTGATCTGTCTACTTACCCAAGCCTTCCGCCTTTGCTGAATCACCTCTGTGATATACCCGCTAACAATCCTATCCTCTTCGAGCTGACACAGCATCTGCTGTCGGAACTGAACAGATTCTTCCGGTGATAACCGATCAGCAATAGCCACCCGCAAACTAGGAACTACATACTCCATCGGAACCACCGCCTCCAAACCATACACCAGCTTGAAGGGTGTCAGACCTGTAGTAACTTTAAAAGCTGTACGGAATGACCATAGAGCAGAATCAAGCTTCACATCCCAGTCATCCCGATTCTCTGCTACTATCTTCTTCAAAATCTTCACCAAGATCTTGTTGGAGCTCTCTGCTTGACCATTGGCTTGAGGATGATAGGCAGTAGACTTCTTATGCATAATCAAATGAGTCTTGGTCAACTCAGCAATGACAGCATTGAGAAAATGAGTACCCCGATCACTAACCAATTCCACTGGGCACCCAAACCTGGTCATAATGTTGTGATAGAGAAACCTGGCCACACTGTTGGCAGTATTATCTTTCAAAGCAACAGCTTCCACCCACTTCGTACAGTAATCAGTAGCCACCAAGATATAACGGCAACCTGTCCGCTTGGACTTAGGCTTGATTGGCCCAACAAAATCCAAACCCCACTTCTGAAAAGGATCTAAGGGCAGAATCGGATTATCCGCCATGCGGTCTGAAGCTCCGGGCTGCCCCAACTGTTGACAAACCAAGCAACTCCGAGCATAATTGTGTGCATCCTTCAGCACGGTAGGCCACCAAAGCCCAGATTGAAGAATCTTCTTACCGGTAATGTCTCCAGAAAAATGCCCACCTGCAATGCCACCATGAGCCTCTTGGAGAACCGCTGATTGCTCAAATTCTGGGACACAGCGACGGATAATCTGATCTATCCCCCTCTTGTACAGAGCACCTGCAATCACCAAAAAAGGTTTACTCCGGAGTACCAGCTTTCTCCGTTGATCAGTGGAAAATTCCACTGGCAGGGTGCCATCTGTCAAGAAACTCAACATCTGATCATACCAAGAATCCAATATCGCCACAGTAGCTGAAAACAAAACCGAATCAGGTAAATTATCATCCACCCCTTCAGCTACTTCCCCATTCTCCAACCTACTCAAATAATCCGCTACAGCATGCTCCTTTCCCGGGGTATGTAGGATCAGAAAGTCAAACTCCTGGAGTAGAAGCATCCACCTAGCTAACCTACCCGTCAAGTGTGGTTTCTTGACCAGATACAATAAGGCCTGATGATCTACATGGAAAACCAGCTTATTGCTCAACAGATAATGCCGGAACTTGTGAAGAGAATACACCATCCCCAAAGCTTCCCTCTCCGTGACGGCATAATTCCTTTCAGCACTTGTCAACATCTTGCTAGCATAGTACACTGGTCGAAACCAACCCTTAACCTTCTCCTGCATGAGGACAGCCCCTACGGCAATGTCCGAAGCATCTACAAAAACATGAAATGGTAACCCCCAATCAGGAGGTAGCACGATCGGTGCCACCACCAACATCTTCTTCAGAATGTGAAATGCCTTTTCTTGAACTGGAGACCACACAAAATCCACACCCTTCTTGGTCAAATGAGTAAGGGGTGCACACACATCTGAAAGATATCGCAAAAACCGACTATGCCACTTAACCTGCCCCAAAAACCTGCTTAATTCCTTAAGATTACGTGGTGCGGAAGCCTTCTGAATGGCCTCAATCTTCTTTGCATCAATCAAGATGCCTTCCTGGGACACCACATGGCCCAAGAGAATCCCACGCCTTACTGCAATAGCACACTTGAAGGGATTAAGAGCTATGCGGAACATCCGACAGCGCTCCAAACAGAGCCTCAGGTGCTGTAAGTGCAAAGCCTTTTTACCAAAGACACTAAAATCATCAAGAAAGGCTCGCATAAAATCCAACAGATATGGCTCAAAAGCCTTCTGAGCCACAAAGGAAAATGATGGTGGGCCATTCTTTAATCCAAAGCTCATCACCGTGTAAGCAAATGCTCCCCACTCAGTGATAAAGGCCGTCTTATCCACATCCTCCGGGGCCATCCTTATCTGATTATACCCTGAGAAACCATCCAAAAAACTATACATCTCATGACCAGCCACAGCATCAAGGAGGGTATCACAGAACGGTAATGGAAAAGGGTCTGTAATTGTGGCAGCATTCAACTTCCTGTAGTCCACACACACCCGGATCTTGCCATTCTTCTTGGGCACGACCACAATGGGAGACAGCCAAGTCACCTCATTGACCTGCTTGATAAACCCTACCCGTAATAGCTTATCCAGCTCCTCCTTGACCTGCTTGGCGAAATTTGGATTCATGCGATACCGCTGTTGGATAACAGGAACAGCATCACTCTTCAAATTGATGCGGTGCTGATGTAAAGCTGGATCAATGCCCTTCATATCAGAATACTCCCAAGCAAACACACCTCGAAACTCTACTAACAGTTTCTGCAAGTCCTCCTTAAATTGACCTTCAACATGCACACTAACTCGAACCATCTTAGGATCGGATGCAGTACCTAAATTCATGTCCTGTAATTCATCTTCCTCCACCCTGATGGACTTCTGCAAACGCCGTTCATATTGCTGTTCAGCTGCTATAATGGCTTCCTGCTCGGTGACAGTATGCACCTGCTGAGCCTTGGCAGCCAAAGCTTCTTCCACAGCCCTCTGTAAAATATTGCCTTCCATTATCTGGCCTGGAACCACCTGGATCTCCTGCTCGGGCACCACACTGTCTTCAGTCGGACTATCCGATGATGGTGCCTCCCCCTCCACACTCTGCGGAACTGCCGAGACAGGTTGTCCAGTATTCTGATATTGGGTGACAATAGCTTCCACATCTACATCAAAGATCGGTACAACCGTTGGATTTGCTTGCATATATGCCTCCTCCTCATCTTCACCTACATCACTGGCCAAATGAATTCCCTGAGCACATAAAGGCTTCTGCCCCTGCGGCAAGAGAACTTTGGATAACATGGACAAGCGAGTTGTCTTCTTGCCCTGCCTGATCACCACAGTATTATCCTCCCAATCCTGCTTGACACGGGCAATTTTAAACCAGGGGCGGCCTAGCAACATGGCATAGGCAGACCCGCTATCCTGCATCCGGAGCACCACAAAATTCACAAGAAACGACAGACCACCCACCTTAATAGATTGATTCTTAAGAATCCCCAAAGGTTGAAGTCGCCTCTGATCTGCCATCCGTACTTGAAAAGGTGCTGGTGCTAACGCCCCCAACTTCATACGGAGGTAAACGGTCTCCGGTAGAATATTGACTCCTGAACCCCCGTCCAGGAAAACCTCTTCAAACTTGTGCCCGTGGAATGCCACCTTAATCACTGGGACTTGAAAATCCACATCTGCGGACTCAGCTTGAGAAACTCCCACAAACGGGGCTTGATCCTCCACCATCTTGGCTGGAACTGGCTCCTGCAGCTTCCCCAACAGCTGTTCCCGGAAAGCCGGAACCATGCTCAACAGCTGATCCAAGGAAATTTGAATAGGCGCATGCATGAGTGCATCAAATAGATCCCCAGAACCTGGTACTGTTTCAGTTACCTTAGGAACGGGATCGGAATGGACCACCGCAATCTTTCTTGGAAGTGGAGCACAAGGTGGCTGGGCTGGAATCGGTTCCTCCGACAACTGTGCCTTTAGCAGTGGCTCCATTGGTTCCACCGGGAGCTGCTTCTGCTGGAGTTTCTGAACCTGACTGGAAACTTTTCTACGGACCACCTCCTGGTCCTCCCAACTGATAGGTCCCTTACCCTTTGCACGGGTAACAGCCAAAGTGTCCACTAAATCTTGCCCCTTACAATCCCCAACGTGCATACCCGTGGAGCACTCCCCCTGCGCATCAACAGAGTGGAACTGCTGCGGCACACCCTGAAGATGTGAAACCCCCGCGCTGGCCCCTCCTGCCTGATCTCCCACCATCTCAATCAGGATGGCATTTGCTTGAGCTGGAGGGCGCTGCTGCTGCTGGTCCTGGGGAGGTCCCTGACCCCGATTCCCCTCATTGAATCGAATGACAGGTTTCCCTCTTTCCTCCCTGTGCTTACACCATAATTCACAGGCCGGACCAATTCGATGCCCGTCTTTTGCACAGTAATCACACAGTGGCACACCCTGAGGTCCCCTCTGAAACCCTGGCTGCCCCTGCCAATTAGGTCTTGGAGCATATGGTCTTGGAGGCCGATTATAGGGAACATGCGGAACGGTCGGAACCACCGGATTAGCCTCTGCAACTTGCGGAGGTGGTGCTCGCTGAACCACATTGGGTGGCACCTTGCCTCTGTAGTTGGGGTTGTACCAACAGGCACTCGTAAGATGGCCGTCCTTCTCACAGATATGGCAGTACTGTTTCTCCTTGGGCAAGACAGCTGCATACCCCAAGGCTTTAAGTTTGTGAAGAAGCTTTTTCTCCTTCGCCGCCCTAACCTGTTTCTCTTTATCTTTTTTCAGCTTAGCCTGCCTTGAGGCCTTTTTCTTCTCACTTTGCCCCTCATCCTCCGATTCATCAGATGAGCATGCCGACTCGGCCTCACTATCCGAGTCTGACTCAGTCGAACTATCCGACTCTGAGCCATCCTGCTTCCTGCCCTTCCGTTTGTCCTTCTGAATGCCCAGGCGCTTTTCCACCCGAGAGGCAGCTGTCACGAGGTTATCAAAGCCGCCGGCAATATCCACATTTGCGACAGCACTCTTCAAGTTCCTCCGCAATCCTTTGACAAAGTAACTGGCAAGCATTTCATCCGAGGGTCTTTCATTACCCTGCAGTCTGGCAGCCAATCCCCGAAACTTCTGAGCATAATCCTCCACTAACAGATGCTTCTGTTCCATGGCCTTGATCTTTTTGACGATATCAGTAGGAGTTTTCTCCTTCCTGAACCGGGCCAAAAACGCATCCTTCAAAGCATTGAAATCTGCAAAGTGGGCCAAGCCATATTGGCTAAACCAACTCATTGCTACCCCCTCCAGGGTTGCGGCAAACTGCTGCAATTTCACCGGATCTCCAAAATGGGCAGGGTACCCACTGGCTTGCCATCGGGTCTCGAATTGAGCCACGTGACAGTCTGGGTCTTCCTTAGGCTTTGCCTTAAATTTGGCCGCCTTAACCGTTGGATTGGGTGGTGGTGCAGCCATGTTCACAACTCCTGGTAGTGGATTCGCTGGTGGCAGACTTTTCAATGGATCAAATTGCAACCGTCTCTGACTCCGAACAGGCGGTCTGGACAGAAATAGGGCACCAACAAATTGATGCAAATGACGCCGAGCTTGCTCCGGGCTAGCGACATGCTGCCCCGGCCCTTCTGGAAGTGGTGTCGTATGCTCGACAGCGGCCGCCGCGTCCACGCCGGTCTGCGCCAACTGGCCCTCAATTACGCCAGCAGAAACCGACGTAACCGCCACAGGTGGCCCTTCCGCAGCATCACCGCTCCCACTGCTAGAAGCTTCCGACCTGTCATATCTGCGCTTCCTGGCTTGTGCCCTCGTGAAATGAATGGGACTAGTTTGCCGCTCCCGATCTGACATTCAGGCGAGACACAAACAGCACAGCACAAAACAACCCCATACCCAACAGAACAAGACAATGCTGAGTATACGAACACCGCAGGATCGCCAATGTGTATCTGGGCACTAAATGCCTGATACTTGGTAATGGAAAATATCATAAAAGAACAAACACTAGCACAAAGACATTCCCTTTAGCAGAAAATCATAACAGTAAAACGGAATACGAAACATCATGCAGAAAATCCACTACACACAATAATCCTGAACAGATGATCAGAATTCATTGACATCATAATCATGTAAGGGATTACATTTCCGCTTCCTCATCTTCTACAATTCTGAATATCAGTTATGCGCCTTCCCATGATCAACTAACTATATCTCTTCATATCTCTCCCTTCTCACGAATTCCTAAGCAACTACCCAAAAGGATCATTCACATATATATAATTCGGATATTCCCACTTAGGTAAAGTTAACCCCTAACAATAATGCATAGCAAAATCACGATATGTCAACTTGTCAACAACTGGATACGTGACCCTTTGGGATCTCAGTAATGCATGCAGATCACTCTGAACACCTATCACTCTAACATGTGGAGGCACATATCTATCTTGCCTTGCACTAAGTGTGCGTAAAACTGGTATGCCAAGTTTCTCATCCAAACTCTCTGAACTTGACAACTCATAACCTGTAATGCCAATTCCTTCAGCCTTGTTTTTCCCTTTATCCACAACACTAGTGCTCACACTCTCATGTCTCAAGTGTTGAAAGATCGGTAGAGGAGGAGGAGACACACACACAGGAGCAAACCCTAATGTATATTGCAAACCCTAACCATAGAGGGAAGCCATGTCCACTCTCACACAAAGCATAATGCACTAATCCATAATCCACACAACACACAATGAGTTGTGTCCACACTCTACTAACCCTAGCTAATGTCCACACACTATGACCAGCTGGACACGCGGTCATTTATGTCTCACACATGTTCCTACCTAATCTGCCAGCACATAGCATAGCTGGCTCACACTGACATCGAGCTTGAATATCTCAACAGCCCCTCTCAAGCTCATGATGTACTGCCGATGAAGATGTAGATGAGCTTGGGATATCAGGACTCTCAACACTCCCCCTCAAGCTCATCCCATGTACTCCCAACATAGTCCGGAAGTACTCGAACTTCTCCCTGCTAAGTGGCTTCGTGAAGATATCAGCCACCTGCTCATCAGTCTTCACATAGTGAAGATCAACTGTACCATCCAGCACCTTTTCTCTGACAAAGTGATAATG
Source organism: Cibotium barometz (assembly GCF_041138505.1). Lineage (NCBI taxonomy): Eukaryota > Viridiplantae > Streptophyta > Polypodiopsida > Cyatheales > Cibotiaceae > Cibotium > Cibotium barometz. The sequence continues at coordinate 50,644,243 of NC_141053.1, forward strand.
GACCTCTATGTGTTTGGTCCTCGCATGAAATACTGGATTCTTTGCCAACTGCATACTGCTCATGTTGTCACAATGTATGACAACTTTGCCACCAAGAGGCTCACATAAATCTGCCAAGAGACTCTTTAACCATATAGCCTCACAAGTAGCAATGGCTGCACCTCTGTACTCAGCCTCTGTACTGGATAAAGCAACTGTAGGTTGCTTTTTGCTACTCCAACTCACCACAGCACTGCCAAGTGTAAAAGCATATCCACTAGTAGACCTCCTGTCATATGCGCTATCTGCCCAATCAGCATCTGTGTAGCCATGTATGTCCAAGCTTTTACCACTCTCATAAAATAGACCATAATGTGCTGTGGTCTTCACATATCTCATGATGCGTCTCACTGCATCCAAATGTGGTTTCCTGGGGCTCTGCATAAACTGGCTCACTAGCCCCACTGCATAACTCAAGTCCGGGCGTGTGATAGTCATGTATATGAGACTACCAACCATCTTCCTGTACATAGAAGGATCATCCAATTCCTCGCCATAATCAGCCCGCAACTTTACATTTTGCTCCAATGGTGTACTCATAGGCTTACACCCTGTCATGCCATACTTTGCCAACATATCCATATTGGCACTGTACTAACCAAGTACCTGCATGATCTTTCACCACTTCAATGCCAAGGAAGTATCTCAACTCACCAAGATCTTTCATGTCAAATTTCCCACTCAAAGCTTTCTTGACATGCATCACATCTGCACCATGATCACCTGTGATAATCAAGTCATCCACATAGATGACTAGTAAAACAATCCCATGCTGTGTCTTCTTCACATAGAGTGAAGAATCTGCTGTAGAAATCTGAAAATCAAGTGAGATAAGATATCTACTCATCTTATCACTCCAAGCACGTGGTGCTTGCTTCAGACCATATAATGCCTTTTTCAACCTGCATACATGAGTGGGATATCTAGGGTGTACATACCCTTCTGGCTGTGCCATGTATACTTCCTCTTGTAGATCTCCATTGAGAAATGCATTCTTAACATCCATCTGATGCATTTCCCAGCCATTAGCTACAGCCATAGCAATGACTGCTCTCACTGTGCCCATCTTAGCCACTGGGCTAAACGTCTCATCATAATCCAATCCTTGGGTCTGTGCATAACCCTTTGCTACCAATCTTGCCTTATGTCTTTCAATAGAACCATCAGATTTACACTTCACTTTGTAAACCCATTTACATCCAATAACATTCTTGTCCTTTGGTAGTGCAACCAAGTCCCATGTATCATTATGGACCAATGCGTCCATCTCCACATCCATTGCTTTTTCCCATACATGCTCTCCAATAGCCTCTGTATAGCATGTAGGTTCCACATGCTTCACCATAGATGTCATGTATGCATAGTGCATAGCAAAATCTCTGTATGTCAATCTGTCAACAGGATATCTGACCCTCTGGGATCTCGGCAATGCATGCGGGTCACTCTGTACACCTGTGACTCTAGCATGTGGTGGCACATATCTGTCCTGTCTAGCACCAGGTGTGCGTAAAACAGGTATGCCAAGCTCCTCATCCAAACTTTCAGAACTGGATGACTCATATCCTGTGATTCCAATTCCTTTGACTTTCTTTTTGCCTTTATCCATAGCACTACTCCCAGTGCTTACACTTTCATGCCTCAAACGTCCTGACCATGGATGTACACTGCTGCTCTCAGCTTCTGCTGCTGGCCCAGACATAGTAGTAGAACTAGAACTTGCTTGTGATGGCAAGTTCACAGGCACATCTGCTTCCAGTGACTCAATAACACCTTCATCTTTTGCTTTATACCAACTAGCAAGCTCATCAAACACCACATCACGTGAGATGACCACTTGTCTAGTTTGTGGATTATAACACTTGTAGGCTTTTCGATCCTGTGCATATCCAACAAATATACATTTCTCTGCCTTAGGATCCAACTTCCTTCTTCTTTCATCAGGCACATGCACATAGGCTATGCATCCAAAAACTTTAAGATGTCCAATGTCTGGCCTGTAACCTGTGAGCCGCATCTCTGGCGTGCTTCCATGAATGGCTGCTGTAGGTGTTTTGTTCAATATGTATACTGCAGTAGCACATGCTTCTGCCCAATAGTAATCTGGCATGCTCTTTTCATTAAGCATCGCCCTTGCCACTTCACATATAACTCTATTCTTTCTCTCAGCCACACCATTCTGCTGAGGTGTATACCTGCAAGTCAGCTGTCGCCTTATTCCATGCTTCCTCAAGAAATGCTCAAAGGCCTTTGAGGTGTATTCACCACCTCCATCTGTCCTCAGACATTTAATCCAACAGCCATACTGCTTTTCTGCAAAAGCTTTGAAATCCATGAATTTTTCCAATACTTCACTCTTCTCCCTGAGAAAGTATATCCATGTCATCCTGCTAAAGTCATCAATGAATGTAACATAGTATAAGCTGCCTTTGATAGATGGGTTTTGTGCAGGACCCCATACATCACTGTGTACTATCTCAAGTGGCCTGTTACTCATATTTCCTTCTCTAGGAAATCTCAATCTTGCCTGCTTCCCAAACTGACAGGCTTCACAAACATGCATATGTCCATCATATTTGAACCTAGGCAATCCATTGACAATGCCTCTTGTTTGCATGTTCTTTAATCTCTGTATATTTACATGGCCAATCCTCTTGTGCCACATATCAATATCCTGTACCACATTCCTGCTCTTTGAGAACATGGCTGATTTTAGCTCAGGAATTCCAGCATCCAGCTTAAACAGTCTTCCTTCTTTCTTGCCTTTAGCAATCACTCTACATCCATGTTTAAAGTCTTCAACGAAGCATCCATGCTCATTGAATCTAACCTGTAATCCCTGTTCTACCATTTGACCAACTGAGGCCAAGCTTTTAGTGATCGAAGGCACATATAGCACATCTGACATAGACTTTGTCTGACCATTATGCATGACCAATGGTACACTTCCAACATGTGTAATGACATGCTGGGTATCATCACCTGTTTCCACATAGCCCTTCACATCCATGGGCTTCATGTGCTCAAACCATTCTCCATGGCATGTCATATGATTTGATGCTCCTGAGTCCATGTACCATGTATCATCATTCTCAGCATTTGTCGTCATAGAACCCACAACATGCTTCATGGCAAACAAATGATTTGCAGTTCCATCATTGCTACTTGATGCATAGTTGCCACCATGTTGTGCATAGTTTCCACCATAATGACCACCACGTTGTGCTCTTCCCCCTCTCAAATCATTCTGTTTGCGAAAGCAATCTCTTGCCATATGACCATATTTGCCACAATAATGGCATTCCACATCTTGCATTGAATTTTGTTGGCCTTGCCAACGTCCTCGACCCACGGGGGGTACCTCTGCCTCGCTGAGGTGCATAACCACGACCACCTCGAGCACCATAAGAAGGCTGAAAATTTTGTTGTGGAGGTCTATCCTGCCATCCACGACCATTACCACCACGTCCACGTGATGCAAATCTCCCCCTGCCTCTAAAACCTCTCTGCGAGTAGAAAGCCTGATTTCTGCCATCATCATGGCTAGTAGATGCATCCAGAAATGAATCACTGAGCTTGATTTCCTCAACCAACAAGAGTGAAACCAACTCATCAAAGTCGGGTAAACCTGTACTCCTCACTGAGATAGATGTATCAAAAGATTTGTATTCCTTGCCAAGACCACGCAAGGTAATATCCACCAAATCATCATCAGGCATGGGGGCATTTATTGTGGCCAATGCATCTACAAACTTCTTGATTTCTTGCACATAATCATGTATGCTCCTTTTATTCCTTTTCACATTGTGTATCTGCTGTCGCAATTGAGACTTGCGAGCACTCGTATCTGTATCAAACATTTTGACCAAAGTATCCCATGCATCTTTGGGATTCTCAGCATCCTGAATGTGTATGAGCATAGCATCAGATATACATATAGACAAATAATGCAGCACTTTGAATGCTCTCTCTGACCACTGCTTATGAGCAATAAGCTACTGCTGTGTAGGTTGCCGAGGTAGCTCTGGCTCTGGCTCAGCACCTGTAATGAGATTCCAAAATCCTTTCCCTTTCAAGAAACTCTTTATCCTGTACTTCCATGCCTGGAAGTTCTTCCTATCCAGCTTCTCACCAACAATCTGAACTGGATTATCCGACATGTTGCTCAATGCATACACCTTCCGCACACTTCAAATCTGTAAATGAGCCTTCCTCAGCTCAACCACACTCCAATTAATGTTCCAGATACTCCAAGGTAGCAAACAAACTCCAAATTTGACGTATAAAATCAACCTGTAATCATCCGAGATGAACTGACTTACTCAGTGCGGGATACCCTGAATTGACACGCCTTCCAAGGCTCCAGATCGCAATGTAATGGTGCAATCAAGTATAGGCAACTTGCATTGACACCTAATGAACCTCAATGTTGAGTATCAACTCCATTTGACATGTGTAATTATCAATTTTTGAAAACCCCTTTTTCTGTTTTTGGAAAAAACCAGAAAAACCAGAAAAACCAGTAATGATTTGGCTCTAATTCCTTCAATATTTCACCAAATTGATCAACCAGGCATTCATTGGCTTAGAAATAGTGTCCATCAACTCCATGTAAGAGGAATTTGTCCAATTGTAAAACACCAAAGATTAATTGCTCGATTAAAATGCTCTGTTTCTCTGCAACCAGTGGACAGCCTGTTTTAATCAGCTCATTCCCAGCTCAATTAAACATCATTGGTCAAACAAATCACATAGCCCTCTTCTCCAAGATGTAAAGCATCCAATTGCTAAAGATATTGTGGAAGGAACCAAGCACCCGATGAGAAATTGACCTCCTCGTAGTGAAAAAACCAGAAAAATACTCTATTTTCTCCTGTCTGGCTGCGCCGCCTGCTGTAGGGCTCTTTGGGAGTGGTTGTAATGCTCAATGATGAGGTAATCAAGTCCCCAACACTCCTAGGTATGTGTGCAATCCACCAATGCTTTGATTTTCACCAAAAATAGGCTCCAAATGCATCAATTTTTGACTTTCTTCTCTCTGTTTTGTGAGAGCTCAAAAAACCAGTAATTTCTCTCAATTAAATGCATGTAAATTGCTCCAAAATCACAGTAGGGCTTGCATAAGAGTTTCCATTACATCTCTCATTGTCAGATACATGTTTGCTTTGCCAGAATCACACATATTTCCACCATACATCAATGTTCCCAAGCTTTAATGGAAACCTTCAAAAACCAGAATTTTGCTTTGCTTTGATTTGCTCTAAAATGCTTTGCTTTTGCCTGTTTCACCTGCAATCCGCTCAAGGATGTTTAGAAGACCTCACCCGGTAGGCCTAGCTCTCAGATCTGATAGTATTTGGTGTGCTCCAAGCTTCACAGCTCCAATGGCAGCTTCACAGCTTCTTTTCACAGCTTCTTCTTCTCCCTCTTCACTCACTCACTCATAAACCCTAATAAACAGCACAAGGCTCTGATACCATGTTGAAAGATCGGTAGAGGAGGAGGAGACACACACACAGGAGCAAACCCTAATGTATATTGCAAACCCTAACCATAGAGGGAAGCCATGTCCACTCTCACACAAAGCATAATGCACTAATCCATAATCCACACAACACACAATGAGTTGTGTCCACACTCTACTAACCCTAGCTAATGTCCACACACTATGACCAGCTGGACACGCGGTCATTTATGTCTCACACATGTTCCTACCTAATCTGCCAGCACATAGCATAGCTGGCTCACACTGACATCGAGCTTGAATATCTCAACATCAAGCATCCTGACCATGGATGTATAGTGCTACTCTCAGACTCTACTAGCCCAGACATAGAAATAGAACTTGCTTGTGGCAAGTTCACATGCACATCAGCATCAACAAAATCAATGACACCCTCATCCTTTGCTTTGTACCAACTAGCAATATCATCAAACACCACATCTCGTGAGATAACCACTTGCTTAGTTTGTGGATTGTAACATTTATATGCCTTGCGATCCTATGCATGTTGAGCAGCTATGCTATGTGCTGGCATGTTAGGTAGGAACATGTGTGAGACATAAATGACCGCGTCCAGCTGGTCATAGTGTGTGGACATTAGCTAGGGTTAGATGTGTGTGGACACAACTCATAGTGTGTTGTGTGTATTGTGTAACATTTATATGCCTTGCAATCCTATGCATGTTGAGCAGCTATGCTATGTGCTGGCATGTTAGGTAGGAACATGTGTGAGACATAAATGACCGCGTCCAGCTGGTCATAGTGTGTGGACATTAGCTAGGGTTAGATGTGTGTGGACACAACTCATAGTGTGTTGTGTGTATTATGAATTATGGCTTTATGCATTGTGTGAGAAGGGAGATGGCTTCCCTCTATGGTTAGGGTTTGTAATATACATTAGGGTTTGCTCCTGTGTGTGTGTCTCCTCTCCCTCTACCGTTCTTTCAACATGGTATCAGAGCCTTGTGCTGTCTATTAGGGTTTATGAGTGAGTGAGTGAAGAGGGAGAAGAAGCTGTGAAAAAAAGCTGTGAAGCTTGCCATTGAAGCTGTGAAGCTTGGAGCACACCGATTACTATCATATCTAAGAGCTTGGCCTACCGGGTAAGGTCTTCTAAACATCCTTGAGCAAATTGCAGCAGGTGATTCAGGCAAAAACAAAGCAAATTAGAGCAACTCAAAGCGAAGCAAATTTCTGGTTTTTGAAAGCTTTCCATTAAAGCTTGGAAGCATTGATGTATGGTGGAAATACATGTAAATCTAGCAAAATACATATGTATCTGACAAGGAGGAATGTATTGGCAACTCATATGCAAGCCCTACTGTGATTTTGGAGCAAGTTGGAAGCATTTGAATGTGTGAAAAATTCTGGTTTTTGAGCTCTCACAAAACAGAGAAAAGCAACTCAAGATTTGATGCATTTGGAGCATGTTTTTTACTAAAATCAAACCATTGACTAGTTGCACACATACCTAAGTGTATTGGGCACTTACTTAACTCATCAATTAGCAATTCAATCACTCCCAAAGCCCTCAAGAGCAGGCGGCGCTGGCTAGATAGCAGAAACAGAGCATATTTTGACTATTTTGCAAAGTGGAGGATCAAAATCAACTCCGGTGCTTGTTATATTTCAAAATTGCTTTAGCAATTGGTTGCTATACAAATTAGAGAATAATGCTACATGATTGGTTTGATCAATTATGCTTAATTGAGCTGGGAATGAGCTGATTAAAAAGCCTGTCTGGTTGTAGAGAAACAGAGTGATTTTAATTGAGCAATTAATCTTTGGTCTTAAACAATTGGACAAATTCCTCTTACACGGAGTTAGTGGACATCATTGCTAAGCTAATGAATGCCTGGTTGCTCAATTTGGACAAATATTGAAGAAATTAGAGCAAAATTACTTCTGGTTTTTTTGGTTTTTCTGGTTTTTCCCAAAACAGAGAAAGGGGTTTTCAAAAATTGATATGTACATAGGTCAGATGGTGTTGATATTCAACATTGAGGTTGTTTAGGTCTCAATGCAAGTTACCCATACTTGATTACACCACTACATTGTGATTTGGAGCCTTGGAAAGCGCATCAAATCGGGGTATCTCAGACTGCGTGAACCAGTTCATTTTGGATGCATACAGGTTGATTTTCTACATCAAATTTGAAGATTGTTGGCTACTTTGGAGTATCTGGAACATTCGTTGGAGTGTGGTTGAGCTGAGGAAGGCTCGTTTATAGATTTGGAAGTGTACGCAAGGTGTTTTGCATTGAGCAAATATGTCGGATAATCCAGTACAGATTGTTGGGTGGTGAAAAGCTGGATAGGAAGAACTTCCAGGCATGGAAGTACAGGATTAAAAAGTTTCTTGAAAGGAAAAGGTTTTTGGAATCTCATTACAGGTGCTGAGCTAGAGCCAGAGCTACCCCGACAACCCACACAGCCAGCAGGTTATTGCTCATAAGCAATGGTCAGAAAGAGCATTCAAAGTGCTGCATTATCTGTCTATATGTATTTTGGATGCTATGCTCATACACATACAGGATGCTGAGAATCCCAAAGATGCATGGGATACTTTGGTAAAGATGTTTAATACAGACACGAGTGCTCACAAGTCTCAATTGCGACAACAGATACATAATGTGAAGCAAAATAGAAGGAGCATCCATGATTATGTGCAAGAAATAAAGAAGTTTGCAGATGCATTGGCAACAATAAATGCCCCCATGCCTGATGATGATTTGGTGGATATTACCTTGCGTGGTCTTGGCAAGGAATACAAATCTTTTGATACATCCATCTCGGTTCGGAGTACAGGTTTACCAGACTTTAATGAGTTGGTTTCACTCTTGCTTGTTGAGGAAATCAAACTTAGTGATTCCTTTCTGGATGCATCTACTAGCCATGATGATAATGGCAGGAATCAGGCTTTCTATTCTCAGAGAGGTTTTAGAGGCAGGGGGAGATTTGCATCACGTGGCCGTGGTGGTAATGGTCGTGGATGGCAGGACAGGTCATCACAATAGAAGTTTCAGCCTTCATATGGTGCTAGAGGTGGTCGTGGATATACACCTCAGAGAGGCAGAGGTAATCCTCGTGGTAGAGGACGTTGGCAAGGCCAACAAACATCTATGCAAGATGTGGAATGCCATTATTGTGGAAAATTTGGTCATATGGCGAGAGATTGTTTCCGCAAAACAGAATGATTTGAGAGGGGGTAGAGCACAACGTGGTGGTCATTATGGTGGAAATTATGCACAACATGGTGGGAAATTATGCATCAAGCAGTAATGATTGCACAGCAAATCACTTGTTTGCCATGAAACATGTTGTTGGATCTATGATGACAAATGCTGAGAATGATGATACCTGGTATATGGACTCTGGAGTATCAAACCATATGACTTGTCATGGTGAATGGTTTGAGCATATGAAGCCTATGGATGTGAAAGGCTATGTGGAAACAGGAGATGATACTCAGCATGCCATTACACATGTTGGAAGTGTACCATTGGTTACGCACAATGGTCAAACAAAATCTATGTCTGATGTATTGTATGTGCCTTCTATCACAAAAAGCTTAGCCTCAATTGGTCAAATGGTGGAACAGGGATTACAGGTCCAGTTCAACGAGCATGGTTGCTTCGTTGAGGATTTCAAACATGGATGTAGAGTCATTGCTAAAGGCAAGAAAGAAGGCAGGTTGTTTAAGCTGGATGCTGAAATTCCTGAGTTGAAATCAGCCATGTTCTCTAAAAGCAAAAATGTGGTATAGGACATTGATATGTGGCATAAGAGGATTGGACATGTCAATATACAGAGATTAAAGAACATGCAAACAAGAGGCATTGTTAGTGGGCTACCTAGATTCAAGTATGATGGGCATATGCATGTTTGTGAAGCCTGTCAGTTTGGAAATCAGGCAAGGTTGCGGTTCCTTAGAGAAGGAAATATGAGTAGCAGGCCACTTGAGATAGTACATAGTGATGTATGGGGTCCTGCACAAAACCCATCTTTGAAAGGCAGTTTATACTATGTGACATTCATAGATGATTTCAGCAGGATGACATGGATATACTTTCTCAGAGAGAAGAGTGAAGTATTGGAAAAATTCATGGATTTCAAAGCTTTTGCAGAAAAGCAATATGGCTGTTGGATTAAGTGTTTGAGGACAGATGGAGGTGGTGAATACACCTCAAAGGCTTTTGAGCATTTCTTGAGGAAGCATGGAATAAGAAGACAATTGACTTGTAGGTATACACCTCAGCAGAATGGTGTGGCTGAGAGAAAGAATAGAGTCATATGTGAAGTGGCTAGGGCAATGCTCAATGAAAAGAGCATGCCAGATTATTATTGGGCAGAAGCATGTGCTACTGCAGTGTATATACTGAACAAAACACCTACAGCAGCCATTCATGGAAGTACGCCAGAGATGCGGCTTACAGGTTATAGGCCAGACATTGGACACCTCAAAGTTTTTGGATTCATAGCTTATGTACATGTGCCTGATGAAAGAAGAAGGAAGTTGGATCCTAAGGCAGAAAAGTGTGTATTTGTTGGATATGCACAGGCATACAAATGTTACAATCCACAAACTAGACAAGTGGTCATCTCACGAGATGTGGTGCTTGATGAGCTTGCTAGTTGGTACAAAGCAAAGGATGAGGGTGTCATTGAGTCACTTGAAGCAGATGTGCCTGTGAACTTGCCACAAGCAAGTTCTAGTTCTACTTCTATGTCTGGGCCAGCAGAGCAGAGGCTGAGAGTAGTACTATACGTCCATGGTCAGGACATTTGAGACATGAGAGTGTGAGCACTGGGAGTAGTGCTATGGATAAAGGAAAGAAGAAGGTTGAAGGCATTGGAATTACAGGTTATGAGTCATCAACTTCAGAGAGTTTGGATGAGGAACTTGGCATACATGTTTTACGCACACCTGGTGCTAGGCAGGATAGATATGTGCCACCACATGCTAGAGTGACTGGTGTTCAGAGTGATCCACATGCATTGCGGAGATCCCAAAGGGTCAGATATCCTGTTGACAGGTTAACATATCGAGATTTTGCTATGCACTATGCATATATAACATCTATGGTGAAGCATGTGGAACCTACATGCTATACAGAAGCTATTGGAAAGCATGTATGGGAGAAAGCAATGGATGTTGAGATGGATGCATTGGTTCATAATGACACATGGGACTTGGTTGCAGTACCAAAGGACAAAAATGTTATTGGCTATAAATGGGTTTACAAAGTGAAGTGCAAATCTGATGGTTCCATTGAGAGACATAAAGCAAGATTGGTAGCTAAGGGTTATGCACAAACCCAAGGCTTGGACTATGATGAAACCTTTAGTCCAGTGGCAAAGATGGGAACAGTGAGAGCAGTCATTGCTATGGTTGTAGCTAATGGTTGGGAAATGCATCAAATAGATGTCAAAAATGCATTTCTAAATGGTGATCTACAAGAGAAAGTGTATATGGCACAGCCAGAAGGGTATGTACACCCAAGATATCCCACTCATGTATGCAGATTGAAAAGGGCATTATATGGTTTGAAGCAAGCACCTCGTGCTTGGAGTGATAAGATGAGCAGATATCTTATCTCTCTTGGTTTTCAGATTTCTACAGCAGATTCTTCACTCTATGTGAAGAAAACCGAACATGGGATTGTTTTACTCATCATCTATGTGGATGACTTGATTATCACAGGTGATCATAGTACAGATGTGATGCATGTCAAGAAAGCATTGAGTGGGCAATTTGACATGAAAGACCTTGGTGAGTTGAGATACTTTCTTGGAATTGAAGTGATCAAAGACCATGCAGGTACATGGTTAGTACAGCGCCAATATGCATTGGATATGTTGGCAAAATATGGCATGACAGGGTGTAAGCCTATGAGTACACCTTTGGAGCAAAATGTGAAGTTGCGGGCTGATTTTGGTGAGGAGTTGGATGATCCATCTATGTACAGAAAGATGGTTGTTGGTAGTCTCATTTACATGACTATCACATGCCCGGATTTGAGTTATGCTGTGGGGCTAGTAAGCCAATTTATGCAAAGCCCTAGAAAACCTCATTTGGATGCAGTGAGATGCATTATGCGATATGTTAAGACCACTGCACATTATGGTCTACTTTATGAGAGTGGTAAAAGCTTGGATATACATGGCTACACAAATGTTGATTGGGTAGGTAGCTCATATGACAGGAGGTCTACTAGTGGATATGCTTTTACACTTGGAAGTTCCGTGGTGAGTTGGAGTAGCAAGAAGCAACCTACAGTTGCTTTATCTAGTACAGAGACTGAATACAGGGGTGCAGCCATTGCTACTTGTGAGGCAGTATGATTAAAGAATCTCTTGGCAGATTTGGGTGAGCCTATTGATGGCAAAGTTGTCATTCATTGTGTGACAACATGAGCAGTATACAGTTGGCCAAGAATCCAGTATTTCATGCGAGGACCAAACACATAGAGGTCCATTATCACTTTGTCAGAGAGAAGGTGCTGGATGGTACATTTGATCTACAGTATGTGAAGACTGATGAGCAGGTGACAGATATCTTTACAAAGCCACTTAGCAGCAGGGAGAAGTTTGAGTACTTCCGTACTATGTTGGGAGTACATGGGATGAGCTTGAGGGGGAGTGTTGAGAGCCTTGATATCCCAAGCTCATCTACATCTTCATCGGCAGTACATCATGAGCTTGAGAGGGGGCTGTTGAGATTCAAGCTTGATGTCAGTGTGAGCCAGCTATGCTATGTGCTGGCATGTTAGGTAGGAACATGTGTGAGACATAAATGACCGCGTCCAGCTGGTCATAGTGTGTGGACATTAGCTAGGGTAAGATGTGTGTGGACACAACTCAGTGTGTGTTGTGTGTATTGTGAATTATGGCTTTATGCATTGTGTGAGAAGGGAGATGGCTTCCCTCTATGGTTAGGGTTTGCAATATACATTAGGGTTTTCTCGTGTGTGTGTGTCTCCTCTCCCTCTACCGTTCTTTCAACAATGCATATCCAACAAATACACACTTTTCTACCGTAGGATCCAACTTCCTTCTTCTCTCATCATTAGGCACATGTACATAAGCTATGCAACCAAACACTTTGAGGTGTCCAATGTTTGGCCTAAAACCTGTAAGCCGCATCTCTGGCGTACTTCCATGTATGGCTGCTCTGTGGGTGCCTTATTAAGTACATACACCGCTGTGGCACACGCTTCTGCTCTGGCATGTTCTCTTCATTGAGCATCACCCTGGCCACATCACAAATGACTCTATTCTTTCTCTCAGCAATACCGTTTTGCTGAGGTGTGTACCTGCAAGTTAACTACCTTATTATGCCATGCTTTCTCAAGAAATTCTCAAAAGCATGTGAGGTGTATTCACCACCTCCATCTGTCCTCAAACATTTTATCCAAGATCCATATTACTTCTCTGCAAAAGCTTTGAAGTCCATAAATTTTCCCAACACTTCACTTTTCTCTCTGAGAAAGTAAATCCAAGTCATTTTGCTGAAATCATCAATGAATGTCACATAATACAAGCTGCCTTTAATGGATGGGTTTTGTGCAGGACCCCAACCCAATGGGATAAAAGTGCCCTGGCTTGTCGATCGTATTGTGGAGTCGATATGCTTACCCTTGCCCTGGTAGTGGAGATCATCTCAAAAAGAACATAATTCTTTAAAGGCATAAGGAACCACTCTATGCAAACATTGATCTACCAAAGAGCTTCATTTGTAGTGTTAATGCCTTATCTTTGGTTTTAGGTATGTCCTTCTTGGGTGGGAATTTTATCAATTGTCTTGGAATTTGAGCAAGATAAGAGGTTTTAGGCAGTGAAGCACCAGAATCTATGCTCAAATGAGACTCCTTTGGACTTGTCTTAGGTACACCAGTTGATGGTTGAATTGTGAAACAAGGAGAAATAGGGGCAACAGTTGTTTCAATACATGTTTTAGGAAGATCAACACAAGTAGATTTGTAGGTGCTATCACAGCCACCTTTCCTTTCTTGGAGAACTTGTGTTGATTTCTTTTGTACCCACTGATATGGAAAATCAAGGGTGGCTTTTGGAATCTTTTGGATACACTCTTTTACCCTTTGCTCAGCATGGCATTTTGGAAGCCAAATTGCTGTTGCACCCTCATAATAACCTTGTGCTTTAAGAACCCGTTTTGGGACCCATCGAGTAACAATCCGAGATTTAGGCTTGGAAATGATGTGCTTCTTAAGAGGCTTAGCAACTGGAATAGATGGTACAAGTTTGTACGCATCTTTGGGTAGCCACATTGATGAATCCTTCTTGCCTGGCCTTCTTTGAGCAGCAACTAGAGTAGTTGGAACATGCCAGCCATGGCCCTCACTTGAGTACTCATCAATTATCCACATCATTTGTTTTGGAGCTTCAAGAGCAGATTTTGATTGTGGGTTGGGTAAGGTAGAAACATTACCCTTTTGATACGATAAAGCTCGTGGAGTAGCAAAGACTTCCTCTATATGCAATGCTGTTGTGTATGCATTCCTATAGTACAAATCGTCCCGAAGGTTACATGGTTGTACCATTCGTATAGGAATAATGTCATATCCATCGGAGTCACAGAATTGAATTGGCTTTGGTAAAGCACATGTCGATAATGTTGCAAGGACATGACTCCATTCTAATGGATCAATTAAATGCTCAGGGAAGGGTTGTGGAATGTATGCCTCGTCAGATACACTTCGATTACCCTTAAGTCTCTCAGTGTTGAAATCCCTACAGGAGGCTCCACACATCCATAGATCTTCTCGCCCATCTGACAATGTAATTTTTGAGCCCTCAGATGAAGCAGAATCAAACTCATCTATTGGAGACCTTGTTACATCACGATATGAGTGATTCCTTAGGTTGACCCTTGTGATGACAGAATCATGTCTGAGGTACAAGTAGTTGTATCCCCAATCTTGAATCATTTGAAATTGTCGCATGAATGGTCTACCCAATATCACTTCGTAGTTTGGATGCTTTCCAAAATCCACTACTGCAAAGGTATGCTCATATTCAATCCCACATGTGGTGACCAATATGTTCTCAAGCAGCCCAAGGGGATGTTCTAAGCTTCCATCTGCTAGCTGCAAGCGCATCCTTGTACTCCTAATAGCTGGTTTGCCCCACTTTTCCCAAATGGACCTTGTCACAATGCCCACTCCTGCACCACTATCAAGTATTGCAGTTGAAGATACTTTTCGCACTTCTAATGGGAGGGTAGCATTTCCCTGATCGTCCTCACAAAATTTTCCTACTTTGTTGATAGGAACTGGCATTACATGCTTTGTCTCAGGGTGTATAGTACACTCATGGGGACCCTTTTGTAGCAATACCTGCTCTGACAAACATGTGGCAATATCATTCCACAACTCAGGTTTAAGCTTTATCAATTCAAGCAAAGGTAAGTTACAAGCCACTGGTGCAGACAAAATAGCTTGCACCATACTCATATCCTTCTCCTTTGTCAACCTTTTATGCATGGAGGGTATCCTCAAGGTTTGAGAACAGTTCTCATATTCTCCCAGATAGGATGGTAAGGTTTTCATTGTATGCTTACTTCTAGGAGAAACCATTGTTTGACCTTCCTCCTGGATGCTTGGGCGTCCAAAGTTGTTTTCCGTGTCTCTAGTAAAATCCACCTCAGAGAATGGAGGCGAATTAACAGAAGACATGTTTTCATTTATTTTCTCATTTACAGCGGCCCACATGTCATTTGCCATGTCCTCATTAGCATCAATAATTTCATCATTGCATGGGAAGACAAGGCTAGGTGATGGTAGACTTTCTTCTTTCAATGGAGTGTCACTTGGTGCCGATCTTTCGCTTTGAGCTTGTGAAATGAGTTCACTTTTCATTTCTCTACTTGATGACACTTCCGGTATAGTTTCTAATGTTGGCTTAAGAGAGGTTGGGCCCCGAGGAATAGGTGGTGGTGGTCCCTCAAGTATTGACTGAGCTTCCCTAATGAGTTGTTGATGTACAGCTAAATGGATCTTCTCCTCACGAGGGTTTGGGTATTCTTGAAGCTTCTTGGGTAGCTCAAATAAAGCTGCAATGCGACTTCTATGAGCATCAATGATGGCCTCTAGAGTCTCATTCACTTTATCCACAAAAACAGATCCCCCAGAACTATCCTCAGTCGTACTAGCCTCATCTTGTTTAGGACTAGGCTCAGGTTGAGGTTGATGTTCCTCACGCACTTCCTGGGATGTAAAAGTTTTATCCTTTATGTTGTGTTTAGAGGTCTCCTGAGAACTAGTGGATGTACTTTTAGTTCGTTTGTTTCGGTTCTTCTTCCTCCTAGTGGTCTTTTTTCTACTGGACTGTAGGGTTTTGTCCACTAGATTTGTCTTAGCGTCCCTAGTTCGAGGTGTCTCATCAGTCTGTATTTCAGCGTTTCGTGTCTGTGATCGAGTCATGACTCTAAGTGGCACGACATCCTCATTCTCAGATGAAGGTGGTGATGGAATTGCCCCTACAAGGTTAAGTGAAACCTTTGGTTGAGAGGTGCCTTCCTCATGTGGTTTCAACAGACAATCCTTCGGGAAGTGTTCGACACAACACCCTAGACAATATCTCTCTATTGGTGGAAATTGTTGTGCTGTTGTATTGGATCTAGATGCTTGCCTTGAGCGATGTGGACAATCACGAGCCCAATGGGGTTCTCCACACTCATAACAGGGGCCCATTGGTTTGGCCTCTACTTTCCTTGGCTGCCATTGACCTGAGGGGCCTGGAGTCCTAGGTTGGTAGCCGCCTAGCAACATTAAAGAGTTTTGTTCCCCTGGTTGAGTCTCCAGTGCTTGGCTTGGGTATGCGGAACTTTCAAAGATATTATCCTTGGATGAATATGATACATATTCTTCCTCCACATAGCCTGGGTTTACCAATTCTCTACACATATTTGAATTGTCATAGTCAACAACCCTTACAGGAGCAGTCCCTGGAGCAGGAGGTTGAGCACCAAGAACAGGTCGTGCTTGTTCTTGTGTCATCGGTGGCTTACGTTCAAAACTAGTATACTGTTGATACATTTGTGGAGCCACTCCACCCCTCGGCTGCTCACGTTCCTGTCTCATTCTCGCAATGCGAGTACATTCCTGTGTGGTATGAGTAAAGTTCCAAGCACAGGCTTGGCACCACTTTTTTGTGGGTTGGTTTGTGACTAGAGGAGAAAAGGTATTACAGTCCTCTGTTTTATGGTCACCGCCACATGCTCCACAAAGATGAGGACCTGTAGGAAGCACACTCCTCATTCTCTGCTGCTGTTGTTGTGGCTGCATGGGTGGACGATAGGTTTGTCCTAATCTCCTTAGCACTAGGTTGGCTATCTGATCTGGATTTACCAGCGCGCTAGACCCTGAACTTTGATCATCACCCCATTGATTTCTAGGTTTCACCTCTGGGCCAGAACCATCTTGGAACTTGAAGTTATCGGTGAAATCCATAGCATCATGGCAACACTCATTGAAACTTGTATGCTTCTTTGCATAGAGATGTGTATGCAGTGTTGAATTTTTGAGGCCTTTTAAGAAGAGAGAAATTAATCGACTTTGGGCGGGCTTCTCATCTTCGGGGCAACGATTAATGTACTGCTTCATTCTATTTACACAGTCTCTAACACTCTCATTCTCACCTTGTTTGAAAGAGTAGATGTGTGCTACTGTGTCATGTTGAATTCCCATCAAAGAAAAAGCAGCAATGAATCTCTCTTCCAAAACTCGTAAAGAAGTTTTGTCTGAAGCTTCTAATGCCTGAAACCAAGCTAGGGCTTTTCCTTCAAGGGTGAGTCCAAACCCTTCTATTTGAGTATGCTTATCAGCAACTTGCTCAGCTCGAACTGCTTGCCTAAAAGCTGCTACATGATCGTATGGATCTCCCGACCCTTCATACTTCTTAACCAATTTCTGAAGAGTTGATGGCCTTACTTGTCGTGAATACTCATCATAGGGCCTACGGCCTCTCACTCTCAGTGGAAATTGTTCCTCTCTTTGGAAAGATGGTTCACATGTTTCCAAAATTGGTGTGGGTACCCTATTTCCAGCCTCACCAAACCCTTCCAAAGATCTTGTCACCCTCATTTCAGGAGGTGCATTTATAGGAGGCCGAGTTGGCTCCCCTATCCTCCGATTGTTATAGTGAGAAAGATGTTGGTGTGGTGTGACTTGTGGTCGCACATGTGGTGTAGGACGATATCTTGGTGCTAGAGTTGGGCTACTAGCAGTGGTCCACTTAGATGTTGAAGGTCCCTCTCTAGTGAACTCTCGTAGGGGAGGAGCAACAGTTTCTCCAAGAAAGGCTGTCTCTCCTGGTTTGGCTGTATTTGTTGAGAACACTTCCATAAATAATGGTTGTCCTTTCCACGTGAGTTCCCTAATCTCTTTCCAATCTAAGGTTCGGTATTCATTGGCCCATTTATCGATTATTCTGTTCATGTGTCCTGCACGCTTCTCAACTACCACCACATGAGCTAGAGGAAGATCCAGCTGTGGCAATCTAGTTGTGGCATAATATCCCTCTAACGAGTCCTTATAGACCTCTTGAAGTTGGTCATCCTGTAAAACCTTTGTCACAGGAATTTGTCGTACAAACTCCCATTGGCTTTCAGCCCCCTGATCCATTTTACACTTGCCTTTCCTATCCTTGTCCAAATTTAGATCTACAAGAAGTAAATCATCTCTGGTGGATGGCTTTGAGGACTGGGCATTGGATGGTCCAGGCATGTCCGGCTCGATGAGCCAGTCATCTCTAGACTCCCTTGCTCTGGAAAGTTCTGATAAATCTAAGAACTCGGTTTTAGAGAGCTCCCCTAATTTGTCTACCTTTTCTGGATGGTAGGTGACTTCGTAGCGAACACCATCTCCACCCATATACATGTTACCCTGGTCATTGACTAGAGGTGCTCTTTCAAGTTCTGAGAATATGTCGGCGATCTTAACAAGATACCGTTGTTGTGGGTCCCTAAAGATCTCAGCTCCCTGAGCATTTGTGTAGACATATTGGAGTCTCACATTGAATGTTAACCCCATGGTATCGGCTTCAAATGGATTAAAGGATCGTGTGGGTGTCCTATTTTGGGCTACGGGATGACTAGTTGTCGGCTCTAGATTGTCCATGGACAATGAACTAGTTGTTCTGGAGGAAAGAGTATCGGATTGGGATTCAGATAGGGTTTCAGCAATATCTGCCAAATTGCCTACCGATTGGGTCCCACTTTCTTGCGTAGGCACTCTAGAAGGTGCCCTAGGCCCTATGGCAGAATCTATCAGACGTCCTGACCGTAAGTGCATAAGGTCAAAATTTTTTTGGTTTTTTTGGGTTTTTATTTGTTTTTGTTTTGGTTTTGGTTTTTTTGTGTTTTTGTTTTTGTTGATAAAAATATATATATATATGTATATATATATATATTTTTTCCTACCTAACCACTAGAGACAATTAAAAAAGAAAATGTATGGTGTACTTATCTAACCTATTTTTTTATTATTTTTTTTTATATTTTTTTCTTATGATTTTATGATTTTATAATTTTTTTGTACTTTTTTCCTCTTTTAATTTACACAAAAATTATGAATCACACTAAAAAATACTAACTATGCACAAAGTTACAAAAATTTAAAAAATGCAAGTTAAACTAATTATGCAAAAAAATTAAAGAATGAAGAATTACAGAATATGCAAAAAATAATAGACTCCTAAAAAATCAAAAAAATTTTCTTTTGTCTTCTTTTGTTTTTTCCTCCTCTTTTTTTTTTGGTTTTTATTGTTTGTTTGTTTGTTTGTTTTTATTTTTATTTTATTTTATATTTTTTTTTAAAAATTAAATTTTGTGCCAAAAAATATGAGTTTACTAATTATGCATCATTTACATACTTCTAAAAAATAAAAAATAAAAAATACAAGCTACCTTAATTATGCAAAAATTTAAATGATGAACAATGATTTCAAAATAAAAATTGTGTTTTTTTTTTCTTCTTTTTTTTCTTTTGTTTTGTTTGGTTTTGTTTTGTTTTGTTTTGTTTTTTTTTTTAATAACAAAAAGTTAAAACAATGCAAATCTACTCTAATTATGCTAAAAATTATAGAAATGAAAAAATATGCAAACAATATGGACTCCTAAAAAAATAATTTAAATGTTTTTTTTTATTTTTATTTTTTTATTATATTTTTTTTTATTTTTTTCTTTTTCTCTATATTTTTTTTTCTTTTTTTTTCTTTTTCTTTTTTAATCTCTTTTTTTTTAATAAAAAAAATATTATTTTTTTTTGTTTTTTTTATATTTAAAAATACAAAAAAAACATTGAAAAAAAATAAAAAAAATAAAAAAAAATGTAAAATCCACTAACCTTATCCGCCCCGCCGTTCGCCGGATTTGCCGCTGGCGCACGTGGTCGTCTTCCACGCGCCTTCGCCTTCTACACCCCACCGCCTTCTCAAGCTCTCACCACCCCTTTGCTGCTGCGCCTCACCGCCGGCCAGTATGAAGCTCGTGCTTAGCCCTCTCCTTTCTTTCACTTGGCCGCCTCTCCTTTCTTTCACTTGGCCGCCTCGACGCCCTGCTGCTGCTCTTTCCACAGCTCCAGCCGCCTCCACTGCAGCCACCACGTCCCTTTTTTTTTTTTGTTATTTCCACGCTGCAGCTTGCCGGCCAGTTGCCACTATGCTTCCGCACGGTCAGCCTCACTGCAACTGGGCGCCTTCGCTTCGACTGGGCGCCTACGCCTCACTGCTTCTGGGCGCCTACACTTCGACTGGGCGCCTACGCCTTCGCTTCGACTGGGCGCCTTCACTTCGCTGCTTCTGGGCTGCCTCTTCCACGTGATTATATATATATATATATATATATATATATATATATATATATATATATATTATTACCGCCTTCGCTTCGCAGCTGTGCTTCGATGCTCTTCAACCAGCCTAAGCCAATCTTAAAAAACGATTATATATATATATATATATATATATATATATAATTGTTTTTTTTTTTAAAAAGCCGTCTGCTGCTGCAGGCTTTTATCAGCCGCCGATGCAGCGTTTCACTCCAATGTAGAAAATAGAAATATAAATCTATATCTATATATATAGATGTAGATGTGTATTTTTTTTTTAAAGGCCGCCTTACCTACCGGCTAGCATTTCTTCTTTAATTCTTTTTGCTGCGCCTTGAGTGACGTGCGGCCAGAGTGAAGATCAATGCAAAATTCTCAAAAAAAATAAAAAATAAAAAACAAATTTTCAACCTCTCCTCTCTTTCTTAAGCGGGCATCACGCTTGGGAGTCCATGGAGCTTGCATAAGCTATGGAAGAGCTTAGCAACGCACCTCTTTTATTCTATTTTTTTTTATTTTTTACTAATTACATGTTTAGCGAAAAGCATGAAAGCATGAAATGGCAAAAGAAAACAATGAATGTAAGCATAATGATGGTACTTGAAAAGCAATGAAACTATAAAACATAAAAAAAACAATGCGGGAGAAACCTCAACCGCTCAATGGTTAACCTTATCCACTCACACCGGGATCACACACCCGAACTTAACCTAATCACTCAATGGTTTTGCAACCAAAAGAGGAAATAGTGGTGGTTTCCACACACTCTCAACCGGATTTGAGTCTTTTCCCCGGCAGCGGCGCCAATGGAGAGACGGAAAACCCTCTCTCTTGTAGCAAGAGGAGTACGATCCACAATAAGCTCAATCCAATGGGATTTGCATCCCTTTCGGAGCTAGGGATTCGACCCGTACCGGTGCACAAGAGCTTATCCACAAATGGAGAGAATGCTCATGGCTACCATCACTTGACACTAGACTAAGCATACACACAAGCTCAACTTGTCCTCATTCCTACACACCCCTTCATTCACAAATACAAGCAAGAGGAATACAATCACTATGCACTCAAGCAAAGAGAAAGACCTCACTCCACTCCTATCTTCCTACAAGCATGCACACATTCAAGCATCAAGCTTCCATAAAAGCTTCAAATCAATCCATGTACTCAAAAATGAAATACTAAAAGCATGCATAAGAGTAAAATGATTAGAGAAGAGGATGAGAAAGACTCATGACATTGCTAATGATTCAATGAAGAGATTTACCTCATACAATGATGTAGATGGGGTGAGAGAAGAGTCTTCACCTCTATGGAGAAGAGGGAGAGTAGGTCTCTCAAAGGAGCTCTTGCATGAACTAAGCCCAAAAGTGTAGGGCACCTTCTCGAGTACCTACGCAAGAAAGTGGGACCCAATCGGTAGGCAATTTGGCAGATATTGCTGAAACCCTATCTGAATCCCAATCCGATACCCTTTCCTCCAGAACAACTAGTTCATTGTCCATGGACAATCTAGGGCCATCAACTAGTCATCCCGTAGCCCAAAATAGGACACCCACACGATCCTTTAATCCATTTGAGGCCGACACCATGGGGTTAACATTCAATGTGCGACTCCAATATGTCTACACAAATGCTCAAGGACCTGAGATCTTTAGGGACCCACAACAACGGTATCTTGTTAAGATAGCCGACATATTCTCAGAACTTGATAGAGCACCTCTAGTCAATGACCAGGGTAACATGTACATGGGTGGAGATGGTGTTCGCTACGAAGTCACCTACCATCCAGAAAAGGTAGACAAATTAGGGGAGCTCTCTAAAACTGAGTTGTTAGACTATTCACAACTTTCCAGAGCAAAAGAGTCTAGAGATGACTGGCTTATCGAGCCGGACATGCCTGGACCATCCAATGCCCAATCCTCAAAGCCATCCACCATAGATGATTTACTTCTTGTAGATCTAAATTTGGAAAGGGATAGGAAAGGCAAGAGCAAACTGGATCAGGGGGCTGAATGCCAATGGGAGTTTGTACGACAAATTCCTGTGACGAAGGTCTTACAGGATGACCCACTTCAAGAGGTCTATAAGGATTCGTTAGAGGGATACTATGCCACAACAAAATCGCCAGAGCTGGATCTTCCTCTAGCTCATGTGGTGGTAGTTGAGAAGCTTGCAGGACACATGAACAGAATAGTTGATAAATGGGCCAATGAATACGGAACCTTAGATTGGAAGGAGATTCGGGAACTCACGTGGAAAGGACAACCATTATTTATGGAAGTGTTATCAACAATTACAGCCAAACCAGGAGAGACAGCCTTTCTTGGAGAAACTGTTGCTCCTCCCCTACGAGAGTTCACTAGAGAGGGACCTTCAACATCTAAGTGGACCACTGCTAGTAGCCCAACTCTAGCTCCACGATATCGTCCTACACCAAATGTGCGACCACAGGTCACACCAAAACAACATCTTTCCCACTATGACAATCGGATGAGAAGAGAGCCAACTCGGCCTCCTATAAGTGCACCTCCTGAAATGAGGGTGACAAGATCTTTAGAGGGGTTTGGTGAGGCTGGTAATAGGGTACCCACACCAATTTTGGAAACATGTGGACCATCTTTCCAAAGAGAGGAACAATTTCCACTGAGAGTGAGAGGCCGTAGGCCCTATGATGAGTATTCACGACAAGTAAGGCCATCAACTCTTCAGAAATTGGTAAAGAAATATGAAGGGTCGGGAGATCCATACGACCATGCAGCAGCTTTTAGGCAAGCAGTTCGAGCTGAGCAAGTTGCTGATAAGCATACTCAAATAGAAGGGTTTGGACTCACTCTTGAAGGAAAAGCCCTTGCTTGGTTTCAGGCATTAGAAGCTTCTGACAAAACTTCTTTACGAGTTTTGGAAGAGAGATTCATTGCTGCTTTTTCTTTGATGGGAATTCAACATGACACAGTAGCACACATCTACTCTTTCAAACAAGGTGAGAATGAGAGTGTTAGAGACTGTGTAAATAGAATGAAGCAGTACATTAATCGTTGCCCCGAAGATGAGAAGCCCGCCCAAAGTCGATTAATTTCTCTCTTCTTAAAAGGCCTCAAAAATTCAACACTGCATACACATCTCTATGCAAAGAAGCATACAAGTTTCAATGAGTGTTGCCATGATGCTATGGATTTCACCGATAACTTCAAGTTCCAAGATGGTTCTGGCCCTGAGGTGAAACCTAGAAATCAATGGGGTGATGATCAAAGTTCAGGGTCTAGCGCGCTAGTAAATCCAGATCAGATAGCCAACCTAGTACTAAGGAGATTGGGACAGACCTATCGTACACCCATGCAGCCACAACAACAGCAGCAGAGAATGAGGAGTACACTTCCTACAGGTCCTCATCTTTGTGGAGCATGTGGCGGTGACCATAAAACAGAGGACTGTAATACCTTTTCTCCTCTAGTCACAAACCAACCCACGAAAAAGTGGTGCCAAGCCTGTGCTTGGAACTTTACTCATACCACACAGGATTGTAATCGCATTGCGAGAATGAGACAGGAACGTGAGCAGCCGAGGGGTGGAGTGGCTCCACAAATGTATCAACAGTATACTAGTTTTGAACGTAAGCCACCGATGACACAAGAACAAGCACGACCTGTTCTTGGTGCTCAACCTCCTGCTCCAGGGACTGCTCCTGTGAGGGTTGTCGACTATGACAATTCAAATATGTGTAGAGACTTGGTAAACCCAGGCTATGTGGAGGAAGAATACGCATCATATTCATCCAAAGAAAATATCTTTGAAAGTCCCGCATACCCAAGCCCAGCACTGGACGCTCAATCAGGGGAACAAAACTCTTTAATGTTGCTAGGCGGCTACCAACCTAGGACTCGAGGCCCCTCAGGTCAATGGCAGCCAAGGAAAGTAGAGGCCAAACCAATGGGCCCCTGTTATGAGTGCGGAGATTCCCATTGGGCTCGTGATTGTCCACATCGCTCAAGGCAAGCATCTAGATCCAATACAACAGCACAACAATTTCCACCAATAGAGAGATATTGTCTAGGGTGTTGTGTCGAACACTTCCCGAAGGATTGTCTGTTGAAACCACATGAGGAAGGCACCTCTCAACCAAAGGTTTCACTTAACCTTGTAGGGGCAATTCCATCACCACCTTCATCTGAGAATGAGGATGTCGTGCCACTTAGAGTCATGACTCGATCACAGACACGAAACGCTGAAATACAGACTGATGAGACACCTCGAACTAGGGACGCTAAGACAAATCTAGTGGACAAAACCCTACAGTCCAGTAGAAAAAAGACCACTAGGAGGAAGAATAACCGAAACAAACGAACTAAAAGTACATCCACTAGTTCTCAGGAGACCTCTAAACACAACATAAAGGATAAAACTTTTACATCCCAGGAAGTGCGTGAGGAACATCAACCTCAACCTGAGCCTAGTGCTAAACAAGATGAGGCTAGTACGACTGAGGATAGTTCTGGGGGTTCTGTTTTTGTGGATAAAGTGAATGAGACTCTAGAGGCCATCATTGATGCTCATAGAAGTCGCATTGCAGCTTTATTTGAGCTACCCAAGAAGCTTCAAGAATACCCAAACCCTCGTGAGGAGAAGATCCATTTAGCTGTACATCAGCAACTCATTAGGGAAGCTCAGTCAATACTTGAGGGACCACCACCACCTATTCCTCGGGGCCCAACCTCTCTTAAGCCAACATTAGAAACTATACCGGAAGTGTCATCAAGTAGAGAAATGAAAAGTGAACTCATTTCACAAGCTCAAAGCGAAAGATCGGCACCAAGTGACACTCCATTGAAAGAAGAAAGTCTACCATCACCTAGCCTTGTCTTCCCATGCAATGATGAAATTATTGATGCTAATGAGGACATGGCAAATGACATGTGGGCCGCTGTAAATGAGAAAATAAATGAAAACATGTCTTCTGTTAATTCGCCTCCATTCTCTGAGGTGGATTTTACTAGAGACACGGAAAACAACTTTGGACGCCCAAGCATCCAGGAGGAAGGTCAAACAATGGTTTCTCCTAGAAGTAAGCATACAATGAAAACCTTACCATCCTATCTGGGAGAATATGAGAACTGTTCTCAAACCTTGAGGATACCCTCCATGCATAAAAGGTTGACAAAGGAGAAGGATATGAGTATGGTGCAAGCTATTTTGTCTGCACCAGTGGCTTGTAACTTACCTTTGCTTGATTTGATAAAAAGTCGACCTGAGTTGTGGAATGATATTGCCACATGTTTGTCAGATCAGGTATTGCTACAAAAGGGTCACCATGAGTGTACTATACACTCTGAAACAAAGCATGTAATGCCAGTTCCTATCAACAAAGTAGGAAAATTTTGTGAGGACGATCAGGGAAATGCTACCCTCCCATTAGAAGTGCGAAAAGTATCTTCAACTGCAATACTTGATAGTGGTGCAGGAGTAGGCATTGTAACAAGGTCTATTTGGGAAAAATGGGGCAAACCAGCTATTAGGAGTACCAGGATGCGCTTGCAGCTAGCAGATGGAAGCTTAGAACATCCCCTTGGGCTGCTTGAGAACATATTGGTCACCACATGTGGGATTGAATATGAGCACACCTTTGCAGTAGTGGATTTTGGAAAGCATCCAAACTATGAAGTGATATTGGGTAGACCATTCATGCGACAATTTAAAATGATTCAAGATTGGGGATACAACTACTTGTACCTCCGACATGATTCTGTCATCACAAGGGTCAACCTAAGTAATCACTCATATCGTGATGTAACAAGGTCTCCAATAGATGAGTTTGATTCTGCTTCATCTGAGGGCTCAAAAATTACATTGTCAGATGGGCGGGAAGATCTATGGATGTGTGGAGCCTCCTGTAGGGATTTCAACACTGAGAGACTTAAGGGTAATCGAAGTGTATCTGACGAGGCATACATTCCACAACCCTTCCCTGAGCATTTAATTGATCCATTAGAATGGAGTCATGTCCTTGCAACATTATCGACATGTGCTTTACCGAAGCCAATTCAATTCTGTGACTCAGATGGATATGATATTGTTCCTATACGAATGGTACAACCACATAACCTTCGAGATGATTTGTACTATAGGAATGCATCCACAACAGCATTGCATGTTAAGGAAGTCTCGGCTACTCCACGAGCTTTATCGTGTCAAAAGGGTAATGTTTCTACATTACCCAACCCACAATCAAAATCTGCTCTTAAAGCTTCAAAACAAATGATGTGGATAATTGATGAGTACTCAAGTGAGGGCCATGGCTGGTATGTTCCAACTACTCTAGTTGCTGCTCAAAGAAGGCCGGGCAAGAAGGAATTATTAATGTGGCTACCCAAAGATGCGTACAAACTTGTACCATCTAGTCCAGTTGCTAAGCCTCTTAAGAAGCACATCATTTCCAAGCCCAAACCTCGGATTGTTACTCGATGGGTCCCAAAACGGGTTCTTAAAGCACAAGGTTATTATGAGGGTGCAACAGCAATTTGGCTTCCAAAATGCCATGCCTTGCTAGGGGTAAGAGAGTGTGTCGGAAAGAATCCAAAAGCCACCCTTGATTTTCCATACCAGTGGGTGCAAAAGAAATCAACACAAACTCTTCAAGAAAGGAAAGGTGGTTGTAATAGCACTTACAAATCAACTTGTGTTGATCTTCCTAAAACATGTATTGAGACACCTGTTGTCCCTATTTCTCCATGTTACACAATTCCATCATCAACTGGTGAACCTAAGACAAGTCCAAAGGAGTCTCATTTGAGCATAGATTCTGGTACTTCAATGCCTAAATCCTCTTATCTTGCTCAAATTCCAAGACAATTGATAAAATTCCCACCCAAGAAGGACATACCTAAAACCAAAGATAAGGCATTAGCACTACAAATGAAGCTCTTTGGTAGATCAATGTTTGAATAGTGTGGTGCCTTACGCCTTTAAAGGATTATGTTCTTTTTGAGATAATCTCCACCACCAGCGCAAGGGTAAGTTCAACGACTCCACAATAAAATCGACAAGCCAGGGCACTTTTCTCCCATTGGGTTTTTCCCCTCGGCTATATTTGGTGATTGGCACCACTAACAAATTTTATTCTTTTGTTTTTTCTTTGTTTGTTAATAAAACTTTGTGCAGAGATCTCATCTTAAGAAGAGCATCAGATACGCCCCTACAGTCCACCTATCGTGCACACAAATTAGGAAGGGGGGAGATATGCTATGCCTACAGGGATCAAAGAGAAGCAATCTGCACAAGATCAGCAATTATTCAAGGAAAACGAACAACATCAACAGGGCACTACAACAGTTGATGCAAATCTTAATCTTTATTTCTTTAAGTGCTCTTATCTTTCGAATATATGGTTTGCATGTACACAATATTGGCTGGTTTGAGTTTTTGATTTGTAGTTAAAATATGGTGAGTGCATTCTAGAGTCTTAGAAGACTTAGTAAAAGATATGTCTATCCAAAGACAGTGTAGGATATATACCAAGGGAGTATGCCAAGTACTTATGTCTTCAAGGTATAGAAAAAGAAAGAAAAACAATATATATATATATATTTTTATCAAAAAAAAAAAAACAAAACACAAAAAAAACCAAAAACCAAAACAAAACAAAAACACATAACAAAACCAAAAAAATTTGACCTTATGCACTTGCGGTCGGGACGTCTTGTAGATTCTGCCATAGGGCCTAGGGCACCTTCTAGAGTACCTACGCAAGAAAGTGGGACCCAATCGGTAGGCAATTTGGCAGATATTGCTGAAACCCTTTCTGAATCCCAATCCGATACCCTTTCCTCTAGAACAACTAGTTCATTGTCCATGGACAATCTAGGGCCATCAACTAGTCATCCTGTAGTCCAAAATAGGACACCCACACGATCCTTTAATCCATTTGAAGCCGATACCATGGGGTTAACATTCAATGTGAGACTCCAATATGTCTACACAAATGCTCAGGGAGCTGAGATCTTTAGGGACCCACAACAACGGTATCTTGTTAAGATCGCCGACATATTCTCAGAACTTGAAAGAGCACCTCTAGTCAATGACCAGGGTAACATGTATATGGGTGGAGATGGTGTTCGCTACGAAGTCACCTACCATCCAGAAAAGGTAGACAAATTAGGGGAGCTCTCTAAAACCGAGTTCTTAGATTTATCAGAACTTTCCAGAGCAAGGGAGTCTAGAGATGACTGGCTCATCGAGCCGGACATGCCTGGACCATCCAATGCCCAGTCCTCAAAGCCATCCACCAGAGATGATTTACTTCTTGTAGATCTAAATTTGGACAAGGATAGGAAAGGCAAGTGTAAAATGGATCAGGGGGCTGAAAGCCAATGGGAGTTTGTACGACAAATTCCTGTGACAAAGGTTTTACAGGATGACCAACTTCAAGAGGTCTATAAGGACTCGTTAGAGGGATATTATGCCACAACTAGATTGCCACAGCTGGATCTTCCTCTAGCTCATGTGGTGGTAGTTGAGAAGCGTGCAGGACACATGAACAGAATAATCGATAAATGGGCCAATGAATACCGAACCTTAGATTGGAAAGAGATTAGGGAACTCACGTGGAAAGGACAACCATTATTTATGGAAGTGTTCTCAACAAATACAGCCAAACCAGGAGAGACAGCCTTTCTTGGAGAAACTGTTGCTCCTCCCCTACGAGAGTTCACTAGAGAGGGACCTTCAACATCTAAGTGGACCACTGCTAGTAGCCCAACTCTAGCACCAAGATATCGTCCTACACCACATGTGCGACCACAAGTCACACCACACCAACATCTTTCTCACTATAACAATCGGAGGATAGGGGAGCCAACTCGGCCTCCTATAAATGCACCTCCTGAAATGAGGGTGACAAGATCTTTGGAAGGGTTTGGTGAGGCTGGTAATAGGGTACCCACACCAATTTTGGAAACATGTGAACCATCTTTCCAAAGAGAGGAACAATTTCCACTGAGAGTGAGAGGCCGTAGGCCCTATGATGAGTATTCACGACAAGTAAGGCCATCAACTCTTCAGAAATTGGTTAAGAAGTATGAAGGGTCGGGAGATCCATACGATCATGTAGCAGCTTTTAGGCAAGCAGTTCGAGCTGAGCAAGTTGCTGATAAGCATACTCAAATAGAAGGGTTTGGACTCACCCTTGAAGGAAAAGCCCTAGCTTGGTTTCAGGCATTAGAAGCTTCAGACAAAACTTCTTTACGAGTTTTGGAAGAGAGATTCATTGCTGCTTTTTCTTTGATGGGAATTCAACATGACACAGTAGCACACATCTACTCTTTCAAACAAGGTGAGAATGAGAGTGTTAGAGACTGTGTAAATAGAATGAAGCAGTACATTAATCGTTGCCTCGAAGATGAGAAGCCATTAATTTCTCTCTTCTTAAAAGGCCTCAAAAATTCAACACTGCATACACATCTCTATGCAAAGAAGCATACAAGTTTCAATGAGTGTTGCCATGATGCTATGGATTTCACCGATAACTTCAAGTTCCAAGATGGTTCTGGCCCAGAGGTGAAACCTAGAAATCAATGGGGTGATGATCAAAGTTCAGGGTCTAGCGCGCTGGTAAATCCAGATCAGATAGCCAACCTAGTGCTAAGGAGATTAGGACAAACCTATCGTCCACCCATGCAGCCACAACAACAGCAGCAGAGAATGAGGAGTATACTTCCTACAGGTCCTCATCTTTGTGGAGCATGTGGCGGTGACCATAAAACAGAGGACTGTAATACTTTTTCTCCTCTAGTCACAAACCAACCCACAAAGAAGTGGTGCCAAGCCTGTGCTTGGAACTTTACTCATACCACCCAGGATTGTAATCGCATTGCGAGAATGAGACAGGAACGTGAGCAACCGAGGGGTGGAGTGGCTCCACAAATGTATCAACAGTATACTAGTTTTGAACGTAAGCCACCGATGACACAAGAACAAGCACGACCTGTTCTTGGTGCTCAACCTCCTGCTCCAGGGACTGCTCCTGTGAGGGTTGTCGACTACGACAATTCAAATATGTGTAGAGAATTGGTAAACCCAGGATATGTGGAGGAAGAATATGTATCATATTCATCCAAAGAAAATATCTTTGAAAGTCCCGCATACCCAAGCCCAGCACTGGAGACTCAACCAGGGGAACAAAACTCTTTAATGTTGCTAGGCGGCTACCAACCTAGGACTCCAGGCCCCTCAGGTCAATGGCAGCCAAGGAAAGTAGAGGCCAAACCAATGGGCCCCTGTTATGAGTGTGGAGAACCCCATTGGGCTCGTGATTGTCCACATCGCTCAAGGCAAGCATCTAGGTCCAATACAACAGTGCAACAATTTCCACCAATAGAAAGATATTGTCTAGGGTGTTGTGTCGAACACTTCCCGAAGGATTGTCTGTTGAAACCACATGAGGAAATCACCTCTCAACCAAAGGTTTCACTTAACCTTGTAGGGGCAATTCCATCCCCACCTTCATCTGAGAATGAGGATGTCGTGCCACTTAGAGTCATGACTCGATCACAGACAAGAAACGCTGAAATACAAACTGATGAGACACCTCGAACTAGGGACGCTAAGACAAATCTAGTGGACAAAACCCTATAGTCCAGTAGAAAAAAAACCACTAGGAGGAAGAAGAACCGAAACAAACAAACTAAAAGTACATCCACTAGTTCTCAGGAAACCTCTAAACAAAACATACGGGATAAAACTTTTACATCCCAGGAAGTGCGTGAGGAACATCAACCTCAACCTGAGCCTAGTGTTAAACAAGATAAGGCTAGTACGACTGAGGATAGTTCTGGGGGTTCTGTTTTTGTGGATAAAGTAAATGAGACTCTAGAGGCCATCATTGATGCTCATAGAAGTCGCATTGCAGCTTTATTTGAGCTACCCAAGAAGCTTCAAGAATACCCAAACCCTCGTGAGGAGAAGATCCATTTAGCTGTACATCAGCAACTCATTAGGGAAGCTCAGTCAATACTTGAGGGACCACCACCACCTATTCCTCGGGGCCCAACCTCTCTTAAGCCAACATTAGAAACTATACCGGAAGTGTCATCAAGTAGAGAAATGAAAAGTGAACTCATTTCACAAGCTCAAAGCGAAAGATCGGCACCAAGTGACACTCCATTGAAAGAAGAAAGTCTACCATCACCTAGCCTTGTCTTCCCATGCAATGATGAAATTATTGATGCTAATGAGGACATGGCAAATGACATGTGGGCCGCTGTAAATGAGAAAATAAATGAAAACATGTCTTCTGTTAATTCGCCTCCATTCTCTGAGGTGGATTTTACTAGAGACACGGAAAACAACTTTGGACGCCCAAGCATCCAGGAGGAAGGTCAAACAATGGTTTCTCCTAGAAGTAAGCATACAATGAAAACCTTACCATCCTATCTGGGAGAATATGAGAACTGTTCTCAAACCTTGAGGATACCCTCCATGCATAAAAGGTTGACAAAGGAGAAGGATATGAGTATGGTGCAAGCTATTTTGTCTGCACCAGTGGCTTGTAACTTACCTTTGCTTGAATTGATAAAGCTTAAACCTGAGTTGTGGAATGATATTGCCACATGTTTGTCAGAGCAGGTATTGCTACAAAAGGGTCCCCATGAGTGTACTATACACCCTGAGACAAAGCATGTAATGCCAGTTGCTTGAATTGATAAAGCTTAAACCTGAGTTGTGGAATGATATTGCCACATGTTTGTCAGAGCAGGTATTGCTACAAAAGGGTCCCCATGAGTGTACTATACACCCTGAGACAAAGCATGTAATGCCAGTTCCTATCAACAAAGTAGGAAAATTTTGTGAGGACGATCAGGGAAATGCTACCCTCCCATTAGAAGTGCGAAAAGTATCTTCAACTGCAATACTTGATAGTGGTGCAGGAGTGGGCATTGTGACAAGGTCCATTTGGGAAAAATGGGGCAAACCAGCTATTAGGAGTACCAGGATGCGCTTGCAGCTAGCAGATGGAAGCTTAGAACATCCCCTTGGGCTGCTTGAGAACATATTGGTCACCACATGTGGGATTGAATATGAGCACACCTTTGCAGTAGTGGATTTTGGAAAACATCCAAACTACGAAGTGATATTGGGTAGACTATTCATGCGACAATTTCAAATGATTCAAGATTGGGGATACAATTATTTGTACCTCCGACATGATTCTGTCATCACAAGGGTCAACCTAAGGAATCACTCATATCGTGATGTAACAAGATCTCCAATAGATGAGTTTGATTCTGCTTCATCTGAGGGCTCAAGAATTACATTGTCAGATGGGCGAGAAGATCTATGGATGTGTGGAGCCTCATGTAGGGATTTCAACACTGAGAGACTTAAGGGTAATCGAAGTGTATCAGACGAGGCATACATTCCACAACCCTTCCCTGAGCATTTAATTGATCCATTAGAATGGAGTCATGTCCTTGCAACATTATCGACATGTGCTTTACCGAAGCCAATTCAATTCTGTGACTCAGATGGATATGATATTGTTCCTATACGAATGGTACAACCACATAACCTTCGAGATGATTTGTACTATAGGAATGCATCCACAACAGCATTGCATGTTAAGGAAGTCTCGGCTACTCCACGAGCTTTATCGTGTCAAAAGGGTAATGTTTCTACATTACCCAACCCACAATCAAAATCTGCTCTTAAAGCTCCAAAACAAATGATGTGGATAATTGATGAGTACTCAAGTGAGGGCCATGGCTGGTATGTTCCAACTACTCTAGTTGCTGCTCAAAGAAGGCCGGGCAAGAAGGAATTATTAATGTGGCTACCCAAAGATGCGTACAAACTTGTACCATCTAGTCCAGTTGCTAAGCCTCTTAAGAAGCACATCATTTCCAAGCCCAAACCTCGGATTGTTACTCGATGGGTCCCAAAACGGGTTCTTAAAGCACAAGGTTATTATGAGGGTGCAACAGCAATTTGGCTTCCAAAATGCCATGCCTTGCTAGGGGTAAGAGAGTGTGTCGGAAAGAATCCAAAAGCCACCCTTGATTTTCCATATCAGTGGGTACAAAAGAAATCAACACAAACTCTTCAAGATAAGATAGGTGGTTGTAATAGCACCTACAAATCTACTGGTGTTGATCTTCCTAAAACATGTATTGAAACACCTGTTGTCCCGATTTCTCCTTGTTACATAATTCAACCATCAACTGGTGTACCTAAGACAAGTCCAAAGGAGTCTCATTTGAGCATAGATTCTGGTGCTTCACTGCCTAAAACCTCTTATCTTGCTCAAATTCCAAGACAATTGATAAAATTCCCACCCAAGAAGGACATACCTAAAACCAAAGATAAGGCATTAACACTACAAATGAAGCTCTTTGGTAGATCAATGTTTGCATAGAGTGGTTCCTTATGCCTTTAAAGAATTATGTTCTTTTTGAGATGATCTCCACTACCAGGGCAAGGGTAAGCATATCGACTCCACAATACGATCGACAAGCCAGGGCACTTTTCTCCCATTGGGTTTTTCCCCTCGGCTATATTTGGTGATTGGCACCACTAACAAATTTTATTCTTTTGTTTTTTTCTTTGTTTGTTAATAAAACTTTGTGCAGAGATCTCAGCTTAAGAAGAGCATCAGATACGCCCCTACAGTCCACCTATCGTGCACACAAATTAGGAAGGGGGGAGATATGATATGCCTACAGGGATCAAGGAGAAGCAATCTGCACAAAATCAGCAATTATTCAAGGAAAACGAACAACATCAACAGGGCACTACAACAGGTGTATGTGTTGCTTGCAAATGAGGATCAATACCAATACCAAGATGCAACAAAAACAATACTTAGGGCTCTTGAAAAGAGTTCCACTTTGTAGATGAATGTGGGAGAGGGTTTGATAATAATCCCACATGGGGACTTATGGGAGTCCTAGAATTTTTGTATAAAAGGTGGCTCATTTGAGAGCTTAGACACATTGGGCAAACTCATGTTTGAGCTCTCTTGAGACTAGCTCTCCCTCTTCTTCCATAGAGGTGCAAGCTCTTCTCTCTCCCCAGCTACATTATTGTAAGTCTATTCTTTTGTTAATGCAATGAGTGATGTTTGTCTCTCTTCTCATGTCTATTCTCTAGTAAGCATGTTTCTTTGTTGTTGATAGCTTCAAGGTGTGTGTGCATGCTAGGAAGTAAGATCTTGAGAATGAAGGATGCTTTGAGCTTGTGTATGCAATAGCTTAGCTTTCTTCTTGTTTGGATGCATGGAATGAGTGGGATGTTGAGTGATTGAGTGTGGCAAGATTGAGCTTGAGTATGTGTTGAGTCTATGTCAATAGTAGTGGTTTCTTAGCAATCTCTCCATTAATTGGATAAGCTTATGTGCACCGGTACGGGTTGAATCCCTAGCTCCGAAAGGGATGCAAATCCCATTGGATTGAGCTACTTGTGGATCGTACTCCTCTTGCTACAAGAGAGAGAGTTTTCCGTCTCTCCATTGGCGCCGCTGCCGGGGAGAAGACTCAAATCCGGTTGAGAGTGTGTGGAAACCACCACTATTTCCTCTTTTGGTTGCAAAACCATTGAGTGATTAGATTAAGTTTGAGTGTGTGATCTCGGTGTGAGTGGATAAGGTTAATCGTTGAGCGGTTGAGGTTTCTCCCGCATTGTTTTTTATGTTTTATTGCTTTTCAAGTACCGTTCATTATGTTTACCTTCATTGTTTTTTGTCATTTCATGCTTTCATGCTTTTCACTAACATGTAAAAAACAATAAAAATTTTGGTAGCAAGCAAGCAAGTAAGCGGTGCCATTCCCTTTCATCAAGATCACTATTGTAATATATAAAATCTATATTGCCTTCTTGGTGTGTTGTCTTGGATGGTGGTAAGAAGGGGTAAGGGCTGCTGCCCTTTGCCGGAAGGAGGAAGAGGCTGTTTATTAAAAGAATATATATATATATATATATATATCTATATATATATATATAGATTTATATTTTCGCAGGACTGCATCGTGGAAGTCGGCGGCTGAAAGGAGGCAGAGGAGACATTTTGTTTTTAAAAAAAAAAAAACAAACAAACAAACAAACAAACAATTATATATATATATATATATATATATATATATATATAATCGTTTACGATGGTCGTCTGGCTAGCGAAGGCTTTGGAGGTGCCTGGAGGCTGGCAGCAGCGGACGTGGAGGTGGTTGGAGTAGGCGCCTGCAGCAGTGGGAGGAGCCTGTAACACGGCAGCTGAGAGGAGAAAGGCAAGAGCGCAGAGTCGGCAAGCAGACGTTGACGGCAGTCGAGAGGCCTGCGTGGCTGGCGAGAGGCGGCAAGGAGAATCTGACGGCGGCGAGCTTCAGCTGTGAGAGACACGTGTCGGCGGCTGGAAAGAGCAGTCGGCAGACGTTGACGGCAGTCGAGAGGCCTGCGTGGCTGGCGAGAGGCGGCAAGGAGAGGCTGACGGCGGCTGGAAAGAGCAGTCGGCAGGCAGTTGAAGGGAGTGCAGAGGTTGTCGGCCGCTGGATGTAAAAAAAAAAAACAACGAGGAAGGCCACAACTGAAAGAGGCAGGCGTAGAGCAGGGCGTAGAGCAGAGCCAAGCACAGGGCGGCGTCGACAGTAGAAGACGGTGCGGCCGTTGGAAGGCCGGTTGAAAGCGAGGAAGAGTGGAGGCGACCGGCAAACTGGCTGTAGCTGTGTAGGTGGTTGCTGCAGCTGCAAGGAGTAAAGGCAACGGTGCGTCGTTGCAGAAGCTGCGTGGAGGCAGCTGGGAGCCGGCGAGAAATCAGGCGAACGGCGCGAAGCGGTGGAAGGTTGGTGGAAAAAAACTTTTGACTATTTATTTATTTATTTATTTATTTCATGTTTGTTTATTTTTATAAATAAAAAAAATTAAAAAAAAACAATTAATTTTTTTTTTAAAAAAAAAATAGAATAAAAAAGAAAAAAAGAAAGAAAAAAAAAAGAGAATAGAAAAGAAAGGGATTTAAAAAAAAAAAGGGAGAATAGTGGAAAATCTAAAAAAAATATATATTAAAAAAAATAATAAAAAAATTAAAATAAAAAAAATTCTTTTTATTTTTTTAAGGAGTCCATATTGTATATTTTTATTTTTTTCATTTCTGTAATTTTTAGCATAATTAGTTTAGATTTGCATTGTTTTAACTTTTTGTTATTAAAAACAAAAACAAAATTAAAATAAAAATAAAAACAAAACAAAATAAAAGGAAAAAAATAGAAAAAGAAAAAGAAAAAGAAGAAAAAATAATTTTTATTTTTCGAATCCACTGTTCATTATTTAAATTTTTGTACAAAACTTTGCATAATTGAAGGTAGCCTGCATTTTTTATTTTTATTGCATGCATAATTAGTATTTTTATAATTTTTTATTTTTGACACGAAATTCATTCATTTTATTTAAAAAAAAAAAAACAAACAAACAAACAAACAAAAAAAGAAAAAACAATAAAAACCAACAAAAGGAGGAAAAAACAAACAAAAGAAAATTTTTGATTTTTTAGGAGTCTATTATTTTTTATTTTGTAGTTCTTTATTTTTTTTTAATTAATAAAAAAAAATAGGGTAGATAATACACCATACATATTCTTTTTGAGTTGCCTTTAGTGATTAGGTAGGGAAAAATATATATATATATATACATATATATATATATTTTTATCAAAAAAACAAAAACACATAAAAATCCAAAAACCAAAACAAAATTTGACCTTATGCACTTACGGTCAGGACGTCTGATAGATTCTGCCATAGGGCCTAGGGCACCTTCTAGAGTGCCTACTCAGGAAAGTGGGACCCAATCGATAGGAAACTTGGCAGATATTGCTGAAACCCTTTCTGAATCCCAATCCGATACCCTTTCCTCGAGAACAAATAGTTCATTGTCCATGGACAATCTAGGGCCATCAACTAGTCATCCCGTAGCCCAAAATAGGACACCCTCAAGATCCTTTAATCCATTCGAGGCCGACACCATGGGGTTAACATTCAATGTGCGACTCCAATATGTCTACACAAATGCTCAAGGAGCTGAGATCTTTAGGGACCCACAACAACGGTATCTTGTTAAGATAGCCGACATATTCTCAGAACTTGATAGAGCACCTCTAGTCAATGACCAGGGTAACATGTATATGGGTGGAGATGGTGTTCGCTATGAAGTCACCTACCATCCAGAAAAGGTAGACAAATTAGGGGAGCTCTCTAAAACTGAGTTGTTAGACTATTCAAAACTTTCCGGAGCACAAGAGTCTAGAGATGACTGGCTCATCGAGCCGGACATGCCTGGACCTTCCAATGCCCAATCCTCAAAGCCATCCACCAGAGATGATTTACTTCTTGTAGATCTAAATTTGGACAAGGATAGGAAAGGCAAGTGTAAAAAGAATCAGGGGGCTGAAAGCCAATGGGAGTTTGTACGACAAATTCCTGTGACAAAGGTCTTACAGGATGACCCATTTCAAGAGGTCTATAAAGATTCGTTAGAGGGATACTATGCCACAACTAAATCGCCAGAGCTGGATCTTCCTCTAGCTTATGTAGTGGTAGTTGAGAAGTGTGCAGGACACATGAACAGAATAGTTGATAAATGGTCAAATGAATACCGAACTTTAGATTGGAAAGAGATTAGGGAACTCACGTGGAAAGGACAACCTTTATTTATGGAAGTGTTCTCAACACGTACAGCCAAACCAGGAGAGACAGCCTTTCTTGGAGAAACTGTTGCTCCTCCCCTACGAGAGTTCACTAGAGAGGGACCTTCAACATCCAGGTGGACCACAGCTAGTAGCCCAACTCTAGCACCACGATATCGTCCTACACCAAATGTGCGACCACAGGTCACACCACCACCACAACATCTTTCCCACTATGACAATCGGATGAGAGGGGAGCCAACTCGGCCTCCTATAAGTGCACCTCCTGAAATGAGGGTGCCAAGATCTTTAGAGGGGTTTGGTGAGGCTGGTAATAGGGTACCCACACCAATTTTGGAAACATGTGGACCATCTTTCCAAAGAGAGGAACAATTCCCACTAAGAGTAAGAGGCCGTAGACCCTACGATGAGTATTCACGACAAGTAAGGCCATCAACTCTTCAGAAATTGGTAAAGAAATATGAAGGGTCGGGAGATCCATACGACCATGTAGCAGCTTTTAGGCAAGCAGTTCGAGCTGAGCAAGTTGCTGACAAGCATACTCAAATACAAGGGTTTGGACTCACTCTTGAAGGAAAAGCCCTGGCATGGTTTCAGGCATTAGAGGCTTCAGACAAAACTTCTTTAAGAGTTTTGGAAGAGAGATTCATTGCTGCTTTTTCCTTGATGGGAATTCAACATGACACAGTAGCGCATATCTACTCTTTCAAACAAGGCGAGAATGAGAGTGTTAGAGACTGTGTAAATAGAATGAAGCAGTACATTAACCGATGCCCAGAAGATGAGAAGCCCGCTCAAAGTCGATTAATTTCTCTCTTCTTAAAAGGCCTCAAAAATTCGACACTGCATACACATCTCTATGCTAAGAAACATACAAGTTTTAATAAGTGTTGCCATGATGCTATGGATTTCACCGATAACTTCAAGTTCCAGGATGGGTCTGGCCCTGAGGTTAAACCTAAAAATCAGTGGGGTGAAGATCAAAGTTCAGGGTCTAGTGCACTATTAAATCCAGACCAAATAGCCAACCTAGTGCTAAGGAGATTAGGACAAACCTATCGTCCACCCATGCAGCCACAACAACAACAGCAGAGAATGAGGAGTATACTTCCTACAGGTCCTCATCTTTGTGGAGCATGTGGCGGTGACCATAAAACAGAGGACTGTAATACCTTTTCTCCTCTAGTCTCAAATCAACCCACGAAGAAGTGGTGCCAAGCCTGTGCTTGGAACTTTACTCATACCACCCAGGATTGTACTCGCATTGCGAGAATGAGACAGGAACGTGAGCAACCAAGGGGTGGAGTGGCTCCACAAATGTATCAACAATATACGAATTTTGAACGTAAGCCACCGATGGCACAAGAACAAGCACGACCTGTTCTTGGTGCTCAACCTCCTGCTCCAGGGACTGCCCCTGTAAGGATTGTGGACTATGACAATTCAAATGTGTGTAGAGAATTGGTAAACCCAGGATATGTGGAGGAAGAATATGTATCATATTCATCCAAGGATAATATCTTTGAAAGTCCCACATACCCAAACCAAGCACTGGTGGAGATTCAACCAGGGGAACAAAACTCTTTAATGTTGCTAGGCGGCTACCAACCTAGGACTCCAGGCCCCTCAGGTCAATGGCAGCCAAGGAAAGTAGAGGCCAAACCAATGGGCCCCTGTTATGAGTGCGGAGAACCCCATTGGGCTCGTGATTGTCCACATCGCTCAAGGCAAGCATCTAGGTCCAATACAACAGCACAACAATTTCCACCAATAGAGAGATATTGTCTGGGGTGTTGTGTCGAACACTTCCCGAAGGATTGTCTGTTGAAACCACATGAGGAAGGCATATCCCAACCAAAGGTTTCACTTAACCTTGTAGGGGCAATTCCATCACCACCTTCATCTGAGAATGAGGATGTCGTGCCACTTAGAGTCATGACTCGATCACAAACACGAAATGCAGAAATGCAAACTGATGAGACACCTCGAACTAGGGACGCAAAGACAAATCTAGTGGACAAGACCCTACAGTCCAATAGAAAAAAAACCACTAGGAGAAAGAAGAGCCGAAACAAACAAACTAAAAGTGCATCCACTTCTAGTTCTCAGGAATCCTCTAAACAAGACATGAGGGATAAAACTTTTACATCCCAGGAAGTGCGTGAGGAACCTAAACCTGAGCCAAGTGCTAAACAAAATGAGGCTAGTACGACTGAGGATAGTTCTGGGGGTTCTGTTTTTGTGGATAAAGTAAATGAGACTCTAGAGGCCATCATTGATGCTCATAGAAGTCGCATTGCAGCCTTATCTGAGCTACCCAAAAAGCTTCAAGAATACCCAAACCCTCGTGAGGAGAAGATCAATCTAGCTGTACATCAGCAACTCATTAGGGAAGCTCAGTCGATACTTGAGGGACCACCACCACCTATTCCTCGGGGCCCAACCTCTCTTAAGCCAACATTAGAAACTATACCGGAAGTGTCATCAAGTAGGGAAATGAAAAGTGAGTTCATTTCACAAGCTCAAAGCGAAAGATCGACACCATTTGACACTCCATTGAAAGAAGAAAGTCTACCATCACCTAGCCTTGTCTTCCCATGCAATGATGAAATTATTGATGCTAATGAGGACATGGCAAATGACATGTGGGCCACAGTAAATGAGAAAATTAATGAGAACATGTCTTCTGTTAGTTCGCCTCCATTCTCTGAGGTGGATTTTACCAGAGACACGGAAAACAACTTTGGACGCCCAAGCATCCAGGAGGAAGGTCAAACAATGGTTTCTCCTAGAAGTAAGCATACAATGAAAACCTTACCATCCTATCTGGGAGAATATGAGAACTGTTCTCAAACCTTGAGGATACCCTCCATGCATAAAAGGTTGACTAAGGAGAAAAATATGAGTATGGTGCAAGCTATTTTGTCTGCACCAGTGGCTTGTACCTTACCTTTGCTTGAGTTGATAAAGCTTAAACCTGAGTTGTGGAATGATATTGCCACATGTTTGTCGGAGCATGTATTGCTACAAAAGGGTCACCATGAGTGTACTATACACCATGAGACAAAGCATGTAATGCCAGTTCCTATCAACAAAGTTGGAAAATTTTGTGAAGACGATCAGGGAAATGCTACCCTCCCATTGGAAGTGCGAAAAGTATCTTCAACTGCAATACTTGATAGTGGTGCAGGAGTAGGCATTGTGACAAGGTCCATTTGGGAGAAATGGGGCAAACCAGCTATTAGGAGTACCAGGATGCGTTTGCAGCTAGCAGATGGAAGCTTAGAACATCCCCTTGGGCTGCTTGAGAACATATTGGTCACCACATGTGGGATTGAATATGAGCATACCTTTGCAGTGGTGGATTTTGGAAAGCATCCAAACTATGAAGTAATATTGGGTAGACCATTCATGCGACAATTTCAAATGATTCAAGATTGGGGATACAATTACTTGTACCTCCGACATG
Organism: Cibotium barometz; assembly: GCF_041138505.1. Classification (NCBI taxonomy): domain Eukaryota; kingdom Viridiplantae; phylum Streptophyta; class Polypodiopsida; order Cyatheales; family Cibotiaceae; genus Cibotium; species Cibotium barometz. Next base: position 50,685,783 of record NC_141053.1, read on the forward strand.
ATTCTGTCATCACAAGGGTCAACCTAAGGAATCACTCATATCGTGATGTAACAAGGTCTCCAATAGATGAGTTTGATTCTGCTTCATCTGAGGGCTCAAAAATTACATTGTCAGATGGGCGAGAAGATCTATGGATGTGTGGAGCCTCCTGTAGGGATTTCAACACTGAGAGACTTAAGGGTAATCGAAGTGTATCTGACGAGGCATACATTCCACAACCATTCCCTGAGCATTTAATTGATCCATTAGAATGGAGTCATGTCCTTGCAACATTATCGACATGTGCTTTACCAAAGCCAATTCAATTCTGTGACTCTGATGGATATGATATTATTCCTATAAGAATGGTACAACCACGTGCCCGTCTAGATGATTTGTACTATAGGGATACATCCACAACAGCTATGCATGTCGAGGAAGTCTCAGTAGAGGATCTGACACTCGAATCGGCTAATGATGCTGATAAGGAAGATGGCTGGGACTCTGATTTTGATAATGAAGATACAATCCCTGAGGAAGAGTTAGGAAAGGCACGCCTACTCTTGAGAGGAAGGGAGATTCAGGTAGAAATCCCTCGAAGCCGACCTAAACGTAAATGTTGTAAGAGCCATAAGAGAATTAGTAGACAAGATGAGCGGGAACAACGTGAGAGACTACAAAAAGAAAAGGAGGAGTCTAAGAGTGAAAACTCTCGACCACCACCTCACTTCTCAGGAAAGAACGGATATCCATACTATGTCCAAGCACAAGATAGTATCAAAGACCAAGTCAAACGATCAGAGGGATTCCAAGCAAGAGAAAAGCTCACAACTGTTAGCAAAAATTGTAATAGAACGAAGAAACAAAAACCAAAACTCAAGTCTAAAACCGATTCAAAAAAGAGTGTGGGAAGTGCAACGACAACGGTGAAACAAAAAAATCCGATGCAAGATGGCAAAGGAGAACTCAAAACCGCATGGTCTTCCATGAGCGGAGACTCAAGTGAACAAGAACAAGGTCTAAATGTTCCTCCCAATTTCACACAGTACACTCTTCAAGATCGGAAGATTGTTCTTCAACAGCCCATGCGACAAAAACCAAGCATGCCAGGGATTTCATACGATGGTCCTGAAGATGCAAAAAAGGTGGATATTGCTAAGCCAGGAGAAGAGCCTCGCTATGTGTGGATTGCCACAGACTTGTCCTTAGATGAGGAGAAGTTATTAATACAAACCATAAAGGAGTATCGTGATGTTTTTGCTTGGAGTTATAAAGACCTCAAAGGAGTTGATCCAAGCATATGTCAACATACAATACCATTGCGAGAGGATGCAAAACCCTCTAAGCAACGTCCTTATACCTACAATGAAAATTTTGCACGGAAGATAAAGGAAGAAATAGACAAGCTCTTAGAGGCAGAATTTATCTATGAGATTGAACACACTGAATGGGTCTCCCCTATTGTAGTGGTGCCCAAGAAAAATGGGAAACTTCGAGTATGTGTCAACCTCAAGAAGGTAAATGCAGCTACTGTGCGTGATCATTACCCACTTCCAATCACGGATCATGTTCTGGAACGAGTTGCAGGGAAAAAGGCATATAGTTTCTTGGATGGATTCTCCGGGTACAATCAAGTGTCAATTGATCCAAAGGATCAACACAAGACAGCCTTTGCTACTGAGGATGGTATCTTTGCCTATCGTGTTATGCCATTTGGTCTAACAAATGCACCAGCAACCTTTCAGCGGTTAATGAGTCATGTATTCAAGGAGTACCTTCGACAATTTCTTGAGATTTTCATGGATGATTTATGTGTTCACTCACAAGAGCGTGATGATCATATAGAACACCTGAGACTTGTGTTTCAAAAGTGTCAACTTTATCGTATATGCTTGAATCCTGACAAGTGCAAATTTATGGTAAGACAAGGAAAAATTTTGGGCCATATTGTTTCTCGCAACGGGATTTCAACAGATATGGATAAAATAGATGTCATTGTCTCATTACCTCGGCCTATCAACCCTAAAGGGGTACAAACATTCATGGGACATTGTGGCTATTACCGTAGATTCATCTACATGTACGCTGTCCTAGCCAGACCATTATATGCTCTTCTTGTAAAGTTTAATTGGACTGATGAGTGTGAGGAATCCTTTGAAAAGTTGAAGCAAGCATTAGTGACTGCACCCATTTTACGGGCACCAGATTGGAACCAAATCTTTCATGTCCATATTGATGCTTCCAACTTTGCAATTGGATGTATTTTGGCTCAGTCGGGAGAACACAATAAGGATTTCCCAATCTCATATGCTAGCCGACAGTTGAACAATGCTGAGAAGAATTACACCACAACAGAAAGAGAAGGATTATCCATGATATATGCAGTGAAAAAGTTTCGCCATTACCTTTTGGCAAACAAGTTCATATTTTTTGTGGATCATCAAGCATTGCTATATTTGGTGAATAAACCTTGTGCAACTGGAAGGATTGTGAGGTGGTTTATCATCCTTCTTGAATTTGATTTTGAAGTTGCAGTTCGGAAAGGAACAACTCATCTAAGGGCAGATCACTTGTCTCGAATCACCTCTGGAGAAGCTCCTGTGGGTGTGGATGATGATATGTTAGATTCAACACTTTTCCTTGTAGAGACAGCTCCTAGATGGTCTGAATCCATTTTAGAAATTTTGACAAGTGGGCAAATACAACTAGCGGGTCCTAATGTGGACCTATGGCGACCATTCAAGTTAATTTCCGGAAGATTATATCGTCAGGGTAATGATGGAGTGTTGAGGCTTATACCTAACCCCGACCAATATGAGGAGATCTTGGAATGGGCACATGCAGGTATTGATGGAATCCATGCATCAGCTACCACTTGTGTGCGACGTATCTCTCAGGATGGGCAATGGTGGCCTACCATGCATGCAGATGCTGAAACATTTGTTCGTAACTGTGCTTCATGTAAAATTCAGAAGCCAATTCCTAATGTCACATTATTCCAAATTTCAACTACACCAAGTTGGAGTAAGTATATTGTGGACTATCTTCAGCATGGTCATTTGGATCCAAAAATTCCTAAACATCGAAAGCATGCTATTAGAATTGAAGCGGCAAATTATATGCTGATAGAAGGCCAGCTCTACAAGAGGGGCAAGGATGGCATCTTACGCATGTGTGTATGTGAAGCTGACTATCTGAAAATCTTAACTCATGCACATGCAGGTGTGGGGGGTGGACACTTTTCTGGCAATATCACAGCAAAGTTGATTAGGTGGTCTGGGCTTTGGTGGCCAACCTTACAAATGGATGCCGAAGAATATGTGAAACGTTGTGACGACTGTCAAAGGACCAAACCTCCCATCACAAAGGACAATATGCCATTGTGACCTATGCTAAGCACTCGTGCTTTTGCAAAATGGGGTATTGATTTTGTCGGTCCCATTAAACCTCCAGCTCGTAACACGCATGCAGAATATATTATAGTCGCAACCGACTATTTGACCAAATGGGTAGAGGCAAAGGCAACAGTCAAAAATGATGCCAGAACCACGGCCAAGTTCTTGTATGAGTACGTGTTTACACGCTATGGCTTACCTATTGAGATCGTTAGTGATCAAGGTGTACACTTCGTAAATGAAGTCATAGAATTTTTGCTTCAAGAATTTATGGTAATTCACAAGCGTTCTGCACCCTATCATCCCCAGACCAATGGACAAGCCGAGAGTACTAACAAGATTCTCTGCACAGCACTCACAAAGATTGTTGAGGGACATAGGACTGATTGGGAGCAAAAGTTGCACTCAGTTCTCTGGGCATATAGGACAGCCTATAAAACATCTGTGGGCACAACCCCATTTGAACTTGCTTTTGGGTTAGATGCAATTCTTCCCATTGAATTTCTTGTACCTACTCTACGAGTAGCTAAACAATTGGATTGGACTGGTCATGAGCTTTCACAACGTGTTGACGAATTGGAAAAGCTTGATGAGACCCGCTTATTGGCGGTAATGGGGATGTATGCTGAGAAGAGGAGACAGAAGCAATGGTATGATAGAAATGTAACAACGGGCCGATTCAAAAAAGGAGACCTGGTGCTCTTATATACACTTAAGAAGCATAAGAGAAAGCTCAAGAAACGTGGCCTAGGACCGTTTGTGATTAATGAGCTTACTCCAAGTGGTGCGGTGCGTCTGGAGACACTAGAAGGTGAGCAAATGCCTAACTTCATTAATGGAAGTCGTCTCAAGAAATACAATGAACCATTAACTGAAGCCATGCTTCAACAGATGCATGCTGCACAAACACGAAAAAAAGCACTTGACCTACTTAAACGTCAGGCTCAAGAGGAGGCTAAAGTTAGAGTTGCAAAAGCCAAGGAGCGTCGCAAAGCTTCTGTGTTGGCCATACAGTTGGCTACTGATGAGCCATATGTCGATCCATTCAATATTCAAGTATGCCTTCATCTTCATGAGACTACCTATTTTGTCTCTGCCTTAATTGACTCAGGTGCAGACTATAATGTTCTATCGTTTGAAACATGGATAGCCTTGGGTCAACCCACACTTGTACACATTCCTGTGGACCTACGAAGCTTCTCAGGTGAAGATAACCCTATAGAGGGAAAATGCGTCATTATGATGTCCATTCAGGATCACAAGATGTTAGTGCCCTTTTATGTGGCACGTAAGTCCAAGGCAGTAGTAGAGGCTGTTCTCGGTAGATCGTGGTTAAGTGCAACCAATTGCTCATTGGATTGGCAGAATAGACAATACAAGTTGCAAATTGATTCTGATTGCATCTTGGGATCTGCTACACCACGTGCTTTATCGTGTCCAAAAGGTAATGTTTCTACCTTACCCAACCCACAATCAAAATCTGCTCTTGAAGCTCCAAAACAAATGATGTGGATAATTGATGAGTACTCAAGTGAGGGCCATGGCTGGCATGTTCCAACTACTCTAGTTGCTGCTCAAAGAAGGCCAGGCAAGAAGGATTCATCAATGTGGCTACCCAAAGATGCGTACAAACTTGTACCATCTATTCCAGTTGCTAAGCCTCTTAAGAAGCACATCATTTCCAAACCTAAATCTCGGATTGTTACTCGCTGGGTCCCAAAACAAGTTCTTAAAGCACAAGGTTATTATGAGGGTGCAACCGCAATTTGGCTTCCAAAATGCCATGCTGAGCAAAAGGTAAAAGAGTGTTTCAGAAAGGTTCCAAGAGTCACCCCTGATTGCCCATATCAGTGGGTGCAAAAGAAATCAACACAAATTCCCCAAGAAAGGAAAGGTGACTGTGATAGCACCTACAAATCTACTTGTGTTGATCTTCCTAAAACATGTATTGAAACAACTGTTGCCCCTATTTCTCCTTGTTTCACAAATCAACCAACAACTGGTGTACCTACGCCAAGTCCAAATGAGTCTTATTTGAGCATAGATTCTGGTACTACAATGCCTAAATCCTCTTATCTTGCTCAAATTCCAAGACAATTGCTACAGTCTCCACCTCTTAAAAAGGATATACCAAAAGCTAAAGATAAGGCATTAACGCTACAATTAAGGCTCTTTGGTAAAACAATGTTTGAATAATGTAGTTCCTTATGCCTTTAGGAGATGTGTTCTTTTTGATAATCTTGTTTTTGATTGGAATTGTCATGATGGATATGAGTGTTCTAAATTTCATTATTTACGTCCAGATAACTCCTGATGGATATTTGGCTCGATACATGTCCACCATGCCTTGACCCCGATAGTACTCGACTTGATCATCGCGGGGGTTATAGTGCTCCTCCGTTTCAAACACATTCTAGGTATTTCTATGCTCCCTTAGGTGAAAATTGCTGTGGGCATCACTTTGTTACGTTATTCTTTCAACAGCATCACCCATTTCCACATTGTCAAGAGTGTGCACGGCTAGTATTAAGTGAGGCTTCACATATTTGTTGGATATGCCGCTCTTATTTTAGACGATATGGCACGGCCTTAATGAAGCAAATTGTGGGAATTACTCCCCAACGCCATAATCTTCTTAATGTGAGAATACCAGAAAGGGGACCAAATCAACGAAGATTACCTGAGGAGGTACAAGCACAACAATGGAGGGATACGAGCTTAAATGACTTGCAACTACCAATCTTGCAAGCCCTCCTTCCCCAACCCTCCACATGTCAATATTGGATCAATATGAGTACCTACATTGCACAATTCCAAAATCAAAACTGTCTGACTAACCTTCCCATAGAACCAATGCCATATTTCAGTGAGGAAGCACTCCTTCCTCTACCACCTACTCCAGAGGCCGGTTTTTGTGAGGGGTTGTCTCTGCATCCTGAGGAAATTGATACCATCTTTCCAGCAGACGAGGACACGGACCCACCATCAGCGCAAGGGTAACTCATTGACTCCACAATAAGAACGACAAGCCAGGGCACTTTTCTCCCATTGGGTTTTTTCCCCTCGGCTATATTTGGTGATTGGCACCACTAACAAATTTTATTCTTTTGTTTTTTTTTCTTTTGTTTGTTAATAAAACTTTGTGCAGAGATCTCAGCTTAAGAGGAGCATCAGATACGACCCTACAGTCCACCTATCGTGCACACAAATTAGGAAGGGGGGAGATATGCTATGCTTACAAAGATCAAGGAGGAGCAATCTGCACAAAATCAGCAATTAATCAAGGCAAACGAACAACATCAACAGGGCACTACAACAGGTGTATGCAAATCTTAATCTTTATTTCTTTATGTGCTCTTATCTTTCGAATATATGGTTTGCATGTACACAATATTGGCTGGTTTGAGTTTTGATTAGTAGTTAAAATGTGGTGAGTACATTCTAGAGTCTTAGAAGACTTAGTAAAAGATATGTCTATCCAAAGACAGTGTAGGATATATACCAAGGGAGTATGCCAAGTACTTATGTCTTCAAGGTATATTAGTTATCCCTAGTGGTAGTTATCTCTTAGATATGAGCTAGGTGCTAGGAGTAATAAAAATTTACAAAAATGTGCCCTAAAAAAATATATATATCCAAAATGAATTGAGACAGGAAGTGTCTACCGTCATGTGAAATGCTTGGTAGGACCTGAGGTTGTCTTAAGCACCTTGGGGCCGATGCCTTGGTTTCCATGGGGTGAACACTGATGTCTAAAAACTTCAGAAGAAGAACTTTGAGGAATCTATCGCCTTGATAGACGTTGGTAGGACTCGGGGGTACACTATGGGCCCTCAAGACCGATGCCCTCATCTTCAAGGGGTACTCCTTAGGTCATAAAAGAAAGAAAAAGGATCTGTCGCCCTTGGGATACTTAGCGGTCTTTAGATTCTCTTGGCGGAGGTCTCTTGGCCATTGCTCGGGTCTCATGGGGATAGAACCTTAATCTTTATCACCTTCTACACACATATAAAAAAAAAAAAAAAAAAAACAACAACAAGAGAGAGCTCCAATCACCTTTGCTCATACTTAGGAGTAGGGTTGCCACTTAGGAGTAACTTACATACTGATAGGACATTGAGACTGCGGTCATAACCGGAGGTGTACAACGACACTTGCCTTTGCATAGCATTATCTACTACCTAAGTCTCACTTTGACTAGTTTTTACTCACCTGTTTTAGTACTCATTTAAAACTTTAATCAGCCTTGCACTTGTATGCTCACATGTGTAATGATCGTTGCTGATTTTGCTTTTCTTTTCTTTTTATCAATAAAGGACTTGACTTGCATCAATTGTTTTTGTTGCAGCTCTTGCTACTACCGCGCTCGAGGACGTGCGCAAAATAGGAAGGGGGGAGTGTTGCTTGCAAATGAGGATCAATACCAATACCAAGATGCAACAAAAACAATACTTAGGGCTCTTGAAAAGAGTTCCACTTTGTAGATGAATGTGGGAGAGGGTTTGATAATAATCCCACATGGGGACTTATGGGAGTCCTAGAATTTTTGTATAAAAGGTGGCTCATTTGAGAGCTTAGACACATTGGGCAAACTCATGTTTGAGCTCTCTTGAGACTAGCTCTCCCTCTTCTTCCATAGAGGTGCAAGCTCTTCTCTCTCCCCAGCTACATTATTGTAAGTCTATTCTTTTGTTAATGCAATGAGTGATGTTTGTCTCTCTTCTCATGTCTATTCTCTAGTAAGCATGTTTCTTTGTTGTTGATAGCTTCAAGGTGTGTGTGCATGCTAGGAAGTAAGATCTTGAGAATGAAGGATGCTTTGAGCTTGTGTATGCAATAGCTTAGCTTTCTTCTTGTTTGGATGCATGGAATGAGTGGGATGTTGAGTGATTGAGTGTGGCAAGATTGAGCTTGAGTATGTGTTGAGTCTATGTCAATAGTAGTGGTTTCTTAGCAATCTCTCCATTAATTGGATAAGCTTATGTGCACCGGTACGGGTTGAATCCCTAGCTCCGAAAGGGATGCAAATCCCAGGAAGGGGGGAGTGTTGCTTGCAAATGAGGATCAATACCAATACCAAGATGCAACAAAAACAATACTTAGGGCTCTTGAAAAGAGTTCCACTTTGTAGATGAATGTGGGAGAGGGTTTGATAATAATCCCACATGGGGACTTATGGGAGTCCTAGAATTTTTGTATAAAAGGTGGCTCATTTGAGAGCTTAGACACATTGGGCAAACTCATGTTTGAGCTCTCTTGAGACTAGCTCTCCCTCTTCTTCCATAGAGGTGCAAGCTCTTCTCTCTCCCCAGCTACATTATTGTAAGTCTATTCTTTTGTTAATGCAATGAGTGATGTTTGTCTCTCTTCTCATGTCTATTCTCTAGTAAGCATGTTTCTTTGTTGTTGATAGCTTCAAGGTGTGTGTGCATGCTAGGAAGTAAGATCTTGAGAATGAAGGATGCTTTGAGCTTGTGTATGCAATAGCTTAGCTTTCTTCTTGTTTGGATGCATGGAATGAGTGGGATGTTGAGTGATTGAGTGTGGCAAGATTGAGCTTGAGTATGTGTTGAGTCTATGTCAATAGTAGTGGTTTCTTAGCAATCTCTCCATTAATTGGATAAGCTTATGTGCACCGGTACGGGTTGAATCCCTAGCTCCAAAAGGGATGCAAATCCCATTGGATTGAGCTACTTGTGGATCGTACTCCTCTTGCTACAAGAGAGAGAGTTTTCCGTCTCTCCAGTATGCAAATCTTAATCTTTATTTCTTTAAGTGCTCTTATCTTTCGAATATATGGTTTGCATGTACACAATATTGGCTGGCTTGAGTTTTTGATTTGTAGTTAAAATATGGTGAGTGAATTCTAGAGTCTTAGAAGACTTAGTAAAAGATATGTCTATCCAAAGACAGTGTAGGATATATACCAAGGGAGTATGCCAAGTACTTATGTCTTCAAGGTATATTAGTTATCCCTAGTGGTAGTTATCTCTTAGATATGAGCTAGGTGCTACGAGTAATAAAAATTTATGAAAATATACCCTACAAAAATATATATATACAAAGTGAATTGCGACATGAAGAGTCTACTGCCATGCGAAGTGCTTGGTAGGACCTGGGGATGTCTCAGCACCTTGGGGCCGATGCCTTGGTTTCCATGGGGTGAACACTGATGTCTAGATGCTTCAATAGAGGACCTTTGAGGAATCTATCGCCTTGATAGATGTTGGTAGGACTCGGGGGTACACTATGGGCCCTCAAGACCGATGCCCTCATCTTCAGGGGGTACTCCTTAGGTCATAAAAGGAAAGAAAAAGGGTCTGTCGCCCTTGAGATACTTAGCGGTCTTTAGATTCTCTTGGCGGAGGTCTCTTGGCCATTGCTCGGGTCTCATGGGGATAGAACCTTAATCTTTATCACCTTCTACACATATATCTTTAAAAAAAAAAAAAACAGCAAGAGAGAGCTCCAATCACCTTTGCTCATACTTAGGAGTAGGGTTGCCACTTAGGAGTAACTTACATACTGATAGGACATTGAGACTGCGGTCATAACCGGAGGTGTACAAACAAACAAACAAACAAACAATAAAAACCAACAAAAGGAGAAAAAAACAAACAAAAGAAAATTTTGATTTTTTTAGGAGTCTATTATTTTTCGCATATTTTGTAGTTCCTCATTAGTGTAAACTGCATTTTTTTCATTTTTGTAACTTTGTGCATAGTTAGTATTTTTTAGGGTGATTCATAATTTTGTGTAAATTAAAAAAAAAAGAGTAAAAATCAAAAAAATCATAAAATCATTATAAAAAAAAACAATAAAAATAATAAAAAAATAGGTTAGATAAGTACACCATACATTTTCTTTTTTAATTGTCTCTAGTGGTTAGGTAGGGTAAAAAATATATATATATATACCTATATATATATATATTTTTATCAAAAAAAAAAAAACAAAACAAAACAAAACACAAAAACCAAAAAACAAACGAAACAGAAACACATAAAAACCCAAAACAAAATTTGACCTTATGCACTTACGGTCAGGACGTCTGATAGATTCTGCCATAGGACCTAGGGCACCTTCTCGAGTACCTACGCAAGAAAGTGGGACCCAATCGGTAGGCAATTTGGCAGATATTGCTGAAACCCTTTCTGAATCCCAATCCGATACCCTTTCCTCTAGAACAACTAGTTCATTGTCCATGGACAATCTAGGGCCATCAACTAGTCATCTTGTAGTCCAAAATAGGACACCCACACGATCCTTTAATCCATTTGAGGCTGACACCATGGGGTTAACATTCAATGTGCGACTCCAATATGTCTACACAAATGCTCAAGGAGCTGAGATCTTTAGGGACCCACAACAACGGTATCTTGTTAAGATAGCCGACATATTCTCAGAACTTGATAGAGCACCTCTAGTCAATGACCAGGGTAACATGTACATGGGTGGAGATGGTGTTCGCTACGAAGTCACCTACCATCCAGAAAAGGTAGACAAATTAGGGGAGCTCTCTAAAACCGAGTTCTTAGATTTATCAGAACTTTCCAGAGCAAGGGAGTCTAGAGATGACTGGCTCATCGAGCCGGACATGCCTGGACCATCCAATGCCCAATCCTCAAAGCCATCCACCATAGATGATTTACTTCTTGTAGATCTAAATTTGGAAAGGGATAGGAAAGGCAAGAGCAAACTGGATCAGGGCGCTGAATGCCAATGGGAGTTTGTACGACAAATTCCTGTGACGAAGGTCTTACAGGATGACCCACTTCAAGAGGTCTATAAGGATTCGTTAGAGGGATACTATGCCACAACAAAATCGCCAGAGCTGGATCTTCCTCTAGCTTATGTAGTGGTAGTTGAGAAGTGTGCAGGACACATGAACAGAATAGTTGATAAATGGGCCAATGAATATCGAACGTTAGATTGGAAAGAGATTAGGGAACTCACGTGGAAAGGACAACCATTATTTATGGAAGTGTTCTCAACACATACAGCCAAACCAGGAGAGACAGCCTTTCTTGGAGAAACTGTTGCTCCTCCCCTACGAGAGTTCACTAGAGAGGGACCTTCAACATCTAAGTGGACCACTGCTAGTAGCCCAACTCTAGCACCACGATATCGTCCTACACCAAATGTGCGACCACAGGTCACACCAAAACAACATCTTTCCCACTATGACAATCGGATGAGAAGAGAGCCAACTCGGCCTCCTATAAGTGCACCTCCTGAAATGAGGGTGACAAGATCTTTAGAGGGGTTTGGTGAGGCTGGTAATAGGGTACCCACACCAATTTTGGAAACATGTGGACCATCTTTCCAAAGAGAGGAACAATTTCCACTGAGAGTGAGAGGCCGTAGGCCCTATGATGAGTATTCACGACAAGTAAGGCCATCAACTCTTCAGAAACTGGTAAAGAAATATGAAGGGTCGGGAGATCCATACGACCATGTAGCAGCTTTTAGGCAAGCAGTTCGAGCTGAGCAAGTTGCTGATAAGCATACTCAAATAGAAGGGTTTGGACTCACTCTTGAAGGAAAAGCCCTGGCTTGGTTTCAGGCATTAGAAGCTTCAGACAAAACTTCTTTACGAGTTTTGGAAGAGAGATTCATTGCTGCTTTTTCTTTGATGGGAATTCAACATGACACGGTAGCACACATCTACTCTTTCAAGCAGGGTGAGAATGAGAGTGTTAGAGACTGTGTAAATAGAATGAAGCAGTACATTAATCGTTGCCCAGAAGATGAGAAGCCCGCCCAAAGTCGATTAATTTCTCTCTTCTTAAAAGGCCTCAAAAATTCGACACTGCATACACATCTCTATGCAAAGAAGCATACAAGTTTCAATGAGTGTTGCCATGATGCTATGGATTTCACCGATAACTTCAAGTTCCAAGATGGTTCTGGCCCTGAGGTGAAACCTAGAAATCAATGGGGTGATGATCAAAGTTCAGGGTCTAGCGCGCTAGTAAATCCAGATCAGATAGCCAACCTAGTACTAAGGAGATTGGGACAGACCTATCGTACACCCATGCAGCCACAACAACAGCAGCAGAGAATGAGGAGTATACTTCCTACAGGTCCTCATCTTTGTGGAGCATGTGGCGATGACCATAAAACAGAGGACTGTAATACCTTTTCTCCTCTAGTCACAAACCAACCCACGAAAAAGTGGTGCCAAGCCTGTGCTTGGAACTTTACTCATACCACACAGGATTGTAATCGCATTGCGAGAATGAGACAGGAACGTGAGCAGCCGAGGGGTGGAGTGGCTCCACAAATGTATCAACAGTATACTAGTTTTGAACGTAAGCCACCGATGACACAAGAACAAGCACGACCTGTTCTTGGTGCTCAACCTCCTGCTCCAGGGACTGCTCCTGTGAGGGTTGTCGACTATGACAACTCAAATATGTGTAGAGAATTGGTAAACCCAGGATATGTGGAGGAAGAATATGTATCATATTCATCCAAAGAAAATATCTTTGAAAGTCCCGCATACCCAAGCCCAGCACTGGAGACTCAACCAGGGGAACAAAACTCTTTAATGTTGCTAGGCGGCTACCAACCTAGGACTCCAGGCCCCTCAGGTCAATGGCAGCCAAGGAAAGTAGAGACCAAACCAATGGGCCCCTGTTATGAGTGCGGAGAACCCCATTGGGCTCGTGATTGTCCACATCGCTCAAGGCAAGCATCTAGATCCAATACAACAGCACAACAATTTCCACCAATAGAAAGATATTGTCTAGGGTGTTGTGTCGAACACTTCCCGAAGGATTGTCTGTTGAAACCACATGAGGAAATCACCTCTCAACCAAAGGTTTCACTTAACCTTGTAGGGGCAATTCCATCCCCACCTTCATCTGAGAATGAGGATGTCGTGCCACTTAGAGTCATGACTCGATCACAGACAAGAAACGCTGAAATACAAACTGATGAGACACCTCGAACTAGGGACGCTAAGACAAATCTAGTGGACAAAACCCTACAGTCCAGTAGAAAAAAAACCACTAGGAGGAAGAAGAACCGAAACAAACAAACTAAAAGTACATCCACTAGTTCTCAGGAAACCTCTAAACAAAACATACGGGATAAAACTTTTACATCCCAGGAAGTGCGTGAGGAACATCAACCTCAACCTGAGCCTAGTGTTAAACAAGATAAGGCTAGTACGACTGAGGATAGTTCTGGGGGTTCTGTTTTTGTGGATAAAGTAAATGAGACTCTAGAGGCCATCATTGATGCTCATAGAAGTCGCATTGCAGCTTTATCTGAACTACCCAAAAAGCTTCAAGAATACCCAAACCCTCGTGAGGAGAAGATCAATCTAGCTGTACACCAGCAACTCATTAGGGAAGCTCAGTCAATACTTGAGGGACCACCACCACCTATTCCTCGTGGCCCAGCCTCACTTAAGCCAACATTAGAAACTATATCGGAAGTGTCATCAAGTAGGGAAATGAAAAGTGAGTTCATTTCACAAGCTCAAAGCGAAAGATCGGCACCAATTGACACTCCATTGAAAGAAGAAATTCTGCCATCACCCAGCCTTGTCTTCCTATACAATGATGAAGTTATTGATGCTAATGAGGACATGGCAAATGAAATGTGGGCCGCTGTAAATGAGAAAATAAATGAAAACATGTCTTCTGTTAATTCGCCTCCATTCTCTGAGGTGGATTTTACCAGGGGCACGGGAAACAACTTTGGACGCCCAAGCATCCAGGAGGAAGGTCAAACAATTGTTTCTCCTAGAAGTAAGCATACAATGAAAACCTTACCGTCCTATCTGGGAGAATATGAGAACTGTTCTCAAACCTTGAGGATACCCTCCATGCATAAAAGGTTGACTAAGGAGAAAGATATGAGTATGGTGCAAGCTATTTTGTCTGCACCAGTGGCTTGTAACTTACCTTTGCTTGAATTGATAAAGCTTAAACCTGAGTTGTGGAATGATATTGCCACATGTTTGTCAGAGCAGGTATTGCTACAAAAGGGTCACCATGAGTGTACTATACACCCTGAGACAAAGCATGTAATGCCAGTTCCTATCAACAAAGTTGGAAAATTTTGTGAGGACGATCAGGGAAATGCTACCCTCCCATTAGAAGTGCGAAAAGTATCTTCAACTGCAATACTTGATAGTGGCGCAGGAGTGGGCATTGTGACAAGGTCCATTTGGGAAAAGTGGGGCAAACCAGCTATTAGGAGTACCAGGATGCGCTTGCAGCTAGCAGATGGAAGCTTAGAACATCCCCTTGGGCTGCTTGAGAACATATTGGTCACCACATGTGGGATTGAATATGAGCATACCTTTGCAGTGGTGGATTTTGGAAAGCATCCAAACTATGAAGTGATATTGGGTAGACCATTCATGCGACAATTTCAAATGATTCAAGATTGGGGATACAACTACTTGTACCTCAGACATGATTCTGTCATCACAAGGGTCAACCTAAGGAATCACTCATATCGTGATGTAACAAGATCTCCAATAGATGAGTTTGATTCTGCTTCATCTGAGGGCTCAAGAATTACATTGTCAGATGGGCGAGAAGATCTATGGATGTGTGGAGCCTCATGTAGGGATTTCAACACTGAGAGACTTAAGGGTAATCGAAGTGTATCAGACGAGGCATACATTCCACAACCCTTCCCTGAGCATTTAATTGATCCATTAGAATGGAGTCATGTCCTTGCAACATTATCGACATGTGCTTTACCGAAGCCAATTCAATTCTGTGACTCAGATGGATATGATATTGTTCCTATACGAATGGTACAACCACATAACCTTCGAGATGATTTGTACTATAGGAATGCATCCACAACAGCATTGCATGTTAAGGAAGTCTCGGCTACTCCACGAGCTTTATCGTGTCAAAAGGGTAATGTTTCTACCTTACCCAACCCACAATCAAAATCTGCTCTTAAAGCTCCAAAACAAATGATGTGGATAATTGATGAGTACTCAAGTGAGGGCCATGGCTGGTATGTTCCAACTACTCTAGTTGCTGCTCAAAGAAGGCCGGGCAAGAAGGAATTATTAATGTGGCTACCCAAAGATGCGTACAAACTTGTACCATCTAGTCCAGTTGCTAAGCCTCTTAAGAAGCACATCATTTCCAAGCCCAAACCTCGGATTGTTACTCGATGGGTCCCAAAACGGGTTCTTAAAGCACAAGGTTATTATGAGGGTGCAACAGCAATTTGGCTTCCAAAATGCCATGCCTTGCTAGGGGTAACAGAGTGTGTCGGAAAGAATCCAAAAGCCACCCTTGATTTTCCATATCAGTGGTACAAAAGAAATCAACACAAACTCTTCAAGATAAGATAGGTGGTTGTAATAGCACCTACAAATCTACTGGTGTTGATCTTCCTAAAACATGTATTGAAACACCTGTTGTCCCGATTTCTCCTTGTTACATGATTCAACCATCAACTGGTGTACCTAAGACAAGTCCAAAGGAGTCTCATTTGAGCATAGATTCTGGTACTTCAATGCCTAAATCCTCTTATCTTGCTCAAATTCCAAGACAATTGATAAAATTCCCACCCAAGAAGAACATACCTAAAACCAAAGATAAGGCATTAGCTCTTCAAATGAAGCTCTTTGGTAGATCAATGTTTGCATAGAGTGGTTCCTTACACCTTTAAAGGATTATGTTCTTTTTGAGATAATCTCCACCACCAGCGCAAGGGTAAGTTCAACGACTCCACAATAAGATCGACAAGCCAGGGCACTTTTCTCCCATTGGGTTTTTTCCCCTCGGCTATATTTGGTGATTGGCACCACTAACAAATTTTATTCTTTTGTTTTTTCTTTGTTTGTTAATAAAACTTTGTGCAGAGATCTCAGCTTAAGAAGAGCATCAGATACGCCCCTACAGTCCACCTATCGTGCACACAAATTAGGAAGGGGGGAGATATGCTATGCCTACAGGGATCAAAGAGAAGCAATCTGCACAAGATCAGCAATTATTCAAGGCAAACGAACAACATCAACAGGGCACTACAACAGGTGTATGCAAATCTTAATCTTTATTTCTTTAAGTGCTCTTATCTTTCGAATATATGGTTTGCATGTACACAATATTGGCTGGTTTGAGTTTTTGATTTGTAGTTAAAATATGGTGAGTGCATTCTAGAGTCTTAGAAGACTTAGTAAAAGATATGTCTATCCAAAGACAGTGTAGGATATATACCAAGGGAGTATGCCAAGTACTTATGTCTTCAAGGTATATTAGTTATCCCTAGTGGTAGTTATCTCTTAGATATGAGCTAGGTGCTACGAGTAATAAGAATTTATGAAAATATAACCTACAAAAATATATATACAAGGTGAATTGCGACATGAAGTGTCTACCGCCATGTGAAATGCTTGGTAGGACCTGAGGTTGTCTTAGCACCTTGGGGCCGATGCCTTGGTTTCCATGGGGTGAACACTGATGTCTAAAAACTTCAGAAGAAGAACTTTGAGGAATCTATCGCCTTGATAGATGTTGGTAGGACTCGGGGGTACACTATGGGCCCTCAAGACCGATGCCCTCATCTTCAAGGGGTACTCCTTAGGTCATAAAAGAAAGAAAAAGGGTCTGTCGCCCTTGAGATACTTAGCGGTCTTTAGATTCTCTTGGCGGAGGTCTCTTGGCCATTGCTTGGGTCTCATGGGGATAGAACCTTAATCTTTATCACCTTCTACACATATATCAAAAAAAAAAAAAACAGCAAGAGAGAGCTCCAATCACCTTTGCTCATACTTAGGAGTAGGGTTGCCACTTAGGAGTAACTTACATACTGATAGGACATTGAGACTGCGGTCATAACCGGAGGTGTACAAAGACACTTGCCTTTGCATAGCATTATCTACTACCTAAGTCTCACTTTGACTAGTTTTTACTCACCTCTTTTAGTACTCATTAAAACTTTAATCAGCCTTGCACTTGTATGCTCACGTGTGTAATTATTATTACTGATTTTTCTTTTCTTTTCTTTTTATCAATAAAGGACTTTACTTGTATCAATTGTTTTTTTGTTGCAGCTCTTGCTACTACCGCGCTCGAGGACGTGCGCAAAATAGGAAGGGGGGAGTGTTGCTTGCAAATGAAGATCAATACCAGGATGCAACAAAAACGATACTTAGGGCTCTTGAAAAGAGTTCCACTTTGTAGATGAATGTGGGAGAGGGTTTGATAATAATCCCACATGGGGACTTATGGGAGTCCTAGAATTTTTGTATAAAAGGTGGCTCATTTGAGAGCTTAGACACACTTTGGGCTTAGTTCATGCAAGAGCTCCTTTGAGAGACCTACTCTCCCTCTTCTCCATAGAGGTGAAGACTCTTCTCTCACCCCATCTACATCATTGTATGAGGTAAATCTCTTCATTGAACCATTAGCAATGTCATGAGTCATTCTCATCCTCTTCTCTAATCATTTTACTCTTATGCATGCTTTTAGTATTTCATTTTTGAGTACATGGATTGATTTGAAGCTTTCATGGAAGCTTGATGCTTGAATGTATGCATGCTTGTAGGAAGATAGGAGTGGAGTGAGGTCTTTCTCTTTGCTTGAGTGCATAGTGATTGTATTCCTCTTGCTTGTATTTGTGAATGAATGGGTGTGTAGGAATGAGGACAAGTTGAGCTTGTGTGTATGCTTAGTCTAGTGTCAAGTGATGGTAGCCATGAGCATTCTCTCCATTTGTGGATAAGCTCATGTGCACCGGTACGGGTCGAATCCCTAGCTCCGAAAGGGATGCAAATCCCATTGGATTGAGCTTAGTGTGGATCGTACTCCTCTTGCTACAAGAGAGAGAGTTTTCCGTCTCTCCATTGGCGCCGCTGCCGGGGAGAAGACTCAAATCCGGTTGAGAGTGTGTGGAAACCACCACTATTTCCTCTTTTGGTTGCAAAACCATTGAGTGATTAGGTTAAGTTTGGGTGTGTGATCCCGGTGTGAGTGGATAAGGTAAACCATTGAGCGGTTGAGGTTTCTCCCGCATTGTTTTTTTTTATGTTTTATTGTTTATTGCTTTTCAAGTACCATCATTATGCTTACATTCATTGTTTTCTTTTGCCATTTCATGCTTTCATGCTTTTCGCTAAACTTGTAATTAGTGAAAAATTAAAAAAAATAATAAAAAAATAAAAGAGGTGCGTTGCTAAGCTCTTCCATAGCTTATGCAAGCTCCATGGACTCTCAAGCGTGAAGCCCGCTTAAGAAAGAGAGGAGAGAGGGAAAGAGAAGGGAGAAAGGAAGAGAGGAGAGGTTGAAAATTTGTTTTTATTTTTTATTTTGTTTGAGAATATTGCATTGATCTTCACTCTAGCCGCACGTCACTCAAGGCGTAGCAAAAAGAATTAAAGAAGTGAAAGCCTGCACAGAAGGCGGCCTTAAAAAAAATACATATATATACATCTATATATATATATAGATTTATATTTCTATCTTTTACAGTGGCGTTGAAATGCAGCATCGTGGAGGAGACGTTTTGTTTTAAAAAAACAAAAAAAAAAACAAACAAACAATTATATATATATATATATATATATATATATATATAATCGTTTTTTTTTGTGTTTACGTTGGTCGTCTGGCTAGCGAAGGCGTTGGAGGTGGTTGGAGTAGGCGGCCAAAACAGCTTTAATATATATATATATATATATATATATATAACATTTACGTGGAAGGCCAGCGAGAGGTTGTCGGCTGCAAGCTGGACGAGGTGGCGTAGGTGAAGGGCGCAAGCGGCCGGCGGTGTTGGCTTCGGCGAGTGCAGAAGAAAAAGAAGCGGCAGCTGGGACGTGGAGCCGAGGTGGCCGCAAGAAGAAAGAACGGTGTAGGAGACGAAGGCAGATGCGAAGTGGCTGCTGCTGGGCTGGCAAGGAGTGCCTGGCAAGGAGGTGAACCAAGCGTTGACTGGCCGCGCCGGTGATTGCACGACCAGTGGGAGAGGTGTGGAAGGCTGGCGCAGCAGGCGTCAGTGAATGCAGAAGAAAGAGCAAAGGTGAGCCTGGCTGCGAATGAAGTGGCGTGAAGAGTTCTGCTGACCGACGAAGGCGTGGAGTGGCCAGCAGGCAAAGGCGAGCTCGCTGAAGAATCCGGCGAAGTGAAGAGGAGAGGCGGTGAAGGCATCAGCGCCAACTGGCTGCTGAAGGCAAAGAAAGCAAGGAAGAAAGAGGAGGGTCGAGGGGCTTGGGCTTCTCAACGGCAGCGTCCGCCCGCAGGGCTGCCACCTCGGCCGCACAGACAAAGAAGCACAGAGTGTAGAAGGTGGTCCGCAGTGAGGTTGACTAGTCGGCGGCTGCAGTGGAAAGCGACTACTGAACAGAGCAAGCGGTGATAGGCAGCTGCGAAGGCTGCGGTGGAGTGGGCGCCTGGCAGTGAAGTTGAGGTGTTGAAGGCAACCCACGCGCACCAGCGAAGAATCCAGCGACGAATCCGGGCAAGCCGATCGGTGCGGATAAGGTAGGTGAATTTTCTTTTTTTTATTATTATTTTTTTAAATTTTTTATTAATTTTTTAGGTTTATTTGTATTTTTAAATTAAAAAAAACAAAAAATAATAATAATATTTTTTTTTTAAAAAAAAGAGAAGAAGAAAAAGGCATTAAAAAAAAGGACAAAAAAAGAAAAGAGATCAAAAAAAAAAAAAAGAATAGTGGAAAGCCTTAAAACTTTTGGAGTAAATATGGTTTGCATATTTTTTTATTATTTTTCATTTTTAGCATATTTAGAGTAATTTGCATTGTTTTAAATTTTTGTAATATATTTAAAAAAAAAAACAAAACAAAACAAAACAAAACAAAACAAAAGGAAAAGAAAAAAAGAAAAAGAAGAAAAAATAATTTTTATTTTTTGAATCCACTGTTCATTATTTAAATTTTTGTACAAAATTTTGCATAATTTAAGGTAGCCTGTATTTTTTATTTTTATTGCATGCATAATTAGTAGATTTATAATTTTATATTTGGCACGAAATTTATTCATTTTATCAAAAAAAAAACAAACAAACAAACAAACAAACAAACAATAAAAAAACCAACAAAAGGGGAAAAAAAAAAACAAAAAAACAAACAAAAGAAAATTTTTGATTTTTTTTAGGAGTCTATTATTTTTTGCATATTTTGTAGTTCTTCATTTTTTTTAATTTTTTGCATAATTAGTGTAACCTGCATTTTTTCATTTTTGTAACTTTGTGCATAGTTAGTATTCATAATTTTGTGTATATTATTAAAAGAGAAAAAAAAGTAAAAAAATTATAAAATCATTAAAAAATATATATATATAATAATAAAAAAACAATAATAAAAAAATAGGTTAGATAAGTACACCATATATTTTCTTTTTTAATTGTCTCTAGTGGTTAGGTAGGGAAAAATATATATATATATACATATATATATATATTTTTATCAACAAAAACAAAAACACAAAAAAACCAAAACCAAAACAAAAACAAATAAAAACCCAAAAAAACCAAAAAAATTTTGACCTTATGCACTTACGGTCAGGACGTCTGATAGATTCTGCCATAGGGCCTAGGGCACCTTCTAGAGTACCTACGCAAGAAAGTGGGACCCAATCGGTAGGCAATTTGGCAGATATTGCTGAAACCCTTTCTGAATCCCAATCCGATACCCTTTCCTCTAGAACAACTAGTTCATTGTCCATGGACAATCTAGGGCCATCAACTAGTCATCCTGTAGTCCAAAATAGGACACCCACACGATCCTTTAATCCATTTGAGGCTGACACCATGGGGTTAACATTCAATGTGCGACTCCAATATGTCTACACAAATGCTCAAGGAGCTGAGATCTTTAGGGACCCACAACAACGGTATCTTGTTAAGATAGCCGACATATTCTCAGAACTTGATAGAGCACCTCTAGTCAATGACCAGGGTAACATGTACATGGGTGGAGATGGTGTTCGCTACGAAGTCACCTACCATCCAGAAAAGGTAGACAAATTAGGGGAGCTCTCTAAAACCGAGTTCTTAGATTTATCAGAACTTTCCAGAGCAAGGGAGTCTAGAGATGACTGGCTCATCGAGCCGGACATGCCTGGACCATCCAATGCCCAATCCTCAAAGCCATCCACCATAGATGATTTACTTCTTGTAGATCTAAATTTGGAAAGGTGTGAGATCCCTGTTCCCACCGCGCAACGGATTCGGGGTACTAGCAGCGGAAGTAGCACTTCTTGCGCGAGGCAGGGTCCCACACTCGGGGCCTCGTCCACGGATATCCGGACAAAAGACTAATCCGTCGGTTTTTCCAAAACCAGACCCGGAAAAACTTCCCTTATCCGGAAAGCACGAGCGATTCCACCAGGATAATTTTTACTCTAACGTAGTCAAAACTCTTACTGATCAAACAGATCCGACTGCATCTATAAAGATACTTGGTCAGATCAAGGAAGAAACTTGCACTTGGATCATTGGGATCAACGCTTTTTTCCCCACCAAGGAGGCACAGCCGTTGATTCCTATCCATAGAACAATTACTATCCGGGATTTACTTTATCTATCGTAATAACAGAAATTGAGTCTCGATTTACGGATCCATCAGTCCAGCCTAACCCCATCCGATCCCATGGGTTAGCCAACCGCCCAACCACTGTAGTGATGGGATCCAAATTGGAATTTGGTTAGGTTTTGTCCCGGGTACCAAGGAAAAGAGTTCCAAGGCCCCCTAGCCGGAATTTCATGCAAACATAAAACTAGCCACACCACTTACACACCCAATATGAAAATTGCCTTTTTCTTAGCATCAGCTAACTTTAAAACAATCCTTTAATGAAACCATAGTACCACTGATCACAATCTCCCAAATTATCCAGTTGATTCATAATTTCCCATCATTCCTTCATCAGAGTATCTATGGCATCATTGGCAACTAGAACGCTCACCACCTGTCCACACAGGGGCCGTTTCAATAGTTCCTAGCCCATAATACTCAACAATATAATCACTTATCAAGATGGACTCTCGTTGAAGATCAGCAAGATCAACCAACAGATCCATATAAAAGAGCCATGGACTCATCCGTTGAGGACCAGCAAGGTCAGTCAACCAGATCCATGCCCGGTTCCAGAAAACAACTCTTACTCCTTGTTCCAATATCTTCCTCGACGCACGCGTGGGTATCCTGGGCGACCCAGAGCCCGAGCACCGTATGGTCAGCACCCTCTAGGATCCTTCGCAGGTGACCTAGCGCTTCACTCATAGGCCGCTTCCTTGGTCCCTCATCCACCGTACCGGAAGCTCACCATTTTAATCGAACCGAGGCTGGTCAAGACCTCGGCCGACCTTGCTACGCGAGACGTCCTCCATTGACTCTCCGTCAGCAGTTGCAACTTTATCAGTTAGGCCTCCACGACCTTAATCACAAGACGGTCAAAATGCTTTCCCAGCATTCTTGACATAAAACAGCCATTTACAAACAGCATTTACAAACAGTTTACAAATACAATTTCTATATTAACTCTCATTTTTCCACATTATCCCTCATGCAATCCACATTACTTATTCCACGTTTCATTTATATGTGTACTCATCCAATCATATCATTTTCCATCTCTTCACTTCAGATTCCTTCACATCACATATCATATATTCACATCCATATCCACATCCATACATCCACATCCACATCCACATTCACATCCATACATCCACATCTACATGCTTATCTCCATTTTCACATCCTCATTTATACATCCACATCCCATATCCACATTCATACATACACATCCATATCCACATCCATATACATACATACATCCACATCCACATTCCCATTCACATATATACATCCATATCTACATGCACATTCACATCCATACATCCACATCTATATCCTCATTCACATCCATACATCCACATTCATGCATCCACATCTACATGCTTATCTCTATTTTCACATCCTCATTTATACATCCACATCCCATATCCACATTCATACATACACATCCATATCCACATCCACATGCATACATACATCCACATCCACATTCCCATTCACATATATACATCTTTATCTACATGTACATTCACATCCATACATCCACATCTATATCTTCATTCACATCCATACATCCACATTCATGCATCCACATCTACATGCATACATCCATACATCCACATCCACATTTACATCCATGCATCCACATCTACATCCTCATTCACATCCATACATCCACATTCATACATCCATACATCCACATTCATACATCCACATCCACATTCACATTCACATCCATACATCCACATTCATACATCCACATCCACATCCACATTCACATCCATACATCCACATTCATACATCCACATCCACATCCATACATCCACATTCATACATCCACATCCACATCCACATTCACATCCATACATCCACATTCATACATCCACATCCACATCCACATCCACATGCATCTTATCATATCTTATCACTTCCCATATCTTTTATGCATACCTCTATGCATGAAATTCAATTATGCTAAAAGTAACACTTTTATAATAAAATATTCAACTTTTATGCATACCTCTATGCATGAAATCCAATATGATAAAAGTAACACTTTTGATATAAAAAAATAATCCTTTATGCATACTTCTATGTATGAAAATTAAAAATGATAAAAGTAACACTTTTGATATAAAAAATTTTCCTTTATGCATCCTTCTATGCATGAAAATTAAAAATGATAAAAATAACACTTTTAATATAAAAAAATTATCCTTTATGCATACTTCTATGCATGAAAATTAAAAATGATAAAAGTATCACTTTTGATATAAAATTTTTCCTTTATGCATACTTCTATGCATGAAAAATTAAAAAAAATGATAAAAGTAACACTTTTGATATAAAAATTTTTCCTTTATGCATACTTCTATGCATGAAAATTAAAAATGATAAAAGTAACACTTTTGATATAAAAAAAATTATCCTTTATGCATGATATTAAAATTCAATTTCTCCATGATTATAATGAAATTCTTTCAATTAATCTAGGATGATAATTCCTAGAATATGGTAGGAAGTCCTCTTTTTATGCTTTGAATGAAATTATTTTATGCATAATTTTTATAAAAATTTTGCCATAGCTCCGCTGCTATGACTGATAAATCTCAATTTTTTCTAAGGGATAAAGCTTATCATTAAGGAAATAATTAAAATGATCTCTAATTGGATCATTAATCTATAGTGGATTGAATCATCAATATGCATAAACTAAAAGCATAGAAAAAAGCCATTAAATTGGCCTCAAGCATAGCTTAATCTTGGGTTAAGGAAAAGCTTTATGAAAAGCTTGATTTGGATTGAGAACGGGTCATGAGTATGACCATTTCTTGAGTGAGAGAGAGAGTTTACATAAAAATCATTAGAATTTAAACATAAATGAAAATTAACTTCAATAGCATTTATTAACTTATGTAACTCTTCACTACTATTCAAACTTCAATAGTATTTAAAAAAAACCATACCAATTAAACTTCTCAAGCTTGAGAGGGGTTGAGAAGAGAGAAACATTGAGAAATTATAGAAAGATCAATATTCACTAATTACCTTACAACTTGCTTGATTCTTTGTTCACGGTAGAGGCCCCCAACCAATCAATTGGTTAAGTATGTTGATGGAGCCACTAATGGGGATTGAAGAAAGAGGGAAGCTCCAAAAACTAGTGAATTATTAAATGAATTCACAGTTCTTGGCTTAGGTGGAGTAGAGTAACGATGCATAAACACTAACTATTTTTCAACAAGGGGGAGGCTTCTATTTATAGGAAAAATTGAGCTCCTAACCAAACAAACTGATTCTAGAATTTTCTAAATCAGTTTGGTCAATATTTGACCATTTTTAGGTCAGTTAAGCTAACTTTTTGGAACTAGACTTGAATGAGGAGAGAGGAGAGATGAAATATCTCAATTTTTATGAGTTTAAAACTCATTCAAGCATGTGAAATATGCACCTCCTTTAAAGAACTCCCCTTCCTTACATATGTGTCATAATGGAATCATTTTAATATTGCTCATAGTTTTTTTTTACTAATAAACCTTGTACATTTTCAACTCTTCATCTTATGTGAAATATGCACCTCCTTTAAAGAATTCCCCTTCCTTACATATGTGTCATAATGGAATCATTTTAAAATTGCTCATAGTTTTTTACTAATAAACCTTGTACATTTTCAACTCTTCATCTTATGTGAAATATGCACCTCCTTTAAAGAATTCCCCTTCCTTACATATGTGTCATAATGGCATCATTTTAATATTGCTCATAGTTTTTTACTAATAAACCTTGTACATTTTCAACTCTTCATCTTATGTGAGCATTTACTCATTTTTGGATACCCAAAATATCTCATATTTTTAATATTGCTCATAGTTTTTTACTAATAAACCTTGTACATTTTCAACTCTTCACCTTATGTGAGCATTTACTCATTTTTGGGTATCTTCTTTTTTACAAATTTGGATTTATCTCTTCCCTACACATGGATTGATGCTATTGGCCCATAGGAACCTTAATTGGACCATAGTCTAAAGATTTCTGAAAATCTAGACCCTTAGACTAAGGTTCTTTATACCTATTTCCAATTAATTCCAATTGCACATTGGAAAATTCTTTTTGAATTTCTATTTCAGGGGAACTCATCTGAATTATAAGAGATATTTTTCTATCCAAAAATATTCAAAATCTGAATATTCTCTCTCTAGAATATTTTTCTCTCTCTAGACTAAAACAGATAGAAACAAGGTCTTTATATTTCTGAAGAGGGTTGATTACAGGGGAAGATACTAGACATCAAAAAAGGGGTTGGGGGAGGAATCTTACATTCTATCCCACTTAAAAAACGCGAGATGTTCTCATCTCGCAACTTGTGATAATTTCGCAAGATTCACGAATATGAGACTTAGAGAAAAATTTTAATCAAGATTAACCACCAAGAAACGTCTTAAAGAGAGCAAGATTCAAAATAAGAACAAGATTTAAACTTTATTCATTCTCGGAACTTATACAGTAAAGATAGAAGAACTCTTTACACTTCCATAAGCCCGTCCATCATATGATCACAAAAGCAGTCCTCACAAGCTGCACAAGTATAAGGTAACTCATCTATGGGAATGATTCTGTGGGTTATTGCTGCGCCTATCTCAGTGGTATGAGGTGTTCTAACAAAAGGACCTCTAAGAGGCAAGCCAAAAACGGGGTAAAGGCATATCTTCTCATGAGGAAGAAAACACGCCAGTAAGAAGACCCGCTCAGAAAACCCAGGATGCCTTGATCTCATGACGCAGTAGTATCGGGGACCCAAACCCAAAGCTTCAATAACCATGGCCAAGCGGACATTGTTACGAAAGTGCTGCTGACCCCAGGGTGTTACCCTAGTTATGTCTTGATAGGTCCGCCATTTGGTCTGCGCTACAGAAGTTCCTAGGTGAGGAAAAAGTGAGCGCTCATACTGTTCTATAAAATCCTTCTTCACAGACTCACTTGCATCTTGAAGGTGAGGAATCATTATGGATAAAACTAATTCCTGTTGCCAAGCCATGAAGGAAATTAAGAAAGAAGGAAGATCGATGGAAGTAAGATTACTGTGAGCGACAAGTAAAAGTTACGACTTATATAAAGGAAGGAGCTAGCGTAACTTAGAAGCCAACGGTAACTTGCCACTGAAGTTTTACCGTCTTTCCATGATTTGGGTTTGACACATCTTTCTATAGAAGGCATTAAGAATTTTGAGATGAAGAGATAAAAGAAGCTTGTAGGCTAAGTCACCTACTTTCATTGAATTCAGATATAAGGCTCACAATATCTGGGGGATAACTTCATATACTCCCCAAGAGATAAAGAACTTCTTTTGGGCCGTACTCGAATGAAGACCAAAACCTTGATATCCAAAACATTGATTCTCACTTCTGAACTCATTGTTCTGAATCCTTAAAACAGGTGGGACTCTTGAGAAGTATTCTAGGAAAAGGGTCTTCCTTTGTTAAACAGAACTTTCTTTTATTTTAGAGAGGGAATAATTATAAGATCAGAAAGGGAGATTCTTACTCCTGTATACCTCGAAGGCTGGGGAGGAATCTTACATTCTACCTCACTTAAAAAGTGCGAGATGTCCTCATCTCGCAAGGTAGAGGACAACTCTTTTTCTTAACATCCAATTTTATTTTGGGGTTCCTTATATTCTGGTCAACCCAGCAGAACACTGGGATAAATATCCCTTATATAGAACTCATCATTAATATTCAGATCATATCATTCATATCTTTAACATGATAATGGTCCATTAGACCGAAAAATATCCTTCTGAACATTCCTCCACGGGAATTTCAGTCAAGCAAGTTCTCAATTTGTCATCCCTTAACTTGATCTACTGATCAAGTGTTAACAGTAACAATTTGACAGCACAACCCACTAATCTCATAGTGATTTGCTGAATTCATTATCATCATTCCAGTTATGAATATCATCACTGGGACTCGTCCCATTCATCCTCATTGTGGTTTTGTTCAGATTTTTATATTTCAACTAATTTCAGAAATCATCATTTTTCAATCAGAATTTTCAATCAGAATCCAATTCAATTCATCAATTCTCAAACAGAATTAAAAATCATATCAACCACATTCAAATTCATCATCTGGATAGCATTAACGCTTATAATTTCAAGTCTTAGATTTACTCGTATATACTGTCAGTAAAGAGCTGCAGTATACTCTCGGTATATACGGGTAGTCGTGGCTCTTGGAATTATAAGGTAAATACCATCATGTCTAGGCCTCAAGCAAGTCAGGGATTCTATATAATTGCGGTACTTCCATCTGAAGACCCAATTACCAAATTACGAATTTCAGTTTGAATATCAAATTGTATGAATTATATCACACAATTACAACCTTTTTGTGCTTCTTGATAAATTTTTGACATATTTGTCTTCTCAGTTGATCTTTATTAACCAAATGCTCTGATACCAACTGTGAGATCCCTGTTCCCACCGCGCAACGGATTCGGGGTACTAGCAGCGGAAGTAGCACTTCTTGCGCGAGGCAGGGTCCCACACTCGGGGCCTCGTCCACGGATATCCGGACAAAAGACTAATCCGTCGGTTTTTCCAAAACCAGACCCAGAAAAACTTCCCTTATCCGGAAAGCACGAGCGATTCCACCAGGATAATTTTTACTCTAACGTAGTCAAAACTCTTACTGATCAAACAGATCCGACTGCATCTATAAAGATACTTGGTCAGATCAAGGAAGAAACTTGCACTTGGATCATTGGGATCAACGCTTTTTTCCCCACCAAGGAGGCACAGCCGTTGATTCCTATCCATAGAACAATTACTATCCGGGATTTACTTTATCTATCGTAATAACAGAAATTGAGTCTCGATTTACGGATCCATCAGTCCAGCCTAACCCCATCCGATCCCATGGGTTAGCCAACCGCCCAACCACTGTAGTGATGGGATCCAAATTGGAATTTGGTTAGGTTTTGTCCCGGGTACCAAGGAAAAGAGTTCCAAGGCCCCCTAGCCGGAATTTCATGCAAACATAAAACTAGCCACACCACTTACACACCCAATATGAAAATTGCCTTTTTCTTAGCATCAGCTAACTTTAAAACAATCCTTTAATGAAACCATAGTACCACTGATCACAATCTCCCAAATTATCCAGTTGATTCATAATTTCCCATCATTCCTTCATCAGAGTATCTATGGCATCATTGGCAACTAGAACGCTCACCACCTGTCCACACAGGGGCCGTTTCAATAGTTCCTAGCCCATAATACTCAACAATATAATCACTTATCAAGATGGACTCTCGTTGAAGATCAGCAAGATCAACCAACAGATCCATATAAAAGAGCCATGGACTCATCCGTTGAGGACCAGCAAGGTCAGTCAACCAGATCCATGCCCGGTTCCAGAAAACAACTCTTACTCCTTGTTCCAATATCTTCCTCGACGCACGCGTGGGTATCCTGGGCGACCCAGAGCCCGAGCACCGTATGGTCAGCACCCTCTAGGATCCTTCGCAGGTGACCTAGCGCTTCACTCATAGGCCGCTTCCTTGGTCCCTCATCCACCGTACCGGAAGCTCACCATTTTAATCGAACCGAGGCTGGTCAAGACCTCGGCCGACCTTGCTACGCGAGACGTCCTCCATTGACTCTCCGTCAGCAGTTGCAACTTTATCAGTTAGGCCTCCACGACCTTAATCACAAGACGGTCAAAATGCTTTCCCAGCATTCTTGACATAAAACAGCCATTTACAAACAGCATTTACAAACAGTTTACAAATACAATTTCTATATTAACTCTCATTTTTCCACATTATCCCTCATGCAATCCACATTACTTATTCCACGTTTCATTTATATGTGTACTCATCCAATCATATCATTTTCCATCTCTTCACTTCAGATTCCTTCACATCACATATCATATATTCACATCCATATCCACATCCATACATCCACATCCACATCCACATTCACATCCATACATCCACATCTACATGCTTATCTCCATTTTCACATCCTCATTTATACATCCACATCCCATATCCACATTCATACATACACATCCATATCCACATCCATATACATACATACATCCACATCCACATTCCCATTCACATATATACATCCATATCTACATGCACATTCACATCCATACATCCACATCTATATCCTCATTCACATCCATACATCCACATTCATGCATCCACATCTACATGCTTATCTCTATTTTCACATCCTCATTTATACATCCACATCCCATATCCACATTCATACATACACATCCATATCCACATCCACATGCATACATACATCCACATCCACATTCCCATTCACATATATACATCTTTATCTACATGTACATTCACATCCATACATCCACATCTATATCTTCATTCACATCCATACATCCACATTCATGCATCCACATCTACATGCATACATCCATACATCCACATCCACATTTACATCCATGCATCCACATCTACATCCTCATTCACATCCATACATCCACATTCATACATCCATACATCCACATTCATACATCCACATCCACATTCACATTCACATCCATACATCCACATTCATACATCCACATCCACATCCACATTCACATCCATACATCCACATCCACATCCATACATCCACATTCATACATCCACATCCACATCCACATTCACATCCATACATCCACATTCATACATCCACATCCACATCCACATCCACATGCATCTTATCATATCTTATCACTTCCCATATCTTTTATGCATACCTCTATGCATGAAATTCAATTATGCTAAAAGTAACACTTTTATAATAAAATATTCAACTTTTATGCATACCTCTATGCATGAAATCCAATATGATAAAAGTAACACTTTTGATATAAAAAAATAATCCTTTATGCATACTTCTATGTATGAAAATTAAAAATGATAAAAGTAACACTTTTGATATAAAAAATTTTCCTTTATGCATCCTTCTATGCATGAAAATTAAAAATGATAAAAATAACACTTTTAATATAAAAAAATTATCCTTTATGCATACTTCTATGCATGAAAATTAAAAATGATAAAAGTATCACTTTTGATATAAAATTTTTCCTTTATGCATACTTCTATGCATGAAAAATTAAAAAAAATGATAAAAGTAACACTTTTGATATAAAAATTTTTCCTTTATGCATACTTCTATGCATGAAAATTAAAAATGATAAAAGTAACACTTTTGATATAAAAAAAATTATCCTTTATGCATGATATTAAAATTCAATTTCTCCATGATTATAATGAAATTCTTTCAATTAATCTAGGATGATAATTCCTAGAATATGGTAGGAAGTCCTCTTTTTATGCTTTGAATGAAATTATTTTATGCATAATTTTTATAAAAATTTTGCCATAGCTCCGCTGCTATGACTGATAAATCTCAATTTTTTCTAAGGGATAAAGCTTATCATTAAGGAAATAATTAAAATGATCTCTAATTGGATCATTAATCTATAGTGGATTGAATCATCAATATGCATAAACTAAAAGCATAGAAAAAAGCCATTAAATTGGCCTCAAGCATAGCTTAATCTTGGGTTAAGGAAAAGCTTTATGAAAAGCTTGATTTGGATTGAGAACGGGTCATGAGTATGACCATTTCTTGAGTGAGAGAGAGAGTTTACATAAAAATCATTAGAATTTAAACATAAATGAAAATTAACTTCAATAGCATTTATTAACTTATGTAACTCTTCACTACTATTCAAACTTCAATAGTATTTAAAAAAAACCATACCAATTAAACTTCTCAAGCTTGAGAGGGGTTGAGAAGAGAGAAACATTGAGAAATTATAGAAAGATCAATATTCACTAATTACCTTACAACTTGCTTGATTCTTTGTTCACGGTAGAGGCCCCCAACCAATCAATTGGTTAAGTATGTTGATGGAGCCACTAATGGGGATTGAAGAAAGAGGGAAGCTCCAAAAACTAGTGAATTATTAAATGAATTCACAGTTCTTGGCTTAGGTGGAGTAGAGTAACGATGCATAAACACTAACTATTTTTCAACAAGGGGGAGGCTTCTATTTATAGGAAAAATTGAGCTCCTAACCAAACAAACTGATTCTAGAATTTTCTAAATCAGTTTGGTCAATATTTGACCATTTTTAGGTCAGTTAAGCTAACTTTTTGGAACTAGACTTGAATGAGGAGAGAGGAGAGATGAAATATCTCAATTTTTATGAGTTTAAAACTCATTCAAGCATGTGAAATATGCACCTCCTTTAAAGAACTCCCCTTCCTTACATATGTGTCATAATGGAATCATTTTAATATTGCTCATAGTTTTTTTTTACTAATAAACCTTGTACATTTTCAACTCTTCATCTTATGTGAAATATGCACCTCCTTTAAAGAATTCCCCTTCCTTACATATGTGTCATAATGGAATCATTTTAAAATTGCTCATAGTTTTTTACTAATAAACCTTGTACATTTTCAACTCTTCATCTTATGTGAAATATGCACCTCCTTTAAAGAATTCCCCTTCCTTACATATGTGTCATAATGGCATCATTTTAATATTGCTCATAGTTTTTTACTAATAAACCTTGTACATTTTCAACTCTTCATCTTATGTGAGCATTTACTCATTTTTGGATACCCAAAATATCTCATATTTTTAATATTGCTCATAGTTTTTTACTAATAAACCTTGTACATTTTCAACTCTTCACCTTATGTGAGCATTTACTCATTTTTGGGTATCTTCTTTTTTACAAATTTGGATTTATCTCTTCCCTACACATGGATTGATGCTATTGGCCCATAGGAACCTTAATTGGACCATAGTCTAAAGATTTCTGAAAATCTAGACCCTTAGACTAAGGTTCTTTATACCTATTTCCAATTAATTCCAATTGCACATTGGAAAATTCTTTTTGAATTTCTATTTCAGGGGAACTCATCTGAATTATAAGAGATATTTTTCTATCCAAAAATATTCAAAATCTGAATATTCTCTCTCTAGAATATTTTTCTCTCTCTAGACTAAAACAGATAGAAACAAGGTCTTTATATTTCTGAAGAGGGTTGATTACAGGGGAAGATACTAGACATCAAAAAAGGGGTTGGGGGAGGAATCTTACATTCTATCCCACTTAAAAAACGCGAGATGTCCTCATCTCGCAACTTGTGATAATTTCGCAAGATTCACGAATATGAGACTTAGAGAAAAATTTTAATCAAGATTAACCACCAAGAAACGTCTTAAAGAGAGCAAGATTCAAAATAAGAACAAGATTTAAACTTTATTCATTCTCGAAACTTATACAGTAAAGATAGAAGAACTCTTTACACTTCCATAAGCCCGTCCATCATATGATCACAAAAGCAGTCCTCACAAGCTGCACAAGTATAAGGTAACTCATCTATGGGAATGATTCTGTGGGTTATTGCTGCGCCTATCTCAGTGGTATGAGGTGTTCTAACAAAAGGACCTCTAAGAGGCAAGCCAAAAACGGGGTAAAGGCATATCTTCTCATGAGGAAGAAAACACGCCAGTAAGAAGACCCGCTCAGAAAACCCAGGATGCCTTGATCTCATGACGCAGTAGTATCGGGGACCCAAACCCAAAGCTTCAATAACCATGGCCAAGCGGACATTGTTACGAAAGTGCTGCTGACCCCAGGGTGTTACCCTAGTTATGTCTTGATAGGTCCGCCATTTGGTCTGCGCTACAGAAGTTCCTAGGTGAGGAAAAAGTGAGCGCTCATACTGTTCTATAAAATCCTTCTTCACAGACTCACTTGCATCTTGAAGGTGAGGAATCATTATGGATAAAACTAATTCCTGTTGCCAAGCCATGAAGGAAATTAAGAAAGAAGGAAGATCGATGGAAGTAAGATTACTGTGAGCGACAAGTAAAAGTTACGACTTATATAAAGGAAGGAGCTAGCGTAACTTAGAAGCCAACGGTAACTTGCCACTGAAGTTTTACCGTCTTTCCATGATTTGGGTTTGACACATCTTTCTATAGAAGGCATTAAGAATTTTGAGATGAAGAGATAAAAGAAGCTTGTAGGCTAAGTCACCTACTTTCATTGAATTCAGATATAAGGCTCACAATATCTGGGGGATAACTTCATATACTCCCCAAGAGATAAAGAACTTCTTTTGGGCCGTACTCGAATGAAGACCAAAACCTTGATATCCAAAACATTGATTCTCACTTCTGAACTCATTGTTCTGAATCCTTAAAACAGGTGGGACTCTTGAGAAGTATTCTAGGAAAAGGGTCTTCCTTTGTTAAACAGAACTTTCTTTTATTTTAGAGAGGGAATAATTATAAGATCAGAAAGGGAGATTCTTACTCCTGTATACCTCGAAGGCTGGGGAGGAATCTTACATTCTACCCCACTTAAAAAGTGCGAGATGTCCTCATCTCGCAAGGTAGAGGACAACTCTTTTTCTTAACATCCAATTTTATTTTGGGGTTCCTTATATTCTGGTCAACCCAGCAGAACACTGGGATAAATATCCCTTATATAGAACTCATCATTAATATTCAGATCATATCATTCATATCTTTAACATGATAATGGTCCATTAGACCGAAAAATTTCCTTCTGAACATTCCTCCACGGGAATTTCAGTCAAGCAAGTTCTCAATTTGTCATCCCTTAACTTGATCTACTGATCAAGTGTTAACAGTAACAATTTGACAGCACAACCCACTAATCTCATAGTGATTTGTTGAATTCATTATCATCATTCCAGTTATGAATATCATCACTGGGACTCGTCCCATTCATCCTCATTGTGGTTTTGTTCAGATTTTTATATTTCAACTAATTTCAGAAATCATCATTTTTCAATCAGAATTTTCAATCAGAATCCAATTCAATTCATCAATTCTCAAACAGAATTAAAAATCATATCAACCACATTCGAATTCATCATCTGGATAGCATTAACGCTTATAATTTCAAGTCTTAGATTTACTCGTATATACTGTCAGTAAAGAGCTGCAGTATACTCTCGGTATATACGGGTAGTCGTGGCTCTTGGAATTATAAGGTAAATACCATCATGTCTAGGCCTCAAGCAAGTCAGGGATTCTATATAATTGCGGTACTTCCATCTGAAGACCCAATTACCAAATTACGAATTTCAGTTTGAATATCAAATTGTATGAATTATATCACACAATTACAACCTTTTTGTGCTTCTTGATAAATTTTTGACATATTTGTCTTCTCAGTTGATCTTTATTAACCAAATGCTCTGATACCAACTGTGAGATCCCTGTTCCCACCGCGCAACGGATTCGGGGTACTAGCAGCGGAAGTAGCACTTCTTGCGTGAGGCAGGGTCCCACACTCGGGGCCTCGTCCACGGATATCCGGACAAAAGACTAATCCGTCGGTTTTTCCAAAACCAGACCCGGAAAAACTTCCCTTATCCGGAAAGCACGAGCGATTCCACCAGGATAATTTTTACTCTAACGTAGTCAAAACTCTTACTGATCAAACAGATCCGACTGCATCTATAAAGATACTTGGTCAGATCAAGGAAGAAACTTGCACTTGGATCATTGGGATCAACGCTTTTTTCCCCACCAAGGAGGCACAGCCGTTGATTCCTATCCATAGAACAATTACTATCCGGGATTTACTTTATCTATCGTAATAACAGAAATTGAGTCTCGATTTACGGATCCATCAGTCCAGCCTAACCCCATCCGATCCCATGGGTTAGCCAACCGCCCAACCACTGTAGTGATGGGATCCAAATTGGAATTTGGTTAGGTTTTGTCCCGGGTACCAAGGAAAAGAGTTCCAAGGCCCCCTAGCCGGAATTTCATGCAAACATAAAACTAGCCACACCACTTACACACCCAATATGAAAATTGCCTTTTTCTTAGCATCAGCTAACTTTAAAACAATCCTTTAATGAAACCATAGTACCACTGATCACAATCTCCCAAATTATCCAGTTGATTCATAATTTCCCATCATTCCTTCATCAGAGTATCTATGGCATCATTGGCAACTAGAACGCTCACCACCTGTCCACACAGGGGCCGTTTCAATAGTTCCTAGCCCATAATACTCAACAATATAATCACTTATCAAGATGGACTCTCGTTGAAGATCAGCAAGATCAACCAACAGATCCATATAAAAGAGCCATGGACTCATCCGTTGAGGACCAGCAAGGTCAGTCAACCAGATCCATGCCCGGTTCCAGAAAACAACTCTTACTCCTTGTTCCAATATCTTCCTCGACGCACGCGTGGGTATCCTGGGCGACCCAGAGCCCGAGCACCGTATGGTCAGCACCCTCTAGGATCCTTCGCAGGTGACCTAGCGCTTCACTCATAGGCCGCTTCCTTGGTCCCTCATCCACCGTACCGGAAGCTCACCATTTTAATCGAACCGAGGCTGGTCAAGACCTCGGCCGACCTTGCTACGCGAGACGTCCTCCATTGACTCTCCGTCAGCAGTTGCAACTTTATCAGTTAGGCCTCCACGACCTTAATCACAAGACGGTCAAAATGCTTTCCCAGCATTCTTGACATAAAACAGCCATTTACAAACAGCATTTACAAACAGTTTACAAATACAATTTCTATATTAACTCTCATTTTTCCACATTATCCCTCATGCAATCCACATTACTTATTCCACGTTTCATTTATATGTGTACTCATCCAATCATATCATTTTCCATCTCTTCACTTCAGATTCCTTCACATCACATATCATATATTCACATCCATATCCACATCCATACATCCACATCCACATCCACATTCACATCCATACATCCACATCTACATGCTTATCTCCATTTTCACATCCTCATTTATACATCCACATCCCATATCCACATTCATACATACACATCCATATCCACATCCATATACATACATACATCCACATCCACATTCCCATTCACATATATACATCCATATCTACATGCACATTCACATCCATACATCCACATCTATATCCTCATTCACATCCATACATCCACATTCATGCATCCACATCTACATGCTTATCTCTATTTTCACATCCTCATTTATACATCCACATCCCATATCCACATTCATACATACACATCCATATCCACATCCACATGCATACATACATCCACATCCACATTCCCATTCACATATATACATCTTTATCTACATGTACATTCACATCCATACATCCACATCTATATCTTCATTCACATCCATACATCCACATTCATGCATCCACATCTACATGCATACATCCATACATCCACATCCACATTTACATCCATGCATCCACATCTACATCCTCATTCACATCCATACATCCACATTCATACATCCATACATCCACATTCATACATCCACATCCACATTCACATTCACATCCATACATCCACATTCATACATCCACATCCACATCCACATTCACATCCATACATCCACATCCACATCCATACATCCACATTCATACATCCACATCCACATCCACATTCACATCCATACATCCACATTCATACATCCACATCCACATCCACATCCACATGCATCTTATCATATCTTATCACTTCCCATATCTTTTATGCATACCTCTATGCATGAAATTCAATTATGCTAAAAGTAACACTTTTATAATAAAATATTCAACTTTTATGCATACCTCTATGCATGAAATCCAATATGATAAAAGTAACACTTTTGATATAAAAAAATAATCCTTTATGCATACTTCTATGTATGAAAATTAAAAATGATAAAAGTAACACTTTTGATATAAAAAATTTTCCTTTATGCATCCTTCTATGCATGAAAATTAAAAATGATAAAAATAACACTTTTAATATAAAAAAATTATCCTTTATGCATACTTCTATGCATGAAAATTAAAAATGATAAAAGTATCACTTTTGATATAAAATTTTTCCTTTATGCATACTTCTATGCATGAAAAATTAAAAAAAATGATAAAAGTAACACTTTTGATATAAAAATTTTTCCTTTATGCATACTTCTATGCATGAAAATTAAAAATGATAAAAGTAACACTTTTGATATAAAAAAAATTATCCTTTATGCATGATATTAAAATTCAATTTCTCCATGATTATAATGAAATTCTTTCAATTAATCTAGGATGATAATTCCTAGAATATGGTAGGAAGTCCTCTTTTTATGCTTTGAATGAAATTATTTTATGCATAATTTTTATAAAAATTTTGCCATAGCTCCGCTGCTATGACTGATAAATCTCAATTTTTTCTAAGGGATAAAGCTTATCATTAAGGAAATAATTAAAATGATCTCTAATTGGATCATTAATCTATAGTGGATTGAATCATCAATATGCATAAACTAAAAGCATAGAAAAAAGCCATTAAATTGGCCTCAAGCATAGCTTAATCTTGGGTTAAGGAAAAGCTTTATGAAAAGCTTGATTTGGATTGAGAACGGGTCATGAGTATGACCATTTCTTGAGTGAGAGAGAGAGTTTACATAAAAATCATTAGAATTTAAACATAAATGAAAATTAACTTCAATAGCATTTATTAACTTATGTAACTCTTCACTACTATTCAAACTTCAATAGTATTTAAAAAAAACCATACCAATTAAACTTCTCAAGCTTGAGAGGGGTTGAGAAGAGAGAAACATTGAGAAATTATAGAAAGATCAATATTCACTAATTACCTTACAACTTGCTTGATTCTTTGTTCACGGTAGAGGCCCCCAACCAATCAATTGGTTAAGTATGTTGATGGAGCCACTAATGGGGATTGAAGAAAGAGGGAAGCTCCAAAAACTAGTGAATTATTAAATGAATTCACAGTTCTTGGCTTAGGTGGAGTAGAGTAACGATGCATAAACACTAACTATTTTTCAACAAGGGGGAGGCTTCTATTTATAGGAAAAATTGAGCTCCTAACCAAACAAACTGATTCTAGAATTTTCTAAATCAGTTTGGTCAATATTTGACCATTTTTAGGTCAGTTAAGCTAACTTTTTGGAACTAGACTTGAATGAGGAGAGAGGAGAGATGAAATATCTCAATTTTTATGAGTTTAAAACTCATTCAAGCATGTGAAATATGCACCTCCTTTAAAGAACTCCCCTTCCTTACATATGTGTCATAATGGAATCATTTTAATATTGCTCATAGTTTTTTTTTACTAATAAACCTTGTACATTTTCAACTCTTCATCTTATGTGAAATATGCACCTCCTTTAAAGAATTCCCCTTCCTTACATATGTGTCATAATGGAATCATTTTAAAATTGCTCATAGTTTTTTACTAATAAACCTTGTACATTTTCAACTCTTCATCTTATGTGAAATATGCACCTCCTTTAAAGAATTCCCCTTCCTTACATATGTGTCATAATGGCATCATTTTAATATTGCTCATAGTTTTTTACTAATAAACCTTGTACATTTTCAACTCTTCATCTTATGTGAGCATTTACTCATTTTTGGATACCCAAAATATCTCATATTTTTAATATTGCTCATAGTTTTTTACTAATAAACCTTGTACATTTTCAACTCTTCACCTTATGTGAGCATTTACTCATTTTTGGGTATCTTCTTTTTTACAAATTTGGATTTATCTCTTCCCTACACATGGATTGATGCTATTGGCCCATAGGAACCTTAATTGGACCATAGTCTAAAGATTTCTGAAAATCTAGACCCTTAGACTAAGGTTCTTTATACCTATTTCCAATTAATTCCAATTGCACATTGGAAAATTCTTTTTGAATTTCTATTTCAGGGGAACTCATCTGAATTATAAGAGATATTTTTCTATCCAAAAATATTCAAAATCTGAATATTCTCTCTCTAGAATATTTTTCTCTCTCTAGACTAAAACAGATAGAAACAAGGTCTTTATATTTCTGAAGAGGGTTGATTACAGGGGAAGATACTAGACATCAAAAAAGGGGTTGGGGGAGGAATCTTACATTCTATCCCACTTAAAAAACGCGAGATGTCCTCATCTCGCAACTTGTGATAATTTCGCAAGATTCACGAATATGAGACTTAGAGAAAAATTTTAATCAAGATTAACCACCAAGAAACGTCTTAAAGAGAGCAAGATTCAAAATAAGAACAAGATTTAAACTTTATTCATTCTCGAAACTTATACAGTAAAGATAGAAGAACTCTTTACACTTCCATAAGCCCGTCCATCATATGATCACAAAAGCAGTCCTCACAAGCTGCACAAGTATAAGGTAACTCATCTATGGGAATGATTCTGTGGGTTATTGCTGCGCCTATCTCAGTGGTATGAGGTGTTCTAACAAAAGGACCTCTAAGAGGCAAGCCAAAAACGGGGTAAAGGCATATCTTCTCATGAGGAAGAAAACACGCCAGTAAGAAGACCCGCTCAGAAAACCCAGGATGCCTTGATCTCATGACGCAGTAGTATCGGGGACCCAAACCCAAAGCTTCAATAACCATGGCCAAGCGGACATTGTTACGAAAGTGCTGCTGACCCCAGGGTGTTACCCTAGTTATGTCTTGATAGGTCCGCCATTTGGTCTGCGCTACAGAAGTTCCTAGGTGAGGAAAAAGTGAGCGCTCATACTGTTCTATAAAATCCTTCTTCACAGACTCACTTGCATCTTGAAGGTGAGGAATCATTATGGATAAAACTAATTCCTGTTGCCAAGCCATGAAGGAAATTAAGAAAGAAGGAAGATCGATGGAAGTAAGATTACTGTGAGCGACAAGTAAAAGTTACGACTTATATAAAGGAAGGAGCTAGCGTAACTTAGAAGCCAACGGTAACTTGCCACTGAAGTTTTACCGTCTTTCCATGATTTGGGTTTGACACATCTTTCTATAGAAGGCATTAAGAATTTTGAGATGAAGAGATAAAAGAAGCTTGTAGGCTAAGTCACCTACTTTCATTGAATTCAGATATAAGGCTCACAATATCTGGGGGATAACTTCATATACTCCCCAAGAGATAAAGAACTTCTTTTGGGCCGTACTCGAATGAAGACCAAAACCTTGATATCCAAAACATTGATTCTCACTTCTGAACTCATTGTTCTGAATCCTTAAAACAGGTGGGACTCTTGAGAAGTATTCTAGGAAAAGGGTCTTCCTTTGTTAAACAGAACTTTCTTTTATTTTAGAGAGGGAATAATTATAAGATCAGAAAGGGAGATTCTTACTCCTGTATACCTCGAAGGCTGGGGAGGAATCTTACATTCTACCCCACTTAAAAAGTGCGAGATGTCCTCATCTCGCAAGGTAGAGGACAACTCTTTTTCTTAACATCCAATTTTATTTTGGGGTTCCTTATATTCTGGTCAACCCAGCAGAACACTGGGATAAATATCCCTTATATAGAACTCATCATTAATATTCAGATCATATCATTCATATCTTTAACATGATAATGGTCCATTAGACCGAAAAATTTCCTTCTGAACATTCCTCCACGGGAATTTCAGTCAAGCAAGTTCTCAATTTGTCATCCCTTAACTTGATCTACTGATCAAGTGTTAACAGTAACAATTTGACAGCACAACCCACTAATCTCATAGTGATTTGCTGAATTCATTATCATCATTCCAGTTATGAATATCATCACTGGGACTCGTCCCATTCATCCTCATTGTGGTTTTGTTCAGATTTTTATATTTCAACTAATTTCAGAAATCATCATTTTTCAATCAGAATTTTCAATCAGAATCCAATTCAATTCATCAATTCTCAAACAGAATTAAAAATCATATCAACCACATTCGAATTCATCATCTGGATAGCATTAACGCTTATAATTTCAAGTCTTAGATTTACTCGTATATACTGTCAGTAAAGAGCTGCAGTATACTCTCGGTATATACGGGTAGTCGTGGCTCTTGGAATTATAAGGTAAATACCATCATGTCTAGGCCTCAAGCAAGTCAGGGATTCTATATAATTGCGGTACTTCCATCTGAAGACCCAATTACCAAATTACGAATTTCAGTTTGAATATCAAATTGTATGAATTATATCACACAATTACAACCTTTTTGTGCTTCTTGATAAATTTTTGACATATTTGTCTTCTCAGTTGATCTTTATTAACCAAATGCTCTGATACCAACTGTGAGATCCCTGTTCCCACCGCGCAACGGATTCGGGGTACTAGCAGCGGAAGTAGCACTTCTTGCGCGAGGCAGGGTCCCACACTCGGGGCCTCGTCCACGGATATCCGGACAAAAGACTAATCCGTCGGTTTTTCCAAAACCAGACCCGGAAAAACTTCCCTTATCCGGAAAGCACGAGCGATTCCACCAGGATAATTTTTACTCTAACGTAGTCAAAACTCTTACTGATCAAACAGATCCGACTGCATCTATAAAGATACTTGGTCAGATCAAGGAAGAAACTTGCACTTGGATCATTGGGATCAACGCTTTTTTCCCCACCAAGGAGGCACAGCCGTTGATTCCTATCCATAGAACAATTACTATCCGGGATTTACTTTATCTATCGTAATAACAGAAATTGAGTCTCGATTTACGGATCCATCAGTCCAGCCTAACCCCATCCGATCCCATGGGTTAGCCAACCGCCCAACCACTGTAGTGATGGGATCCAAATTGGAATTTGGTTAGGTTTTGTCCCGGGTACCAAGGAAAAGAGTTCCAAGGCCCCCTAGCCGGAATTTC
The DNA here is from genome assembly GCF_041138505.1 of Cibotium barometz. Classification (NCBI taxonomy): domain Eukaryota; kingdom Viridiplantae; phylum Streptophyta; class Polypodiopsida; order Cyatheales; family Cibotiaceae; genus Cibotium; species Cibotium barometz. The sequence continues at coordinate 50,728,407 of NC_141053.1, forward strand.
ATGCAAACATAAAACTAGCCACACCACTTACACACCCAATATGAAAATTGCCTTTTTCTTAGCATCAGCTAACTTTAAAACAATCCTTTAATGAAACCATAGTACCACTGATCACAATCTCCCAAATTATCCAGTTGATTCATAATTTCCCATCATTCCTTCATCAGAGTATCTATGGCATCATTGGCAACTAGAACGCTCACCACCTGTCCACACAGGGGCCGTTTCAATAGTTCCTAGCCCATAATACTCAACAATATAATCACTTATCAAGATGGACTCTCGTTGAAGATCAGCAAGATCAACCAACAGATCTATATAAAAGAGCCATGGACTCATCCGTTGAGGACCAGCAAGGTCAGTCAACCAGATCCATGCCCGGTTCCAGAAAACAACTCTTACTCCTTGTTCCAATATCTTCCTCGACGCACGCGTGGGTATCCTGGGCGACCCAGAGCCCGAGCACCGTATGGTCAGCACCCTCTAGGATCCTTCGCAGGTGACCTAGCGCTTCACTCATAGGCCGCTTCCTTGGTCCCTCATCCACCGTACCGGAAGCTCACCATTTTAATCGAACCGAGGCTGGTCAAGACCTCGGCCGACCTTGCTACGCGAGACGTCCTCCATTGACTCTCCGTCAGCAGTTGCAACTTTATCAGTTAGGCCTCCACGACCTTAATCACAAGACGGTCAAAATGCTTTCCCAGCATTCTTGACATAAAACAGCCATTTACAAACAGCATTTACAAACAGTTTACAAATACAATTTCTATATTAACTCTCATTTTTCCACATTATCCCTCATGCAATCCACATTACTTATTCCACGTTTCATTTATATGTGTACTCATCCAATCATATCATTTTCCATCTCTTCACTTCAGATTCCTTCACATCACATATCATATATTCACATCCATATCCACATCCATACATCCACATCCACATCCACATTCACATCCATACATCCACATCTACATGCTTATCTCCATTTTCACATCCTCATTTATACATCCACATCCCATATCCACATTCATACATACACATCCATATCCACATCCATATACATACATACATCCACATCCACATTCCCATTCACATATATACATCCATATCTACATGCACATTCACATCCATACATCCACATCTATATCCTCATTCACATCCATACATCCACATTCATGCATCCACATCTACATGCTTATCTCTATTTTCACATCCTCATTTATACATCCACATCCCATATCCACATTCATACATACACATCCATATCCACATCCACATGCATACATACATCCACATCCACATTCCCATTCACATATATACATCTTTATCTACATGTACATTCACATCCATACATCCACATCTATATCTTCATTCACATCCATACATCCACATTCATGCATCCACATCTACATGCATACATCCATACATCCACATCCACATTTACATCCATGCATCCACATCTACATCCTCATTCACATCCATACATCCACATTCATACATCCATACATCCACATTCATACATCCACATCCACATTCACATTCACATCCATACATCCACATTCATACATCCACATCCACATCCACATTCACATCCATACATCCACATTCATACATCCACATCCACATCCATACATCCACATTCATACATCCACATCCACATCCACATTCACATCCATACATCCACATTCATACATCCACATCCACATCCACATCCACATGCATCTTATCATATCTTATCACTTCCCATATCTTTTATGCATACCTCTATGCATGAAATTCAATTATGCTAAAAGTAACACTTTTATAATAAAATATTCAACTTTTATGCATACCTCTATGCATGAAATCCAATATGATAAAAGTAACACTTTTGATATAAAAAAATAATCCTTTATGCATACTTCTATGTATGAAAATTAAAAATGATAAAAGTAACACTTTTGATATAAAAAATTTTCCTTTATGCATCCTTCTATGCATGAAAATTAAAAATGATAAAAATAACACTTTTAATATAAAAAAATTATCCTTTATGCATACTTCTATGCATGAAAATTAAAAATGATAAAAGTATCACTTTTGATATAAAATTTTTCCTTTATGCATACTTCTATGCATGAAAAATTAAAAAAAATGATAAAAGTAACACTTTTGATATAAAAATTTTTCCTTTATGCATACTTCTATGCATGAAAATTAAAAATGATAAAAGTAACACTTTTGATATAAAAAAAATTATCCTTTATGCATGATATTAAAATTCAATTTCTCCATGATTATAATGAAATTCTTTCAATTAATCTAGGATGATAATTCCTAGAATATGGTAGGAAGTCCTCTTTTTATGCTTTGAATGAAATTATTTTATGCATAATTTTTATAAAAATTTTGCCATAGCTCCGCTGCTATGACTGATAAATCTCAATTTTTTCTAAGGGATAAAGCTTATCATTAAGGAAATAATTAAAATGATCTCTAATTGGATCATTAATCTATAGTGGATTGAATCATCAATATGCATAAACTAAAAGCATAGAAAAAAGCCATTAAATTGGCCTCAAGCATAGCTTAATCTTGGGTTAAGGAAAAGCTTTATGAAAAGCTTGATTTGGATTGAGAACGGGTCATGAGTATGACCATTTCTTGAGTGAGAGAGAGAGTTTACATAAAAATCATTAGAATTTAAACATAAATGAAAATTAACTTCAATAGCATTTATTAACTTATGTAACTCTTCACTACTATTCAAACTTCAATAGTATTTAAAAAAAACCATACCAATTAAACTTCTCAAGCTTGAGAGGGGTTGAGAAGAGAGAAACATTGAGAAATTATAGAAAGATCAATATTCACTAATTACCTTACAACTTGCTTGATTCTTTGTTCACGGTAGAGGCCCCCAACCAATCAATTGGTTAAGTATGTTGATGGAGCCACTAATGGGGATTGAAGAAAGAGGGAAGCTCCAAAAACTAGTGAATTATTAAATGAATTCACAGTTCTTGGCTTAGGTGGAGTAGAGTAACGATGCATAAACACTAACTATTTTTCAACAAGGGGGAGGCTTCTATTTATAGGAAAAATTGAGCTCCTAACCAAACAAACTGATTCTAGAATTTTCTAAATCAGTTTGGTCAATATTTGACCATTTTTAGGTCAGTTAAGCTAACTTTTTGGAACTAGACTTGAATGAGGAGAGAGGAGAGATGAAATATCTCAATTTTTATGAGTTTAAAACTCATTCAAGCATGTGAAATATGCACCTCCTTTAAAGAACTCCCCTTCCTTACATATGTGTCATAATGGAATCATTTTAATATTGCTCATAGTTTTTTTTTACTAATAAACCTTGTACATTTTCAACTCTTCATCTTATGTGAAATATGCACCTCCTTTAAAGAATTCCCCTTCCTTACATATGTGTCATAATGGAATCATTTTAAAATTGCTCATAGTTTTTTACTAATAAACCTTGTACATTTTCAACTCTTCATCTTATGTGAAATATGCACCTCCTTTAAAGAATTCCCCTTCCTTACATATGTGTCATAATGGCATCATTTTAATATTGCTCATAGTTTTTTACTAATAAACCTTGTACATTTTCAACTCTTCATCTTATGTGAGCATTTACTCATTTTTGGATACCCAAAATATCTCATATTTTTAATATTGCTCATAGTTTTTTACTAATAAACCTTGTACATTTTCAACTCTTCACCTTATGTGAGCATTTACTCATTTTTGGGTATCTTCTTTTTTACAAATTTGGATTTATCTCTTCCCTACACATGGATTGATGCTATTGGCCCATAGGAACCTTAATTGGACCATAGTCTAAAGATTTCTGAAAATCTAGACCCTTAGACTAAGGTTCTTTATACCTATTTCCAATTAATTCCAATTGCACATTGGAAAATTCTTTTTGAATTTCTATTTCAGGGGAACTCATCTGAATTATAAGAGATATTTTTCTATCCAAAAATATTCAAAATCTGAATATTCTCTCTCTAGAATATTTTTCTCTCTCTAGACTAAAACAGATAGAAACAAGGTCTTTATATTTCTGAAGAGGGTTGATTACAGGGGAAGATACTAGACATCAAAAAAGGGGTTGGGGGAGGAATCTTACAAAAGGGATAGGAAAGGCAAGAGCAAACTGGATCAGGGGGCTGAATGCCAATGGGAGTTTGTACGACAAATTCCTGTGACGAAGGTCTTACAGGATGACCCACTTCAAGAGGTCTATAAGGATTCGTTAGAGGGATACTATGCCACAACAAAATCGCCAGAGCTGGATCTTCCTCTAGCTTATGTAGTGGTAGTTGAGAAGTGTGCAGGACACATGAACAGAATAGTTGATAAATGGGCCAATGAATATCGAGCGTTAGATTGGAAAGAGATTAGGGAACTCACGTGGAAAGGACAACCATTATTTATGGAAGTGTTCTCAACACATACAGCCAAACCAGGAGAGACAGCCTTTCTTGGAGAAACTGTTGCTCCTCCCCTACGAGAGTTCACTAGAGAGGGACCTTCAACATCTAAGTGGACCACTGCTAGTAGCCCAACTCTAGCACCAAGATATCGTCCTACACCACATGTGCGACCACAAGTCACACCACACCAACATCTTTCTCACTATGACAATCGGATGAGAAGAGAGCTAACTCGGCCTCCCATAAATGCACCTCCTGAAATGAGGGTGACAAGATCTTTGGAAGGGTTTGGTGAGGCTGGTAATAGGGTACCCACACCAATTTTGGAAACATATGGACCATCTTTCCAAAGAGAGGAACAATTCCCACTGAGAATGAGAGGCCGTAGGCCCTATGATGAGTATTCACGACAAGTAAGGCCATCAACTCTTCAGAAACTGGTAAAGAAATATGAAGGGTCGGGAGATCCATACGACCATGTAGCAGCTTTTAGGCAAGCAGTTCGAGCTGAGCAAGTTGCTGATAAGCATACTCAAATAGAAGGGTTTGGACTCACTCTTGAAGGAAAAGCCCTGGCTTGGTTTCAGGCATTAGAAGCTTCAGACAAAACTTCTTTACGAGTTTTGGAAGAGAGATTCATTGCTGCTTTTTCTTTGATGGGAATTCAACATGACACGGTAGCACACATCTACTCTTTCAAACAAGGTGAGAATGAGAGTGTTAGAGACTGTGTAAATAGAATGAAGCAGTACATTAATCGTTGCCCAGAAGATGAGAAGCCCGCCCAAAGTCGATTAATTTCTCTCTTCTTAAAAGGCCTCAAAAATTCGACACTGCATACACATCTCTATGCGAAGAAACATACAAGTTTCAATGAGTGTTGCCATGATGCTATGGATTTCACCGATAACTTCAAGTTCCAAGATGGTTCTGGCCCTGAGGTGAAACCTAGAAATCAATGGGGTGATGATCAAAGTTCAGGGTCTAGCGCGCTAGTAAATCCAGATCAGATAGCTAACCTAGTACTACGGAGATTGGGACAGACCTATCGTCCACCCATGCAGCCACAACAACAGCAGCAGAGAATGAGGAGTGTGCTTCCTAGAGGTCCTCATCTTTGTGGAGCATGTGGCGGTGACCATAAAACAGAGGACTGTAATACCTTTTCTCCTCTAGTCACAAACCAACCCACAAAGAAGTGGTGCCAAGCCTGTGCTTGGAACTTTACTCATACCACACAGGATTGTACTCGCATTGCGAGAATGAGACAGGAACGTGAGCAGCCGAGGGGTGGAGTGGCTCCACAAATGTATCAACAGTATACTAGTTTTGAACGTAAGCCACCGATGACACAAGAACAAGCACGACCTGTTCTTGGTGCTCAACCTCCTGCTCCAGGGACTGCTCCTGTGAGGGTTGTCGACTATGACAACTCAAATATGTGTAGAGAATTGGTAAACCCAGGATATGTGGAGGAAGAATATGTATCATATTCATCCAAAGAAAATATCTTTGAAAGTCCCGCATACCCAAGCCCAGCACTGGAGACTCAACCAGGGGAACAAAACTCTTTAATGTTGCTAGGCGGCTACCAACCTAGGACTCCAGGCCCCTCAGGTCAATGGCAGCCAAGGAAAGTAGAGACCAAACCAATGGGCCCCTGTTATGAGTGCGGAGAACCCCATTGGGCTCGTGATTGTCCACATCGCTCAAGGCAAGCATCTAGATCCAATACAACAGCACAACAATTTCCACCAATAGAAAGATATTGTCTAGGGTGTTGTGTCGAACACTTCCCGAAGGATTGTCTGTTGAAACCACATGAGGAAATCACCTCTCAACCAAAGGTTTCACTTAACCTTGTAGGGGCAATTCCATCCCCACCTTCATCTGAGAATGAGGATGTCGTGCCACTTAGAGTCATGACTCGATCACAGACAAGAAACGCTGAAATACAAACTGATGAGACACCTCGAACTAGGGACGCTAAGACAAATCTAGTGGACAAAACCCTACAGTCCAGTAGAAAAAAAACCACTAGGAGGAAGAAGAACCGAAACAAACAAACTAAAAGTACATCCACTAGTTCTCAGGAAACCTCTAAACAAAACATACGGGATAAAACTTTTACATCCCAGGAAGTGCGTGAGGAACATCAACCTCAACCTGAGCCTAGTGTTAAACAAGATAAGGCTAGTACGACTGAGGATAGTTCTGGGGGTTCTGTTTTTGTGGATAAAGTAAATGAGACTCTAGAGGCCATCATTGATGCTCATAGAAGTCGCATTGCAGCTTTATCTGAACTACCCAAAAAGCTTCAAGAATACCCAAACCCTCGTGAGGAGAAGATCAATCTAGCTGTACACCAGCAACTCATTAGGGAAGCTCAGTCAATACTTGAGGGACCACCACCACCTATTCCTCGTGGCCCAGCCTCACTTAAGCCAACATTAGAAACTATACCGGAAGTGTCATCAAGTAGAGAAATGAAAAGTGAGTTCATTTCACAAGCTCAAAGCGAAAGATCGGCACCAATTGACACTCCATTGAAAGAAGAAATTCTGCCACCACCTAGCCTTGTCTTCCCATGCAATGATGAAGTTATTGATGCTAATGAGGACATGGCAAATGACATGTGGGCCGCTGTAAATGAGAAAATAAATGAAAACATGTCTTCTGTGAATTCGCCTCCATTCTCTGAGGTGGATTTTACCAGGGGCACGGAAAACAAATTTAGACACCCAAGCATCCAGGAGGAAGTTCAAACAATTGTTTCTCCTAGAAGTAAGCATACAATGAAAACCTTACCATCCTATCTGGGAGAATATGAGAACTGTTCTCAAACCTTGAGGATACCCTCCATGCATAAAAGGTTGACAAAGGAGAAAGATATGAGTATGGTGCAGGCTATTTTGTCAGCACCAGTGGCTTGTACCTTACCTTTGCTTGAGTTGATAAAGCTTAAACCTGAGTTGTGGAATGATATTGCCACATGTTTGTCAGAGCAGGTATTGCTACAAAAGGGTCACCATGAGTGTACTATACACCCTGAGACAAAGCATGTAATGCCAGTTCCTATCAACAAAGTTGGAAAATTTTGTGAGGACGATCAGGGAAATGCTACCCTCCCATTAGAAGTGCGAAAAGTATCTTCAACTGCAATACTTGATAGTGGCGCAGGAGTGGGCATTGTGACAAGGTCCATTTGGGAAAAGTGGGGCAAACCAGCTATTAGGAGTACCAGGATGCGCTTGCAGCTAGCAGATGGAAGCTTAGAACATCCCCTTGGGCTGCTTGAGAACATATTGGTCACCACATGTGGGATTGAATATGAGCATACCTTTGCAGTGGTGGATTTTGGAAAGCATCCAAACTATGAAGTGATATTGGGTAGACCATTCATGCGACAATTTCAAATGATTCAAGATTGGGGATACAACTACTTGTACCTCAGACATGATTCTGTCATCACAAGGGTCAACCTAAGGAATCACTCATATCGTGATGTAACAAGGTCTCCAATAGATGAGTTTGATTCTGCTTCATCTGAAGGCTCAAAAGTTACATTGTCAGATGGGCGAGAAGATCTATGGATGTGTGGAGCCTCATGTAGGGATTTCAACACAGAGAGACTTAAGGGTAATCGAAGTGTATCAGACGAGGCATACATTCCACAACCCTTCCCTGAGCATTTAATTGATCCATTAGAATGGAGTCATGTCCTTGCAACATTATCGACATGTGCTTTACCGAAGCCAATTCAATTTTGTGACTCAGATGGATATGATATTATTCCTATAAGAATGGTACAAACACGTAACCTTCGAGATGATTTGTACTATAGGAATGCATCCACAACAGCACTGTATGTAGAGAAAGTCTCTGCTACTCAACAAGCTTTATCAGGTCAAAAGGGTAATGTTTCTACCTTACCCAACCCACAATCAAAATCTGCTCTTAAAGCTCCAAAACAAATGATGTGGATAATTGATGAGTACTCAAGTGAGGGCCATGGCTGGTATGTTCCAACTACTCTAGTTGCTGCTCAAAGAAGGCCGGGCAAGAAGGAATTATTAATGTGGCTACCCAAAGATGCGTACAAACTTGTACCATCTAGTCCAGTTGCTAAGCCTCTTAAGAAGCACATCATTTCCAAGCCCAAACCTCGGATTGTTACTCGATGGGTCCCAAAACGGGTTCTTAAAGCACAAGGTTATTATGAGGGTGCAACAGCAATTTGGCTTCCAAAATGCCATGCCTTGCTAGGGGTAACAGAGTGTGTCGGAAAGAAATCAACACAAACTCTTCAAGAAAGGAAAGGTGGTTGTAATAGCACTTACAAATCAACTTGTGTTGATCTTCCTAAAACATGTATTGAAACAACTGTTGCCCCTATTTCTCCTTGTTAGAAAAAAAGAAAGAAAAACAATTACATTTAGAAAAAGAAATTTTTAAAAAAAAAAAAGGAAATCAAAAAAAAAAACAAACAAACAAAAGGAGGAAAAAACAAACAAAAGAAAATTTTTTGATTTTTTAGGAGTCTATTATTTTTCGCATATTTTGTAGTTCTTCATAATCAGTAGATTTATATTTTTTTTGTAATTAGGCACGAAATTTATTATTAAAAATAAAAACAAAAACAAACAAACAAACAAAAACAAAACAAAACAAAACAAAAAGAACAAAACATTAGGCAAAAAAGAAAAAGAAAAAAGAAGAAAAAACAATTTTTATTTTGAAATCATTGTTTATCATTTAAAATTTTGCATAATTAGCTTGCATTTTTCATTTTTTATTTTTTATTAAATTTTTGTAAATGATGCATAATTAGTATAGTCATATTTTTTTATTTGGTACGAAATTTATTCATTTTATTAAAAAAAACAAAAAAAAAACAAACAAACAAACAAAAGGAGGAAACAAACAAACAAAAGAAAATTTTTGATTTTTTTTAGGAGTCTATTATTTTTTGCATATTTTGTAGTTCTTCATTTTTTTAATTTTTTGCATAATTAGTGTAACCTGCATTTTTTCATTTTTGTAACTTTGTGCATAGTTAGTATTCATAATTTTGTGTATATTATTAAAAGAAAAAAAAAGTAAAAAAATTATAAAATCATTAAAAAATATATATATATAATTAAAAAAAACAATAAAAAACTTAGGATAGATAGTTATGCCCCACATATTCTTTTTTTGTCTTTAGTGATTAGGTAGGGAAAAATATATATATATATATACATATATATATATATTTTTATCAAAAAAAACAAAAAAACAAAACACAAAAAAAACAAAAACCAAAACAAAACAAAAACACATAAAAAAAAACAAAAAAAACAAAACAAAACAAAATTTGACCTTATGCACTTGCGGTCGGGACGTCTTGTAGAGTCTAGGGCACCTTCTCGAGTACCTACGCAAGAAAGTGGGACCCAATCGGTAGGCAATTTGGCAGATATTGCTGAAACCCTATCTGAATCCCAATCCGATACCCTTTCCTCCAGAACAACTAGTTCATTGTCCATGGACAATCTAGGGCCTTCAACTAGTTATCCCGGAGCCCAAAATAGGACACCCACACGATCCTTTAATCCATTTGAAGCCGATACCATGGGGTTAACATTCAATGTGCGACTCCAATATGTCTACACAAATGCTCAAGGAGCTGAGATCTTTAGGGACCCACAACAACGGTATCTTGTTAAGATAGCCGACATATTCTCAGAACTTGATAGAGCACCTCTAGTCAATGACCAGGGTAACATGTACATGGGTGGAGATGGTGTTCGCTACGAAGTCACCTACCATCCAGAAAAGGTAGACAAATTAGGGGAGCTCTCTAAAACCGAGTTCTTAGACTTATCAGAACTTTCCAGAGCAAGGGTGTCTAGAGATGATTGGCTCATCGAGCCGGACATGCCTGGACCATCCAATGCCCAGTCCTCAAAGCCATCCATAGATGATTTACTTCTTGTAGATCTAAATTTGGAAAGGGATAGGAAAGGCAAGAGCAAACTGGATCAGGGGGCTGAAAGCCAATGGGAGTTTGTACGACAAATTCCTGTGACAAAGGTCTTACAGGATGACCCACTTCAAGAGGTCTATAAGGATTCGTTAGAGGGATACTATGCCACAACAAAATCGCCAGAGCTGGATCTTCCTCTAGCTTATGTGGTGGTAGTTGAGAAGCTTGCAGGACACATGAACAGAATAGTTGATAAATGGGCCAATGAATACCGAACCTTAGATTGGAAGGAGATTCGGGAACTCACGTGGAAAGGACAACCATTATTTATGGAAGTGTTATCAACAATTACAGCCAAACCAGGAGAGACAGCCTTTCTTGGAGAAACTGTTGCTCCTCCCCTACGAGAGTTCACTAGAGACGGACCTTCAACATCTAAGTGGACCTCAGCTAGTAGCCCAACTCTGGCTCCACGATATCGTCCTACACCAAATGTGCGACCACAGGTCACACCACCAAAACAACATCTTTCCCACTATGACAATCGGATGAGAAGAGAGCCAACTCGGCCTCCCATAAATGCACCTCCTGAAATGAGGGTGACAAGATCTTTGGAAGGGTTTGGTGAGGCTGGTAATAGGGTACCCACACCAATTTTGGAAACATATGGACCATCTTTCCAAAGAGAGGAACAATTCCCACTAAGAGCGAGAGGCCGTAGGCCCTATGATGAGTATTCACGACAAGTAAGGCCATCAACTCTTCAGAAATTGGTTAAGAAATATGAAGGGTCGGGAGATCCATACGATCATGTAGCAGCTTTTAGGCAAGCAGTTCGAGCTGAGCAAGTTGCTGATAAGCATACTCAAATAGAAGGGTTTGGACTCACTCTTGAAGGAAAAGCCCTTGCTTGGTTTCAGGCATTAGAAGCTTCAGACAAAACTTCTTTACGAGTTTTGGAAGAGAGATTCATTGCTGCTTTTTCTTTGATGGGAATTCAACATGACACGGTAGCACACATCTACTCTTTCAAACAAGGTGAGAATGAGAGTGTTAGAGACTGTGTAAATAGAATGAAGCAGTACATTAATCGTTGCCCAGAAGATGAGAAGCCCGCCCAAAGTCGATTAATTTCTCTCTTCTTAAAAGGCCTCAAAAATTCGACACTGCATACACATCTCTATGCGAAGAAACATACAAGTTTCAATGAGTGTTGCCATGATGCTATGGATTTCACCGATAACTTCAAGTTCCAAGATGGTTCTGGCCCTGAGGTGAAACCTAGAAATCAATGGGGTGATGATCAAAGTTCAGGGTCTAGCGCGCTAGTAAATCCAGATCAGATAGCTAACCTAGTACTACGGAGATTGGGACAGACCTATCGTCCACCCATGCAGCCACAACAACAGCAGCAGAGAATGAGGAGTGTGCTTCCTACAGGTCCTCATCTTTGTGGAGCATGTGGCGGTGACCATAAAACAGAGGACTGTAATACCTTTTCTCCTCTAGTCACAAATCAACCCACAAAAAAGTGGTGCCAAGCCTGTGCTTGGAACTTTACTCATACCACACAGGAATGTACTCGCATTGCGAGAATGAGACAGGAACGTGAGCAGCCGAGGGGTGGAGTGGCTCCACAAATGTATCAACAATATACAAATTTTGAACGTAAGCCTCCGATGACACAAGAACAAGCACGACCTGTTCTTGGTGCTCAACCTCCTGCTCCAGGGACTGCTCCTGTAAGGGTTGTTGACTATGACAATTCAAATATGTGTAGAGAATTGGTAAACCCAGGCTATGTGGAGGAAGAATATGTATCATATTCATCCAAGGATAATATCTTTGAAAGTCCCGCATACCCAAGCCCAGCACTGGAGACTCAACCAGGGGAACAAAACTCTTTAATGTTGCTAGGCGGCTACCAACCTAGGACTCCAGGCCCCTCAGGTCAATGGCAGCCAAGGAAAGTAGAGACCAAACCAATGGGCCCCTGTTATGAGTGCGGAGAACCCCATTGGGCTCGTGATTGTCCACATCGCTCAAGGCAAGCATCTAGATCCAATACAACAGCACAACAATTTCCACCAATAGAAAGATATTGTCTAGGGTGTTGTGTCGAACACTTCCCGAAGGATTGTCTGTTGAAACCACATGAGGAAGGCACCTCTCAACCAAAGGTTTCACTTAACCTTGTAGGGGCAATTCCATCACCACCTTCATCTGAGAATGAGGATGTCGTGCCACTTAGAGTCATGACTCGATCACAGACAAGAAACGCTGAAATACAAACTGATGAGACACCTCGAACTAGGGACGCAAAGACAAATCTAGTGGACAAGACCCTACAGTCCAATAGAAAAAAAACCACTAGGAGAAAGAAGAACCGAAACAAACAAACTAAAAGTGCATCCACTTCTAGTTCTCAGGAGACCTCTAAACAAAACATACGGGATAAAACTTTTACATCCCAGGAAGTGCGTGAGGAACATCAACCTCAACCTGAGCCTAGTGCTAAACAAAATGAGGCTAGTACGACTGAGGATAGTTCTGGGGGTTCTGTTTTTGTGGATAAAGTGAATGAGACTCTAGAGGCCATCATTGATGCTCATAGAAGTCGCATTGCAGCTTTATCTGAGCTACCCAAAAAGCTTCAAGAATACCCAAACCCTCGTGAGGAGAAGATCTATCTAGCTGTACATCAGCAACTCATTAGGGAAGCTCAGTCAATACTTGAGGGACCACCACCACCTATTCCTCGTGGCCCAACCTCTCTTAAGCCAACATTAGAAACTATACCAGAAGTGTCATCAAGTAGAGAAATGAAAAGTGAGCTCATTTCACAAGCTCAGAGCGAAAGGTCTGCACCAATTGACACTCCATTAAAAGATGACATTCTACCATCACCCAGCCTTGTTTTCCCATGCAATGATGAAATTATTGATGCTAATGAGGACATGGCAAATGACATGTGGGCCGCTGTAAATGAGAAAATAAATGAAAACATGTCTTCTGTTAGTTCGCCTCCATTGTCTGAGGTGGATTTTACCAGAGACACGGAAAACAACTTTGGACGCCCAAGCATCCAGGAGGAAGGTCAAACAATTGTTTCTCCTAGAAGTAAGCATACAATGAAAACCTTACCATCCTATCTGGGAGAATATGAGAACTGTTCTCAAACCTTGAGGATACCCTCCATGCATAAAAGGTTGACAAAGGAGAAAGATATGAGTATGGTGCAGGCTATTTTGTCAGCACCAGTGGCTTGTACCTTACCTTTGCTTGAGTTGATAAAGCTTAAACCTGAGTTGTGGAATGATATTGCCACATGTTTGTCAGAGCAGGTATTGCTACAAAAGGGTCACCATGAGTGTACTATACACTCTGAAACAAAGCATGTAATGCCAGTTCCTATCAACAAAGTAGGAAAATTTTGTGAGGACGATCAGGGAAATGCTACCCTCCCATTAGAAGTGCGAAAAGTATCTTCAACTGCAATACTTGATAGTGGTGCAGGAGTGGGCATTGTGACAAGGTCCATTTGGGAAAAGTGGGGCAAACCAGCTATTAGGAGTACAAGGATGCGCTTGCAGCTAGCAGATGGAAGCTTAGAACATCCCCTTGGGCTGCTTGAGAACATATTGGTCACCACATGTGGGATTGAATATGAGCATACCTTTGCAGTAGTGGATTTTGGAAAGCATCCAAACTACGAAGTGATATTGGGTAGACCATTCATGCGACAATTTCAAATGATTCAAGATTGGGGATACAACTACTTGTACCTCAGACATGATTCTGTCATCATAAGGGTCAACCTAAGGAATCACTCATATCGTGATGTAACAAGGTCTCCAATAGATGAGTTTGATTCTGCTTCATCTGAGGGCTCAAAAATTACATTGTCAGATGGGCGAGAAGATCTATGGATGTGTGGAGCCTCCTGTAGGGATTTCAACACTGAGAGACTTAAGGGTAATCGAAGTGTATCTGACGAGGCATACATTCCACAACCCTTCCCTGAGCATTTAATTGATCCATTAGAATGGAGTCATGTCCTTGCAACATTATCGACATGTGCTTTACCAAAGCCAATTCAATTCTGTGACTCCGATGGATATGACATTATTCCTATACGAATGGTACAACCATGTAACCTTCGGGACGATTTGTACTATAGGAATGCATACACAACAGCATTGCATATAGAGGAAGTCTTTGCTACTCCACGAGCTTTATCGTATCAAAAGGGTAATGTTTCTACCTTACCCAACCCACAATCAAAATCTGCTCTTGAAGCTCCAAAACAAATGATGTGGATAATTGATGAGTACTCAAGTGAGGGCCATGGCTGGCATGTTCCAACTACTCTAGTTGCTGCTCAAAGAAGGCCAGGCAAGAAGGATTCATCAATGTGGCTACCCAAAGATGCGTACAAACTTGTACCATCTATTCCAGTTGCTAAGCCTCTTAAGAAGCACATCATTTCCAAGCCTAAATCTCGGATTGTTACTCGATGGGTCCCAAAACGGGTTCTTAAAGCACAAGGTTATTATGAGGGTGCAACAGCAATTTGGCTTCCAAAATGCCATGCTGAGCAAAGGGTAAAAGAGTGTATCCAAAAGATTCCAAAAGCCACCCTTGATTTTCCATATCAGTGGGTACAAAAGAAATCAACACAAGTTCTCCAAGAAAGGAAAGGTGGCTGTGATAGCACCTACAAATCTACTTGTGTTGATCTTCCTAAAACATGTATTGAAACAACTGTTGCCCCTATTTCTCCTTGTTTCACAATTCAACCATCAACTGGTGTACCTAAGACAAGTCCAAAGGAGTCTCATTTGAGCATAGATTCTGGTGCTTCACTGCCTAAAACCTCTTATCTTGCTCAAATTCCAAGACAATTGATAAAATTCCCACCCAAGAAGGACATACCTAAAACCAAAGATAAGGCATTAACACTACAAATGAAGCTCTTTGGTAGATCAATGTTTGCATAGAGTGGTTCCTTATGCCTTTAAAGAATTATGTTCTTTTTGAGATGATCTCCACTACCAGGGCAAGGGTAAGCATATCGACTCCACAATACGATCGACAAGCCAGGGCACTTTTATCCCATTGGGTTTTTCCCCTCGGCTATATTTGGTGATTGGCACCACTAACAAATTTTATTCTTTTGTTTTTTTCTTTGTTTGTTAATAAAACTTTGTGCAGAGATCTCAGCTTAAGAACAGCATCAGATACGCCCCTACAGTCCACCTATCGTGCACACAAATTAGGAAGGGGGGAGATATGATATGCCTACAAGGATCAAGGAGAAGCAATCTGCACAAAATCAGCAATTATTCAAGGCAAACGAACAACATCAACAGGGCACTACAACAGGTGTATGCAAATCTTAATCTTTATTTCTTTAAGTGCTCTTATCTTTCGAATATATGGTTTGCATGTACACAATATTGGCTGGCTTGAGTTTTTGATTTGTAGTTAAAATATGGTGAGTGAATTCTAGAGTCTTAGAAGACTTAGTAAAAGATATGTCTATCCAAAGACAGTGTAGGATATATACCAAGGGAGTATGCCAAGTACTTATGTCTTCAAGGTATATTAGTTATCCCTAGTGGTAGTTATCTCTTAGATATGAGCTAGGTGCTACGAGTAATAAAAATTTATGAAAATATACCCTACAAAAATATATATATACAAAGTGAATTGCGACATGAAGAGTCTACTGCCATGCGAAGTGCTTGGTAGGACCTGGGGATGTCTCAGCACCTTGGGGCCGATGCCTTGGTTTCCATGGGGTGAACACTGATGTCTAGATGCTTCAATAGAGGACCTTTGAGGAATCTATCGCCTTGATAGATGTTGGTAGGACTCGGGGGTACACTATGGGCCCTCAAGACCGATGCCCTCATCTTCAGGGGGTACTCCTTAGGTCATAAAAGGAAAGAAAAAGGGTCTGTCGCCCTTGAGATACTTAGCGGTCTTTAGATTCTCTTGGCGGAGGTCTCTTGGCCATTGCTCGGGTCTCATGGGGATAGAACCTTAATCTTTATCACCTTCTACACATATATCTAAAAAAAAAAAAAAAAACAGCAAGAGAGAGCTCCAATCACCTTTGCTCATACTTAGGAGTAGGGTTGCCACTTAGGAGTAACTTACATACTGATAGGACATTGAGACTGCGGTCATAACCGGAGGTGTACAAAGACACTTGCCTTTGCATAGCATTATCTACTACCTAAGTCTCACTTTGACTAGTTTTTACTCACCTCTTTTAGTACTCATTAAAACTTTAATCAGCCTTGCACTTGTATGCTCACGTGTGTAATTATTATTGCTGATTTTTCTTTTCTTTTCTTTTTATCAATAAAGGACTTTACTTGTATCAATTGTTTTTTTGTTGCAGCTCTTGCTACTACCGCGCTCGAGGACGTGCGCAAAATAGGAAGGGGGGAGTGTTGCTTGCAAATGAAGATCAATACCAGGATGCAACAAAAACGATACTTAGGGCTCTTGAAAAGAGTTCCACTTTGTAGATGAATGTGGGAGAGGGTTTGATAATAATCCCACATGGGGACTTATGGGAGTCCTAGAATTTTTGTATAAAAGGTGGCTCATTTGAGAGCTTAGACACACTTTTGGGCTTAGTTCATGTAAGAGCTCCTTTGAGAGACCTACTCTCCCTCTTCTCCATAGAGGTGAAGACTCTTCTCTCACCCCATCTACATCATTGTATGAGGTAAATCTCTTCATTGAATCATTAGCAATGTCATGAGTCTTTCTCATCCTCTTCTCTAATCATTTTACTCTTATGCATGCTTTTAGTATTTCATTTTTGAGTACATGGATTGATTTGAAGCTTTCATGGAAGCTTGATGCTTGAATGTATGCATGCTTGTAGGAAGATAGGAGTGGAGTGAGGTCTTTCTCTTTGCTTGGGTGCATAGTGATTGTATTCCTCTTGCTTGTATTTGTGAATGAATGGGTGTGTAGGAATGAGGACAAGTTGAGCTTGTGTGTATGCTTAGTCTAGTGTCAAGTGATGGTAGCCATGAGCATTCTCTCCATTTGTGGATAAGCTCTTGTGCACCGGTACGGGTCGAATCCCTAGCTCCGAAAGGGATGCAAATCCCATTGGATTAAGCTTAGTGTGGATCGTACTCCTCTTGCTACAAGAGAGAGAGTTTTCCGTCTCTCCACCCATACATCGCTATGAACTATCTCAAGTGGCCTGCTACTCATGTTGCCTTCTTTAGGAAATGGCAACCTCGCCTGCTTTCCAAACTCGCAAGCATCACAAACATGCATATTCCCATCATACTTGAATCCAGGCAGCCCACTAACAATGCCTCTTGCCTGCATGTTCTTTAACCTTTGTATGTTCACATGTCCAATCCTTTTATGCCACATGTTAATGTCATGTGTACCACATTTCAACTTTTAGAGAACATGGCTGATTTCAACTCAGGAATCCCAGCATCCAACTTAAATAACCTGCCTTCTTTCTTGCCTTTGGCAATGACTCTACATCCATTTTTGAAATCCTCAACGAAGCAACCATGCTCGTTGAAACGAACCTGTAAACCCTGCTCCACCATTTGACCAACTGAGGCCAAACTTTTTGTAATAGAAGGCACATACAAGATAGACTTTGTTTCACCATTGTGCATAACCAATGGTACAATTCCAACATGTGTGATAGCATGTTGGGTATCATCTCCTGTCTCCACATAGCCTTTCACATCCATAGGCTTCATATTCTCAAACCATTTGCCATGACAAGTAATATGGTTTGATGCTAGTCCATATAAGAAGTGTCATCACTTTCACCATTTGTCATCATAGATCCCACAACATGTTTCATGGCAAACAAGTGATTTGCGCTGCCATCATTACTGCTGCTTGATGCATAATTTCCACCACTTGCATAATTTCCACCATGCCATGTTGTGCATAATGTCCACCATGTTGTGCTCTACCCCCTCTCAAATCATTTTGTTTGCGGAAACAATCACGTGCCATATGACCAAATTTCCCACAGTAATGGCATTCCACATTTTGCGTAGATGTTTGTTGGCCTTGCCAACATCCTCTACCATGAGGATTACCTCTGCCTCTCTGAGGTGTATATCCACGAACACCTTTAGCACCATATGTAGGCTGAAAATTCTGTTGTGGTGACCTATCCTGCCATCCATGACCATTACCACGGCCATGTGATGCAAATCTCCCCCTGCCTCTAAATCCCCTTTGTGAATAGAAAGCCTGATTTCTGCCATTATCATCATGGTGGCTAGTAGATGCATCATGAAAAGATTCACTGAGTTTGATTTCCTCAACAACAAGCAAGAGTGAAACCAACTCATCAAAATCTGGTAAACCTGTACTCCGAACCGAGATGGATGTATCAAAAGACTTATACTCCTTGCCAAGACCACGCAAGGTAATGTCTACCAAATCATCATTAGGCATGGGGGCATTGATTGTTGCCAATGCATCTACATACTTCTTTATCTCTTGTACATAATCATGGATGCTCCTTCCTTCCCATTTCACATTATGAACCTGTTGTCTCAACAACTGAGACTTGTGAGAGCACTAGTGTCTGTATCAAACAGCTTTACCAATGTATCCCATGCATCCTTGGGATTCTCAGTATCATGTATATGTATGAGTATAGCATCCGAGATACATATAGACAGGTAATGCAAAACTTTGTATGCTCTTTCTGACCATTGCTTTATGAGCTACAACCTGTTGCTGTGTAGGTTGTTGGGGTAGTTCTCGGCTCTGGCTCTGCACATGTAACAAGGTTCCAAAAACCTTTTCCCTTCAGAAAGCTTTTGATCCTGTACTTCCATGCCTGGAAGTTCTTCCTATCCAACTTTTCACCCACACAATTTGTACTGGGTTGTCTGACATATTTGCTCAATGCAAACGCACCTTTTGCGCACGTCCAAATTTGTGAATTAGCCTTCCTCAGCTCAACCACACTCTAATGAGTGTTCCACATACTCCAAAGTACTCAACAAACTTCACTTTTGATGTAGAAAATCAAACTGGTTGCATCCAAAATGAACTGGCATATGCAGTGCAAGGTACCCTATTTTGGTGCACTTCCAAGGCTTCAAATTACAATGTAGTGGTTCAATCAAGTGTGGATAACTTGCATTGACACCTAAAAAAGCTCAATGTTGCATATCAACACCAACCAAGGTGCGTACATACCAAATTTGTCAGATCCCCTTTTTTGTTTTGAGAAAAACCAGTAAAACCTGAAAAGACCAGTAGTAAAATTGCTCTAATTCCTTTGATTCTTGTCCAAATTAAGAGACCAGGCATTCATTAGCTTAGCATTGATCTACTAACTCCATGTAAAAGAAATTAGACCAATTGTTTAAGATGAGAGAGTAATTAGATAATTAATCACCCTCTGTTTCACTAATCACAATAGATAGCCTGTTTAATCAGCTCATTTCCAGCTCCATAATGCATAATTGCTTCAACCAATCATATAGAAACCTCCTCAAGTATGTGTATCACACAATTGCCAAGCAAGTTTTGGGTTTAATCAATCACACAACAAGTAGTATTTGGCCTCCACTTATCAAAATGGTGAGAAAACTGCTCTGTTTCTTCCCTACAAGCTACGCCGCCTGCTCTCCTGAGGAGAATTGGTGAGTTTATAAAGGTATTTGAAGATAGATATGGGTGCCCAACACTCCTAGGCATGTACTCAATCCATCAATTGAGTTATTTTTACAAAAACCTAGCTTTAATAGCATCCACAATGAGCATCATTTCTCTGTTTTTGTGAAGGCTTCAAACCAATGATTTTTCTCTCACATAAATGCATGAACTTGGCTCCAAATTCAATATAGGGCTTGCACATGAGTTGCCAATACATTAATCTTTGTCACATACATGTTCGTTTGCCAGATTGCATCTATTTTCACAATACATCACTACTTTCAAGCTCTAATGGAAAGCTTGCAAAAAACCAGAATTTTCTTTTTCTTTGAGCAACCCTGATTTGCTGCCTTGTTTGTGCTTGAATCACCTGCAATCCGCTCAAGGGTGTTTAGTAGTCCTTACCCGATAGAGCAAGCTCTCAGATTTTATGGAAGGTGTGCTCCAAGCTTCACAACATCAATGGCAAGCTTCACAGCTTTTCTTCAGAGCTTCTTCTCCCTCTTCTCTCACTCACTCATAAACCCTAATAGAGGGCACCGGGCTCTTATACCATGATGAAAAACAGGTAGAGGGAGAGGAGACACACACACAGGAGCAAACCCTAATGTATATTACAAACCCCAACCATAGAGGGAAGCCATCTCCCTACTCACACAATGCATAAAGCCCCATAATCCATAATACACAACACACACTATGTGTTGTGTCCACACACAGCTAACCCTAATTAATGTCCACACACTATGACCAGCTGGACACAGTCATTTATGTACACATGTTCCTACCTAACATGCCAGCACATAGCATAGCTGGCACAAGCTGTCATCGAGCTTGAATCTCAACACATGGTACTCCCTGAGGCACCTATGTTGTAGGTCGGGACATGGTACTCCCTAAGGCACCTATGTTGTAGGTCGGGACATCAAACTCAAGACCGCCCTTCGATGAGCAACATTGTTACACTGCTAGCCCAATTGATCCTACTTTCATAGTGTCACCCAGCTACAGTACAGACCCATCTGCATCTACTATTCCACAAGACCCTTCTAGCACAAGCTTCACATTCCTTGTGCCAAGGGTTGTCAACATCCAAGACCCAGCAAGAAAATTCCTTGCTCCAATGATTAGTAGCATGCCAACCACCACACACCTTTGACCGACAACACACCATTGGCCACAAAGCTATATGCCCATGATCACTACCGTAACTACTACGGCTCACCTGGTGCCACAACCCATGCCTACTACCACTACACATACCTTTATTTCTCTAGGTACAACTGGAACAACCATTCCAACTATGGGTGCTACGGGAGGAGCATCCTTTTCACATCCCCCTCCTTTTGTCACATCTCACTCTAGTGCACATTTTCCTTATCTAATGTCAAGAGCGAGAGGAATACCACCACGATCTATTGTTACAACACATGATCTGAGGTCAAAAACTTTTATTGGGACACCTCCTGATATGCACTACATGCTCTAGTCATAGCCCCCCCCCAAGATTTAGAGCATTGCACCCTCATGCAGCACCTTACATGCCATGTGTTGTTCCTAGACCTATTGATGCACCAACACGAATGATTCCAACGCCAACTCTACCAACAGACCTAGTTACCTTTTCTCAAGCCTTAGAAGAGCGGTAGCTAAGAGTATCACACCAATTGTTACAGAGATAGTGGTCAAAGACCAATTCAGGGAAGGCTGCTCAGATAGCAAAGCTAACCCACAAATTTAACTAACAAGGAGATCCAAGGTGACATCTTGAAGTGTTTAATCAAGTTTGCAAGGCCCTTGGGGAACGCAACAAGATTGCTAGAGCAAATGCTTTTAGTCTAACCCTAGATGGAAGACATGGGATTGGTTACCCTAAGGGTTGAGGAAAGCTTAAACTTTTGAAGCCGTTAGGAGATTGTTCTTAAAGCGATTTGTACATGAGGGAGCACTGTGGAAACTGTGCATAAGGTAGAGAGAGAAGAGAGAGAGTTAGTTAGGGAGCTCATTCGCCGACTTAAGCATTTGAACTCTCATCGTGCTTTGCATAAACTTTCTACCAATAAGGAGCTAATTGATATATTCATCCATGGGCTTAAACATGAGGAGATCTATAATAGCTCAATCATGGGATGAAGTCACGCTAATGTCATCTAGCTAGAGGATGATGCAAAATTGGTTGCTTCAGTAGTAATAGTGAGATAATAGCTAAACCCTTGGCTAAAGGTAATACTTTGGCAGAAATGAATTTCATGGATTTCATGAAAGCTCTGTAAGAAGAGATGAGGAACAATGAGAGCTCCTGTGAACATACATATGTTCCCAAGGGGAGAGAGCTGCATTAGTGTTCTATATGCTAACAAGCTCATACAACAAGTGAGTGTCCATTCTTGAGGGATACCAAGGAAACTGCAGATTCTAGAGGATCACTATGGTCATGACGTCTCACAATGTCGAACGTGCTTGAAAGCCATTGTTCATGCTCCCAAAGCATATCTAGCTTTACCAACACCACTATAGTAACAAGCTATCATGCCAGCCCACAATAGCTCTACACACTATCGACCACCTAACACAATAACCAATCTCAAAGGGCATTTACAATGCTGCAAATGTATCTCTTCCAACACCCATACTAGGACCCCAACCACCCCCCCTCCCATGATCACACCACTTAATCGGATAGGTTTGGAGGAACCTATGGATTACCCAAGGTGTGATGCTATCTCACATTTTGCAAAAGACTCCACAAAACTCTCTCCTGAGTACTATATGTAGTTGATGCCAAAGGGGGAGTCAAATCTATGTAGTATCGGCTTGCAGGAAGAGGTCATGATATTAATGCCGCTCTACTAGAAGAATGCCTTATTAATGTTATCACTGCCAAGGACCACAGAAAATGTCTAAATGTCCTACTAAGTATCCATAGCCACAAAACACTCAAGGTGCATCTTTTACACCACCACCTACTGCCACTTGTAGTCATTGCGGCACAGATCATATGATCAAGGATTGTCCCATGGAACTTGTGTAACTAATCTGCAAAGTGGTCCATCACGCCACTCAATATGATTGGTGTAAGTGACAAGTCAAAACAAAAATTAGTAATTATTTAAAGTCTAATGAGACCCAAAATGAGATTTTGAAAAAGGTATCATTATAAGAAGCACCAACTAATGGTAAACATGGCTCTTACCCTAACCCAATAAAAGAAGTTAAGGAGGTGCATGAACTCAGAGATTTGGTTGTTAAGAACCAACAAGAGCTAGAGCCAAAACCAAGACATGTAAGAATATTGGACATGGTACACCCAGATAATCCCTAGCCCGTGGAGGCACACAAACCATTAGATATTCCTAGTGTCATCTTAGAGGAAAAAAAAACTCACCGGCTCCAAGTATGGGCCCCAAACTATTTAGGAGAATGTTTGAGGTTGAAAACCTTGACCCCATAGAAGAAGTGGAGAGTCTAGTCTTCCTAGTGCCTTCATGTGGTAGTAGAGAGGTGTCAGGGACTCCTCTAAACATCCATAAATTATTGGAGTTCATGGCTTTTGAAACAAAGACCAAGATTACTATGCGCTTGTGGAGAAAGATCTTTTAAATAGAGAACTCAACGTAGGACTACCACCATTTGCAAAAACCCACATGACTCAACCATACTATGGGATTTTGCCAACTCAAGTAATAGAAGATGAAAGAACCCAAGTAGAGGATGAGTATACTAAATCAATGATCAAAATTTATTAGATAAATTGGATCAATACTTTGAAGGTGATGAATCCAACGCATTACTACCAATCACACTGCCAAGGGCATCACAGTAATGGGAGTCCTAGATGGTGGTGAGAGTGAGCATAATCACTAGGAAATGCAAGGAGAAGATGGCCAAGATGCAGGGGAGAAGAGAGCTTGAGCTATTGTAAGCACACACACACTTACAAAACCCTAAAAGAGAACACACAAGGTGAGAGGCTGAAAATCTTCTTCTTCTTCACACAACACTCAACACACCATATACAAGGATAAGAGTACACACTATATGAAATGGTACACAACCAAATACATACTAGGGTTCTCTATAGTGTGAACCCAACTAAATGAGCTGGTGCTATAACTGTGCCAGTCTCTAGAAGGACTGTCACACAGCCTCTCATCCCACTGGCCGCATATCACCCATGATCTCACCAACCATGCCAGTGGTGTAAGTGTGGGGCCTATCCCCCAGGCGGGTCATCAGTGTCCACTCCTCACTAGATGAGCTCGATATTTCAACACTCCCCCTGGAGCTCAACTCCATCTCATGTACACCAAGCGAAGCCCTGAATCTGCGGAGCTTCTCTGTACCTAATGCTTTGGTGAAGATGTCAGCGACCTGATCCTGTGTGTGCTGACATAAACAAGGTCAACGTCTCCTGCCAAAACCTTCTCTTTGACAAAATGGTAGTGGACCTCTATATGCTTTGTGCGAGCATGAAAAATTGGGTTCCTGGCCAACTGTATACTGCTAATGTTGTCATAGAAAATTGCTAATGTTGTCATAGAAAATGACAAGTGTATACTGCTAATGCTGTCATAGAAAACAGCTAATGTTGTCATAGAAAATGACAACTTGTCTATCCCTGATAGACCCAAATCTGCAAGTAGCTTTCTCAACCAAGCTACCTCACATGCAGAAAATAGCTAATGTTGTCATAGAAAATGACAACTTGTCTAACTGATAGACCCAAATGTGCAAGTAGCTCTCAACCTCACATGCTGTCATAGCAGCACCTCGGTACTCGGCTTCTGTAGTACTGGATAGAGCAACCGTAGGCAGCAGTACTCCCCAAAGAAAATAGCTAAACCCAAATCTGCAAGTAGCTTTCTCAACCAAGCTACCTCACATGCTGTCATAGTAGCACCTCTGTACTCGGCCTCTGTAGTACTGGATAGAGCAACCGTAGGTAGCAGTACTCCCCAAAGAAAACATGAAACCACTAGTAGATCTCCTATCTGAGATACTACCAGTCCAATCAGCATCTGTGTACCCATGTACACATATCTCTGTCCCAGTTTCATAAAATAGTCCACAATGCAAAGTAGACCTCACATACCTCAATATGCATTTCAATGCATCCAAATGCGGCTTCCGAGAGGAACTTGCATAAACTAACTCACCAACCCAATAGCATAGCTCAAATCTGGCCTGGTGATCATCATGTAGATCAACTTCCTACTATGCACCTATACATAGTAGGGTCCTCCAAAATCTCTCCTGAATCTGCACTCAACTTGCCGTTCTGATCCAATGGCACTGAGATAGGCTTACATCTTATCATACCATACTTGGACAACATGTCCAAGCCATACTGTTCTCCGCAGTAATCCAATACCATGCGGTGACCTAATCCCCTCAATGCCTAAGAAATATCTGATCTCCCCCAGATCCTTCATCTTAAGCTTCTATCTAAGCAAGATCTTTACATCAAAGATCTCTGCATCATCAGGTCATCTACATAGATGATAACAAGCACAACCCCTCTATCACTGTGTCTCACATACAACGAGAAATCTGCATTGGCTCCTTTCAAGCCACATAGTGCTCTTACCTAAGCGTCCAACTCCATCAAAGGGATTTGAGAAATTCGTCTTCTACTGCGCCTACAAAAACTGCGCCATTCTTTTGACTGGTTTTTTCCACCATTGGCTGCATACGCTCCAAATTGGGCTATCCCCCAAGCTCCACACAACTCTAATCTTGAGTCATTTGGCTCACTGGCTGCACTCGGAGAAGCAAAGATATAGAAATAAAAAATCACTAATTTGTGCCTATTTTTGGAGTTTTGAGCTCGGATTTTTAACTTAATCCCTTTCATCTCATCAAGGCTGTGTCATATGCAAAATTCCCCATCAATATCTCTTCATAAGAGCAATGAAGTCCTCATAATTCTCACTCTTAATCACTCAAATTAAGCACTAATCATTATCATTAGTGTAGTATTAACAAAAATTAAGCTAATTAGGGTTCAAATTTAAAAAATTAGGATATGAATCTATAGTGGGAATCTCTCTCTTGCATCCAAGTCTATCTCATCCATTTGCATTACTCAATTTGAGCATTTCTCACTCCATTTAGTTCATTTTTAGTACATAGTTTGCAACTAAATCATCTTTATCACCTTGAAATTAGTCATTGCACGAAAAAAGCAAAGCTTAATCTTGTAAGAGAGTATAGGCACTACCATAGAGACTTGTCACAAGCTCATGGTAAGACCCTCTCATGGTATCAAACATTAGGAAGTTCATTGGGGGGAAAGGGTTAAATCCTTAGGAAACTTATCATGGAAAAATATATATATGTATAAGCATCAAAAGAAAAGGAAAGGTGCATTAAACACTATCATGAGCATGTTCAAAGCACAAGTGCATGAGATGACCATAGCACACATCATGGCATCCACACTAAAAGAATCAAAAGAAGCATCAAAGCACCAACCATCAAATGGCAATGAGAAGAATGACAGCCACGCTAAAGAAGCTGTCAAAGAGCCAAGAGTCAAGCCAAAGAGCAAAGACCAAGAGCCAAGAGAGCCAAGAGCCACAAGGACACAACATCGACATGAAGAACAAAGGAAGTAATAAGGGATCTTCATCAAGCAAGAGCAAGGAGATCTTGAGCTAGTAGGACCACTAAGCAACATCGAGCTACCACCACTTAAGAATCTCCCTTTCGGATCTTATAATTATTCCCTCTCTAAAATAAAAGAAAGTTTCTGTTTAAAAAAGGAAGACCCTTTTCCTAAAATACTTCTCAAGAGTCACGCCTATTTTAAGGATTTAGAACAATGAGTTTAGAAGTGAGAATCGGTGTTTTGGATACCAAGGTTTTGGTTTTCATTCGAGTACGGCCCAAAAGAAGTTCTTTATCTCTTGGGGAGTATAAGAAGTTATCCCCCAGATATTGTGATCCTTATATCTGAATTCAATGAAAGTAGGTGACTTAGCCTACAAGTTTCTTTTATCTCCTCATCTCAAAATTCTTAATGCCTTCTATAGAAAAATGTGTCAAACACAAATCATGGAAAGACGGTAAAACTTCAGTGGCAAGTTACCGTTGGCTTCTAGGTTACGCTAGCTCCTTCCTTTATATAAGTCGTAACTTTTACTTGTCGCTCACAGTAATCTTACTCCCATCAATCTCCTTTCTTTCTTAATCTCCTCATGGTTTGGCAACAGGAACTAGTTTTATCCATAATGATTCCTCACCTTCAAGACAAAGTGAGTCTGTGAAGAAGGATTTTATAGAACAGTATGAGCGCTCACTTTTTCCTCACCTAGGAACTTCTGTAGCGCAGACCAAATGGCGGACCTATCAAAACATAACTAGGGTAACACCCTGGGGTCAGCAGCACTTTCGTAACAATGTCCGCTTGGCCATGGTTATCGAAGCCTTGGGTTTGGGTCCCCGATACTACTGCGTCATGAGATCAAGGCATCTTGGGTTTTCTGAGCGGGTCTTCTTACTGGCGTGTTTTCTTCCTCATGAGAAGATATGCCTTTATCCCGTTTTTGGCTTGCCTCTCAGAGGTCCTTTTGTTAGATCACCTCATACCACTGAGATAGGTGCGGCAATAACCAGCAGAATCATTCCCATAGATGAGTTACCCTATACTTGTTCAGCTTGTGAGGACTGCTTTTGTGACCATATGATGGACGGGCTTATGGAAGTGTAAAGAGTTCTTCTATCTTTACTGTATAAGTCCCGTGAATGAATAAAGTTTAAATCTTGTTCTTATTTTGAATCTTGCTCTCTTTAAGACTTTTCTTGGTGGTTATTCTTGATTAAAATTTTCCTCTAAGTCTCATATTCGTTCACCTTGCGAAATTATCCCAAGTTGCGAGATGAGGACATCTCGCATTTTTTAAGTGGGGTAGAATGTAAGATTCCTCCCCCAACCCCTTTTTGATGTCTAGTATATTCCCCTGTAATCAATTCCTTTTCTGAAATATAAGAGATCTTGTTTGTGGCTGTTTTAACCTAGAGAGAGAAAATATGCTAGAGAGAGAATATTCAGATTATGAATATTTTTGGATAGAAAATTAACTCATCTTATTAAAATAAGTTCCCCTGAAATAGAAATTCAAAAAGAATTTTCCAATGTGCAATTGGAATTAAATGGGAATAAGTATAAAGAACCTTAGTCTAAGGGTCTAGATTTTCAGAAATTTTTAGATTATGGTCCAATTAAGGTTCCTATGGGCCAATAGCATCAATCCATGTGTAGGGAGGAGATAAATCCAATTTGTAAAAGAAGATATCCAAAAATGAGTAAATGCTCACATAAGATGAAGAGTTGAAAATGTACAAGGTTTATTAGTAAATAAACACATATGTAAGGAAGGGGAGTTCTTTAAAGGAGGTGCATATTTCACATAAGATGAAGAGTTGAAAATGTACAAGACTTATTAGTAAAAAAACTATGACACATATGTAAGGAAGAGGAGTTCTTTAAAGGAGGTGCATATTTCACATAAGATGAAGAGTTGAAAATGTACAAGGTTTATTAGTAAAAAACTATGAGTAATAAAATTTTGACACATATGTAAGGAAGGGGAATTCTTTAAAGGAGGTGCATATGTCACATGCTTGAATGAGTTTTAAACTCAAAAATAATGTGATATTTTTATCTCTCATCTCTCTTGAACCAAACCAAATCAAAATGGAACAAACCGAATCAAAAAGTAACCAAACTAGGTCCAAATCTAGTCCAAATTCAACCAAACTGACTTGGAAAATTCTAGAATCAGTTTGTTTGGTTAGGAGCTCAAATTTTCCTATAAATAGAAGCCTCCCCTTGTAGAAAAAAAATATAGTGTCTTATGCTTTGTCACTCTACTCCACCTAAGCCAAAATATATAGTGTCACTCTACTCCACCTAAGCCAAAATAGATAGTCTCTTATGCTTTGTTACTCTACTCCACCTAAGCCAAAATATATAGTGTCTTATGCTTTGTTACTCTACTCCACCTAAGCCAAAATATACAGTGTCTTATGCATTGTTACTCTACTCTACCTAAGCCAAGAACGGTGAATTCTTTAATAATTCACTAGTTTTTGATACTTCTCTCTTTCTTCAATCTCCATTGGTGGTTCCATCAACATACTAAACCAATTGATTGGTTGGGGGCCTCTACCGTGATCAAAGAATCAAGCAAATTATAAGATAAGTATAGTGAATTTTGATCTTTTCTATAATTTCTCAATGATTCTCTCTTCTCAACCCCTCTCAAGCTTGAGAAGCTTAATTGATATGGTTTTTGAAATACTATTGAAGTTAATTAATTAATGATAGTAAAGAATTACATAAAATTCTATTTATATTTAATTCTAATGGTCTTTCTCTCTCTCACTTAAGAAATGGTCATACTCATGACCCTTGTCAATCCAAATGAAGCTTTTCATAAGGCTTTTCCTTTATCCAAGATTAAGCTATGCTTGAGGCCAAATTAATGGCTTTTTTCTATACTTTTAGTTTATGCACATTGATGATTCAATCCCTTATGGATTGATGACCCAATTAGAGACCATTCTAATTGTTTTCTTAATGACCCAATTAGAGACCATTCTAATTGTTTTCTTAATGACCCAATTAGAGACCATTTGTAAGATTCCTCTCCCAACCCCCTTTTTGATGTCTAGTATCTTCCCCCATAATCAATCCTT
Source organism: Cibotium barometz (assembly GCF_041138505.1). Taxonomy (NCBI): domain Eukaryota; kingdom Viridiplantae; phylum Streptophyta; class Polypodiopsida; order Cyatheales; family Cibotiaceae; genus Cibotium; species Cibotium barometz. Next base: position 50,758,218 of record NC_141053.1, read on the forward strand.
CTTCAGAAATATAAAGACCTTGTTTCTAACTGATTTAACCTAGAGAGAGAAAATATTCTAGAGAGAGAATATTCAGATTATGAATATTTTTGGATAGAAAAATAACTCATCTTATTAAAATAAGTTCCCCTGAAACAGAAATTCAAAAAGAAATTTCCAATGTGCAATTGGAATTAATTGGAAATAGGTATAAAGAACCTTAGTCTAAGGGCCTAGATTTTCAGAAATCTTTAGACTATGGTCCAATTAAGGTTTCTATGGGCCAATAGCATCAATCCATGTGTAGGGAGAAGATAAATCCAAATTGTAAAAGAAGATACCCAAAAATGAGTAAATGCTCACATAAGATGAAGAGTTGAAAATGTACAAGGTTTATTAGTAAATAAACTCATATGTAAGGAAGACGGTAAAACTCATATGTAAGGAAGGGGAGTTCTTTAAAGGAGGTGCATATTTCACATGCTTGAATGAGTTTTAAACTCATAAAAATTGAGATATTTCATCTCTCCTCTCTCCTCATTCAAGTCTAGTTCCAGAAAGTTAGCTTAACTGACCTAAAAATGGTCAAAAAGTGACCAAACTGACTTAGAAAATTCTAGAATCAGTTTGTTTGGTTAGGAGCTCAAATTTTCCTATAAATAGAAGCCTCCCCTTGTTGAAAAAAACATATAGTGTCTTATGCTTTGTTACTCTACTCCACCTAAGCCAAATTAGATAGTGTCTTATGCTTTGTTACTCTACTCCACCTAAGCCAAATTAGATAGAGTCTTATGCTTTGTTACTCTACTCCACCTAAGCCAAATTAGATAGAGTCTTATGCTTTGTTACTCTACTCCACCTAAGCTAAAATATATAGTGTCTTATGCCTTGTTACTCTACTCTACCTAAGCCAAGAACTGTGAATTCTTTAATAATTCACTAGTTTTTGATACCTCTCTCTTTCTTCAATCTCCATTGGTGGCTCCATCAACATACTAAACCAATTGATTGGTTGGGGGCCTCTACCGTGAATAAAGAATCAAGCAAATCATAAGGTAAGTATATTGAATTTCGATCTTTTCTATGATTTCTCAATGATTCTCTCTTCTCAACCCCTCTCAAGCTTGAGAAGTTTAATTGGTATGGTTTTTTTTAAATGCTAATGAAGTTAATTGGTGAATAGTAATGAAGAGTTACATAATTTAATAAATGCTATAGAAGTTAATTTCCACTTATATTTAAATTCTAATGGTTTTTATAATTTCTCTCTCTCACTCAAGAAATGGTCATACTCATGACCCATTCTCAATCCAAATGAAGCTTTTCATAAAGCTTTTCCTTAATCCAAGATTAAGCTATTCTTGAGGCCAAATTAATGGCTTTTTGCTATGCTTTTAGTTTATGCACATTGATGATTCAATCCATTATGGATTGATGACCCAATTAGAGACCATTCTAATTGTTTTCTTAATGATCCAATTAGAGACCATTATGGATTGATGATCCAATTAGAGACCATTCTAATTGTTTTCTTAATGATCCAATTAGAGACCATTATGGATTGATGATCCAATTAGAGACCATTCTAATTGTTTTCTTAATGATCCAATTAGAGACCATTATGGATTGATGATCCAATTAGAGACCATTCTAATTATTTCTTTAATAATGAGCTTTATCCCTTAGAAAAAAATTGAGATTTATCAGTCATAGTAGCGGAGCTATGGCAAAATTTTTATAGAAATTACGCATAAAATAAATTCATTCAAAGCATAAAAAGAGGACTTTCTACCATATTCTAGGAACTATCATCCTAGATTAATTAAAAGAATTTTATCATGCATGGAGATGTGGATGTTTGCATGTAGATGTAGATGTATAGATGTAGATGTGGATATGGAGGTGGATGGATGCATGTAGATGTAGATGTATAGATGTAGATGTGAATGGAGATGTGGATGTATGCATGTAGATGTAGATGTACAGATGTGGATGTGGATGTATACATGTAGATGTAGATGTATAGATACGGATGTGGATATGGAGGTGGATGTATACATGTAGATGTAGATGTATAGATGTAGATGTGGATGTGGAGGTAGATGGATGCATGTAGATGTAGATGTATAGATGTAGATGGGAATGGAGATATGGATGTATGCATGTAGATGTAGATGTATAGATGTAGATGTGGATGTGGAGGTGGATGGATGCATGTAGATGTAGATGTATAGATGTAGATGTGAATGGAGATGTGGATGTATACATGTAGATGTAGATGTATGGAGGTGAATGTGAATGTGGATGTGGATGTATGCATAGAGATGTAGATGTATGCATGTAGATGTGAATGTACGCATATAGATGTGGATGTATGGATGTGAATATACGATATGCGATGTGAGGGAATCTGAAGTGATGAGATAGAAATGATGTGATGGGATGAGTATACATATAAATGGAATATGGAATAAGTAATGTAGATTGATAAAGGATAATGTGGAAAAATGAAAGTTAAAATAGAAATTGTGTTGTAAACTGTTTGTAAATACTGTTTGTAAATGTTGTTTGTAAATGATTGTTTTATGTCAAGAATGCTGGGGGGAGCATTTTGACCGTCTTGTGATTAAAGTCGTGATGGTAAAGTTGCAACTGCTGACGGGGAGTCAATGAAGGACGTCTCGCGTAGCAAGGTCGGCCGAGGTCTTGACCAGCCTCGGTGCGATTAAAATGGTGAGCTTCCGGTACGGTGGATGAGGGGCCAAGGAAGCGGCCTATGCGTGAAGCGCTAGGTTACCTGCGAAGGATCCTAGAGGGTGCTGACCATACGGTGCTCGGGCTCTGGGTTGCCTAGGATACCCACGCGTGCGTCGAGGAAGATATTGGAACAGAGTTGGAGTTGTTTTCTGAAATCGAGCATGGATCTGGTTGATTGACCTTGCTGGTCTTCAATGGATGAGTCCATGGCTCCTTATATGGATCTGTTGGTTGATCTTGCTGATCTTCAACGAGAGTCCATCTTGTTAAGTGATTATATTGCCAAGTATTATGGGCTAGGAACTATCGAAACGGCTCCTGAGCGTTCTAGTTACCAATGATGCCATAGATACTCTGATGAAGGAATGATGGGAAATTAAGAATCAATTGGATAAATTGGAAGATGGTGATCAATGATACTATGGTTTTATTAAAGGATTGTTTTAAACTGGTTGAATCTGGTTGAAAAAAAGGCAATTTCATATTGGGTGTGTGAGTGGTGTGACTAGTTTTATTTTGCATGAACATCCGGCTAGGGGGCCTTGGAACTCTTTTCCTTGGTACCCGGGACAAAACCTAACCAAATTCTTAATTGGATCCCATCACTACAGTGGTTGGGCGGTTGGCTAACCCATGGGATCGGATGGGGTTAGGCTGGACTGATGGATCCGTAAACCGAGACTCAAACTTTTGTTTTTACGATAGAAAAAAAAAAAATAAATCCCGGACAGTAACTGTTCTATGGATAGGAATCAACGGCTGTGCCTCTTGAATGGGGAAAAAAGCGTTGATCCCAATGATCCAAGTGCAAGTTTCTTCCTTGAATTGACTAAGTATCTTATAGATGTAATCGGATCATCTCGATCAGAAATGATCTTAACTACGTTAGAGTAAAAAGTTATCCTGGTGGAATCGCCCGTGCTTTCCGGTAAAGGAATTTTTTTCCGGGTTCGGTTTTGGAACAACCGACGGATTAGTCTCTTATCCGGATATCCGTGGGCGAGGCCCCGAGTGTGGGACCCCTGTCCCGCGCGAGAAGCGCTACTTCCGCTGCCAGTACCCCGAATCCGTTGCTCGGTGGGAACAGGGATCTTACAGTTGGTATCAGAGCATTTGGTTAATAAAGATCAACTGAGAAGACAAATATGTCAAAAATTTATCAAGAAACACAAAAAGGTTATAATTGTGTGATATAATTCATACAATTTGATATTCAAACTGAGATTCATAATTTGGTAATTGGTTCTCCAGATAGAAGTACCGCGATTATATAGAATCCCTGACTTGCTTGAGGCCTAGACATGATAGTATTTACCTTATAATTCCAAGGGCCGTGACTACGCGTATATACCGAGAGTATACTGCAGCTCTTTACTGACAGTATATACGAGTAAATCTAAGACTTGAAATTATAAGCGTTAATGCTATCTAGATGATGATTTCGAATGTGATTGATATGATTTTTAATTCTGTTTGAGAATGAATGAATTGATTTGGATTCTGATTGAAAATGCTGATTGAAAAATGTTGATTTTTAAAAATTAGTTGAAATATAATGAAACCACAATGAGGGGGAATGGGACGAGTCCCTGTGATGATATTCATAACTAGAATGATGATAATGAATTCAGCAAATCACTATTAGATTAGTGGGTTGTGCTGTCAGATTGCTGCTATTAATACTTGACCGGTAGATCAAGTTAAGGGATGTCAAATTGAGAACTTGCTTGACTGAAGTTTCCGTGGAGGAATGTTCCGAAGGAAATTTTTCGGTCTAATGGACCATTATCATGTTAAATGAATTGTTATTTAATGATGAGTTCTATATAAGGGATAATTATCCCAGTGTTCTGTTGGGTTGACCAGAATATAAGAAACCCCAGAATAAAATTTGGATCTTAACAAAAAGAGCTGTCCTCTACCTTGCGAGATGAGGACATCTCGCACTTTTTAAGTGGGGTAGAATGTAAGATTCCTCCCCAACCTTCGAGGTATACTGGAGTACGAATCTTCCTTTCTGATCTTATAATTATTCCCTCTCTAAAATAAAAGAAAATTTCTGTTTAAAAAAGGAAGACCCTTTTCCTAGAATACTTCTCAGGAGTCACGCTTGTTTTAAGGATTTAGAACAATGAGTTTAGAAGTGAGAATCGGTGTTTTGGATACCAAGGTTTTGGTTTTCATTCGAGTACGGCCCAAAAGAAGTTCTTTATCTCTTGGGGAGTATAAGAAGTTATCCCCCAGATATTGTGATCCTTATATCTGAATTCAATGAAAGTAGGTGACTTAGCCTACAAGTTTCTTTTATCTCCTCATCTCAAAATTCTTAATGCCTTCTATAGAAAAATGTGTCAAACTCAAATCATGGAAAGACGGTAAAACTTCAGTGGCAAGTTACCGTTGGCTTCTAGGTTACGCTAGCTCCTTCCTTTATATAAGTCGTAACTTTTACTTGTCGCTCACAGTAATCTTACTCCCATCAATCTCCTTTCTTTCTTAATCTCCTTCATGGCTTGGCAACAGGAATTAGTTTTATCCCTGATGATTTCTCACCTTCAAGACGCAAGAGAGTCTGTGAAGAAAGACTTTATAGAACAGTATGAGCGCTCACTTTTTCCTCACCTAGGAACTTCTGTAGCGCAGACCAAATGGCGGACCTATCAAAACATAACTAGGGTAACACCCTGGGGTCAGCAACACTTTCGTAACAATGTCCGCTTGGCCATGGTTATTGAAGCTTTGGGTTTGGGTCCCCGATACTACTGCGTCATGAGATCAAGGCATCTTGGGTTTTCTGAGCGGGTCTTCTTACTGGCGTGTTTTCTTCCTCATGAGAAGATATGCCTTTACCCCGTTTTTGGCTTGACTCTCAGAGGTCCTTTTGTTAGATCACCTCATACCACTGAGATAGGTGCGGCAATAACCAGCAGAATCATTCCCATAGATGAGTTACCCTATACTTGTGCAGCTTGTGAGGACTGCTTTTGTGACCATATGATGGACGGGCTTATGGAAGTGTAAAGAGTTCTTCTATCTTTACTGTATAAGTCCCGTGAATGAATAAAGTTTAAATCTTGCTCTTATTTTGAATCTTGCTCTCTTTAAGACTTTTCTTGGTGGTTAATCGTGATTAAAATTTTTCTCTAAGTCTCATATTCGTGCATCTTGCGAAATTATTCCAAGCTGCGAGATGAGGACATCTCGCGTTTTTAAAGTGGGGTAGAATGTAAGATTCCTCTCCCAACCCCCTTTTTGATGTCTAGTATCTTCCCCCATAATCAATCCTTCTTCAGAAATATAAAGACCTTGTTTCTAACTGATTTAACCTAGAGAGAGAAAATATTCTAGAGAGAGAATATTCAGATTATGAATATTTTTGGATAGAAAAATAACTCATCTTATTAAAATAAGTTCCCCTGAAACAGAAATTCAAAAAGAAATTTCCAATGTGCAATTGGAATTAATTGGAAATAGGTATAAAGAACCTTAGTCTAAGGGCCTAGATTTTCAGAAATCTTTAGACTATGGTCCAATTAAGGTTTCTATGGGCCAATAGCATCAATCCATGTGTAGGGAGAAGATAAATCCAAATTGTAAAAGAAGATACCCAAAAATGAGTAAATGCTCACATAAGATGAAGAGTTGAAAATGTACAAGGTTTATTAGTAAATAAACTCATATGTAAGGAAGACGGTAAAACTCATATGTAAGGAAGGGGAGTTCTTTAAAGGAGGTGCATATTTCACATGCTTGAATGAGTTTTAAACTCATAAAAATTGAGATATTTCATCTCTCCTCTCTCCTCATTCAAGTCTAGTTCCAGAAAGTTAGCTTAACTGACCTAAAAATGGTCAAAAAGTGACCAAACTGACTTAGAAAATTCTAGAATCAGTTTGTTTGGTTAGGAGCTCAAATTTTCCTATAAATAGAAGCCTCCCCTTGTTGAAAAAAACATATAGTGTCTTATGCTTTGTTACTCTACTCCACCTAAGCCAAATTAGATAGTGTCTTATGCTTTGTTACTCTACTCCACCTAAGCCAAATTAGATAGAGTCTTATGCTTTGTTACTCTACTCCACCTAAGCCAAATTAGATAGAGTCTTATGCTTTGTTACTCTACTCCACCTAAGCTAAAATATATAGTGTCTTATGCCTTGTTACTCTACTCTACCTAAGCCAAGAACTGTGAATTCTTTAATAATTCACTAGTTTTTGATACCTCTCTCTTTCTTCAATCTCCATTGGTGGCTCCATCAACATACTAAACCAATTGATTGGTTGGGGGCCTCTACCGTGAATAAAGAATCAAGCAAATCATAAGGTAAGTATATTGAATTTCGATCTTTTCTATGATTTCTCAATGATTCTCTCTTCTCAACCCCTCTCAAGCTTGAGAAGTTTAATTGGTATGGTTTTTTTTAAATGCTAATGAAGTTAATTGGTGAATAGTAATGAAGAGTTACATAATTTAATAAATGCTATAGAAGTTAATTTCCACTTATATTTAAATTCTAATGGTTTTTATAATTTCTCTCTCTCACTCAAGAAATGGTCATACTCATGACCCATTCTCAATCCAAATGAAGCTTTTCATAAAGCTTTTCCTTAATCCAAGATTAAGCTATTCTTGAGGCCAAATTAATGGCTTTTTGCTATGCTTTTAGTTTATGCACATTGATGATTCAATCCATTATGGATTGATGACCCAATTAGAGACCATTCTAATTGTTTTCTTAATGATCCAATTAGAGACCATTATGGATTGATGATCCAATTAGAGACCATTCTAATTGTTTTCTTAATGATCCAATTAGAGACCATTATGGATTGATGATCCAATTAGAGACCATTCTAATTGTTTTCTTAATGATCCAATTAGAGACCATTATGGATTGATGATCCAATTAGAGACCATTCTAATTATTTCTTTAATAATGAGCTTTATCCCTTAGAAAAAAATTGAGATTTATCAGTCATAGTAGCGGAGCTATGGCAAAATTTTTATAGAAATTACGCATAAAATAAATTCATTCAAAGCATAAAAAGAGGACTTTCTACCATATTCTAGGAACTATCATCCTAGATTAATTAAAAGAATTTTATCATGCATGGAGATGTGGATGTTTGCATGTAGATGTAGATGTATAGATGTAGATGTGGATATGGAGGTGGATGGATGCATGTAGATGTAGATGTATAGATGTAGATGTGAATGGAGATGTGGATGTATGCATGTAGATGTAGATGTACAGATGTGGATGTGGATGTATACATGTAGATGTAGATGTATAGATACGGATGTGGATATGGAGGTGGATGTATACATGTAGATGTAGATGTATAGATGTAGATGTGGATGTGGAGGTAGATGGATGCATGTAGATGTAGATGTATAGATGTAGATGGGAATGGAGATATGGATGTATGCATGTAGATGTAGATGTATAGATGTAGATGTGGATGTGGAGGTGGATGGATGCATGTAGATGTAGATGTATAGATGTAGATGTGAATGGAGATGTGGATGTATACATGTAGATGTAGATGTATGGAGGTGAATGTGAATGTGGATGTGGATGTATGCATAGAGATGTAGATGTATGCATGTAGATGTGAATGTACGCATATAGATGTGGATGTATGGATGTGAATATACGATATGCGATGTGAGGGAATCTGAAGTGATGAGATAGAAATGATGTGATGGGATGAGTATACATATAAATGGAATATGGAATAAGTAATGTAGATTGATAAAGGATAATGTGGAAAAATGAAAGTTAAAATAGAAATTGTGTTGTAAACTGTTTGTAAATACTGTTTGTAAATGCTGTTTGTAAATGATTGTTTTATGTCAAGAATGCTGGGGGGAGCATTTTGACCGTCTTGTGATTAAAGTCGTGATGGTAAAGTTGCAACTGCTGACGGGGAGTCAATGAAGGACGTCTCGCGTAGCAAGGTCGGCCGAGGTCTTGACCAGCCTCGGTGCGATTAAAATGGTGAGCTTCCGGTACGGTGGATGAGGGGCCAAGGAAGCGGCCTATGCGTGAAGCGCTAGGTTACCTGCGAAGGATCCTAGAGGGTGCTGACCATACGGTGCTCGGGCTCTGGGTTGCCTAGGATACCCACGCGTGCGTCGAGGAAGATATTGGAACAGAGTTGGAGTTGTTTTCTGAAATCGAGCATGGATCTGGTTGATTGACCTTGCTGGTCTTCAATGGATGAGTCCATGGCTCCTTATATGGATCTGTTGGTTGATCTTGCTGATCTTCAACGAGAGTCCATCTTGTTAAGTGATTATATTGCCAAGTATTATGGGCTAGGAACTATCGAAACGGCTCCTGAGCGTTCTAGTTACCAATGATGCCATAGATACTCTGATGAAGGAATGATGGGAAATTAAGAATCAATTGGATAAATTGGAAGATGGTGATCAATGATACTATGGTTTTATTAAAGGATTGTTTTAAACTGGTTGAATCTGGTTAAAAAAAAGGCAATTTCATATTGGGTGTGTGAGTGGTGTGACTAGTTTTATTTTGCATGAACATCCGGCTAGGGGGCCTTGGAACTCTTTTCCTTGGTACCCGGGACAAAACCTAACCAAATTCTTAATTGGATCCCATCACTACAGTGGTTGGGCGGTTGGCTAACCCATGGGATCGGATGGGGTTAGGCTGGACTGATGGATCCGTAAACCGAGACTCAAACTTTTGTTTTTACGATAGAAAAAAAAAAAATAAATCCCGGACAGTAACTGTTCTATGGATAGGAATCAACGGCTGTGCCTCTTGAATGGGGAAAAAAGCGTTGATCCCAATGATCCAAGTGCAAGTTTCTTCCTTGAATTGACTAAGTATCTTATAGATGTAATCGGATCATCTCGATCAGAAATGATCTTAACTACGTTAGAGTAAAAAGTTATCCTGGTGGAATCGCCCGTGCTTTCCGGTAAAGGAATTTTTTTTCCGGGTTCGGTTTTGGAACAACCGACGGATTAGTCTCTTATCCGGATATCCGTGGGCGAGGCCCCGAGTGTGGGACCCCTGTCCCGCGCGAGAAGCGCTACTTCCGCTGCCAGTACCCCGAATCCGTTGCTCGGTGGGAACAGGGATCTTACAGTTGGTATCAGAGCATTTGGTTAATAAAGATCAACTGAGAAGACAAATATGTCAAAAATTTATCAAGAAACACAAAAAGGTTATAATTGTGTGATATAATTCATACAATTTGATATTCAAACTGAGATTCATAATTTGGTAATTGGTTCTCCAGATAGAAGTACCGCGATTATATAGAATCCCTGACTTGCTTGAGGCCTAGACATGATAGTATTTACCTTATAATTCCAAGGGCCGTGACTACGCGTATATACCGAGAGTATACTGCAGCTCTTTACTGACAGTATATACGAGTAAATCTAAGACTTGAAATTATAAGCGTTAATGCTATCTAGATGATGATTTCGAATGTGATTGATATGATTTTTAATTCTGTTTGAGAATGAATGAATTGATTTGGATTCTGATTGAAAATGCTGATTGAAAAATGTTGATTTTTAAAAATTAGTTGAAATATAATGAAACCACAATGAGGGGGAATGGGACGAGTCCCTGTGATGATATTCATAACTAGAATGATGATAATGAATTCAGCAAATCACTATTAGATTAGTGGGTTGTGCTGTCAGATTGCTGCTATTAATACTTGACCGGTAGATCAAGTTAAGGGATGTCAAATTGAGAACTTGCTTGACTGAAGTTTCCGTGGAGGAATGTTCCGAAGGAAATTTTTCGGTCTAATGGACCATTATCATGTTAAATGAATTGTTATTTAATGATGAGTTCTATATAAGGGATAATTATCCCAGTGTTCTGTTGGGTTGACCAGAATATAAGAAACCCCAGAATAAAATTTGGATCTTAAGAAAAAGAGCTGTCCTCTACCTTGCGAGATGAGGACATCTCGCACTTTTTAAGTGGGGTAGAATGTAAGATTCCTCCCCAACCTTCGAGGTATACTGGAGTACGAATCTTCCTTTCTGATCTTATAATTATTCCCTCTCTAAAATAAAAGAAAATTTCTGTTTAAAAAAGGAAGACCCTTTTCCTAGAATACTTCTCAGGAGTCACGCTTGTTTTAAGGATTTAGAACAATGAGTTTAGAAGTGAGAATCGGTGTTTTGGATACCAAGGTTTTGGTTTTCATTCGAGTACGGCCCAAAAGAAGTTCTTTATCTCTTGGGGAGTATAAGAAGTTATCCCCCAGATATTGTGATCCTTATATCTGAATTCAATGAAAGTAGGTGACTTAGCCTACAAGTTTCTTTTATCTCCTCATCTCAAAATTCTTAATGCCTTCTATAGAAAAATGTGTCAAACTCAAATCATGGAAAGACGGTAAAACTTCAGTGGCAAGTTACCGTTGGCTTCTAGGTTACGCTAGCTCCTTCCTTTATATAAGTCGTAACTTTTACTTGTCGCTCACAGTAATCTTACTCCCATCAATCTCCTTTCTTTCTTAATCTCCTTCATGGCTTGGCAACAGGAATTAGTTTTATCCCTGATGATTTCTCACCTTCAAGACGCAAGAGAGTCTGTGAAGAAAGACTTTATAGAACAGTATGAGCGCTCACTTTTTCCTCACCTAGGAACTTCTGTAGCGCAGACCAAATGGCGGACCTATCAAAACATAACTAGGGTAACACCCTGGGGTCAGCAACACTTTCGTAACAATGTCCGCTTGGCCATGGTTATTGAAGCTTTGGGTTTGGGTCCCCGATACTACTGCGTCATGAGATCAAGGCATCTTGGGTTTTCTGAGCGGGTCTTTTTACTGGCATGTTTTCTTCCTCATGAGAAGATATGCCTTTACCCCGTTTTTGGCTTGACTCTCAGAGGTCCTTTTGTTAGATCACCTCATACCACTGAGATAGGTGCGGCAATAACCAGCAGAATCATTCCCATAGATGAGTTACCCTATACTTGTGCAGCTTGTGAGGACTGCTTTTGTGACCATATGATGGACGGGCTTATGGAAGTGTAAAGAGTTCTTCTATCTTTACTGTATAAGTCCCGTGAATGAATAAAGTTTAAATCTTGCTCTTATTTTGAATCTTGCTCTCTTTAAGACTTTTCTTGGTGGTTAATCGTGATTAAAATTTTTCTCTAAGTCTCATATTCGTGCATCTTGCGAAATTATTCCAAGCTGCGAGATGAGGACATCTCGCATTTTTTAAGTGGGGTAGAATGTAAGATTCCTCTCCCAACCCCCTTTTTGATGTCTAGTATCTTCCCCCATAATCAATCCTTCTTCAGAAATATAAAGACCTTGTTTCTAACTGATTTAACCTAGAGAGAGAAAATATTCTAGAGAGAGAATATTCAGATTATGAATATTTTTGGATAGAAAAATAACTCATCTTATTAAAATAAGTTCCCCTGAAACAGAAATTCAAAAAGAAATTTCCAATGTGCAATTGGAATTAATTGGAAATAGGTATAAAGAACCTTAGTCTAAGGGCCTAGATTTTCAGAAATCTTTAGACTATGGTCCAATTAAGGTTTCTATGGGCCAATAGCATCAATCCATGTGTAGGGAGAAGATAAATCCAAATTGTAAAAGAAGATACCCAAAAATGAGTAAATGCTCACATAAGATGAAGAGTTGAAAATGTACAAGGTTTATTAGTAAATAAACTCATATGTAAGGAAGACGGTAAAACTCATATGTAAGGAAGGGGAGTTCTTTAAAGGAGGTGCATATTTCACATGCTTGAATGAGTTTTAAACTCATAAAAATTGAGATATTTCATCTCTCCTCTCTCCTCATTCAAGTCTAGTTCCAGAAAGTTAGCTTAACTGACCTAAAAATGGTCAAAAAGTGACCAAACTGACTTAGAAAATTCTAGAATCAGTTTGTTTGGTTAGGAGCTCAAATTTTCCTATAAATAGAAGCCTCCCCTTGTTGAAAAAAACATATAGTGTCTTATGCTTTGTTACTCTACTCCACCTAAGCCAAATTAGATAGTGTCTTATGCTTTGTTACTCTACTCCACCTAAGCCAAATTAGATAGAGTCTTATGCTTTGTTACTCTACTCCACCTAAGCCAAATTAGATAGAGTCTTATGCTTTGTTACTCTACTCCACCTAAGCTAAAATATATAGTGTCTTATGCCTTGTTACTCTACTCTACCTAAGCCAAGAACTGTGAATTCTTTAATAATTCACTAGTTTTTGATACCTCTCTCTTTCTTCAATCTCCATTGGTGGCTCCATCAACATACTAAACCAATTGATTGGTTGGGGGCCTCTACCGTGAATAAAGAATCAAGCAAATCATAAGGTAAGTATATTGAATTTCGATCTTTTCTATGATTTCTCAATGATTCTCTCTTCTCAACCCCTCTCAAGCTTGAGAAGTTTAATTGGTATGGTTTTTTTTAAATGCTAATGAAGTTAATTGGTGAATAGTAATGAAGAGTTACATAATTTAATAAATGCTATAGAAGTTAATTTTCACTTATATTTAAATTCTAATGGTTTTTATAATTTCTCTCTCTCACTCAAGAAATGGTCATACTCATGACCCATTCTCAATCCAAATGAAGCTTTTCATAAAGCTTTTCCTTAATCCAAGATTAAGCTATTCTTGAGGCCAAATTAATGGCTTTTTGCTATGCTTTTAGTTTATGCACATTGATGATTCAATCCATTATGGATTGATGACCCAATTAGAGACCATTCTAATTGTTTTCTTAATGATCCAATTAGAGACCATTATGGATTGATGATCCAATTAGAGACCATTCTAATTGTTTTCTTAATGATCCAATTAGAGACCATTATGGATTGATGATCCAATTAGAGACCATTCTAATTGTTTTCTTAATGATCCAATTAGAGACCATTATGGATTGATGATCCAATTAGAGACCATTCTAATTATTTCTTTAATAATGAGCTTTATCCCTTAGAAAAAAATTGAGATTTATCAGTCATAGTAGCGGAGCTATGGCAAAATTTTTATAGAAATTACGCATAAAATAAATTCATTCAAAGCATAAAAAGAGGACTTTCTACCATATTCTAGGAACTATCATCCTAGATTAATTAAAAGAATTTTATCATGCATGGAGATGTGGATGTTTGCATGTAGATGTAGATGTATAGATGTAGATGTGGATATGGAGGTGGATGGATGCATGTAGATGTAGATGTATAGATGTAGATGTGAATGGAGATGTGGATGTATGCATGTAGATGTAGATGTACAGATGTGGATGTGGATGTATACATGTAGATGTAGATGTATAGATACGGATGTGGATATGGAGGTGGATGTATACATGTAGATGTAGATGTATAGATGTAGATGTGGATGTGGAGGTAGATGGATGCATGTAGATGTAGATGTATAGATGTAGATGGGAATGGAGATATGGATGTATGCATGTAGATGTAGATGTATAGATGTAGATGTGGATGTGGAGGTGGATGGATGCATGTAGATGTAGATGTATAGATGTAGATGTGAATGGAGATGTGGATGTATACATGTAGATGTAGATGTATGGAGGTGAATGTGAATGTGGATGTGGATGTATGCATAGAGATGTAGATGTATGCATGTAGATGTGAATGTACGCATATAGATGTGGATGTATGGATGTGAATATACGATATGCGATGTGAGGGAATCTGAAGTGATGAGATAGAAATGATGTGATGGGATGAGTATACATATAAATGGAATATGGAATAAGTAATGTAGATTGATAAAGGATAATGTGGAAAAATGAAAGTTAAAATAGAAATTGTGTTGTAAACTGTTTGTAAATACTGTTTGTAAATGCTGTTTGTAAATGATTGTTTTATGTCAAGAATGCTGGGGGGAGCATTTTGACCGTCTTGTGATTAAAGTCGTGATGGTAAAGTTGCAACTGCTGACGGGGAGTCAATGAAGGACGTCTCGCGTAGCAAGGTCGGCCGAGGTCTTGACCAGCCTCGGTGCGATTAAAATGGTGAGCTTCCGGTACGGTGGATGAGGGGCCAAGGAAGCGGCCTATGCGTGAAGCGCTAGGTTACCTGCGAAGGATCCTAGAGGGTGCTGACCATACGGTGCTCGGGCTCTGGGTTGCCTAGGATACCCACGCGTGCGTCGAGGAAGATATTGGAACAGAGTTGGAGTTGTTTTCTGAAATCGAGCATGGATCTGGTTGATTGACCTTGCTGGTCTTCAATGGATGAGTCCATGGCTCCTTATATGGATCTGTTGGTTGATCTTGCTGATCTTCAACGAGAGTCCATCTTGTTAAGTGATTATATTGCCAAGTATTATGGGCTAGGAACTATCGAAACGGCTCCTGAGCGTTCTAGTTACCAATGATGCCATAGATACTCTGATGAAGGAATGATGGGAAATTAAGAATCAATTGGATAAATTGGAAGATGGTGATCAATGATACTATGGTTTTATTAAAGGATTGTTTTAAACTGGTTGAATCTGGTTGAAAAAAAGGCAATTTCATATTGGGTGTGTGAGTGGTGTGACTAGTTTTATTTTGCATGAACATCCGGCTAGGGGGCCTTGGAACTCTTTTCCTTGGTACCCGGGACAAAACCTAACCAAATTCTTAATTGGATCCCATCACTACAGTGGTTGGGCGGTTGGCTAACCCATGGGATCGGATGGGGTTAGGCTGGACTGATGGATCCGTAAACCGAGACTCAAACTTTTGTTTTTACGATAGAAAAAAAAAAAATAAATCCCGGACAGTAACTGTTCTATGGATAGGAATCAACGGCTGTGCCTCTTGAATGGGGAAAAAAGCGTTGATCCCAATGATCCAAGTGCAAGTTTCTTCCTTGAATTGACTAAGTATCTTATAGATGTAATCGGATCATCTCGATCAGAAATGATCTTAACTACGTTAGAGTAAAAAGTTATCCTGGTGGAATCGCCCGTGCTTTCCGGTAAAGGAATTTTTTTCCGGGTTCGGTTTTGGAACAACCGACGGATTAGTCTCTTATCCGGATATCCGTGGGCGAGGCCCCGAGTGTGGGACCCCTGTCCCGCGCGAGAAGCGCTACTTCCGCTGCCAGTACCCCGAATCCGTTGCTCGGTGGGAACAGGGATCTTACACCATTCTAATTGTTTTCTTAATGACCCAATTAGAGACCATTCTAATTGTTTTCTTAATGATCCAATTAGAGACCATTATGGATTGATGATCCAATTAGAGACCATTCTAATTATTTCTTTAATAATGAGCTTTATCCCTTAGAAAAAAAAATTGAGATTTATCAGTCATAGTAGCGGAGCTATGGCAAAATTTTTATAGAAATCACGCATAAAATAAATTCATTCAAGCATAAAAAGAGGACTTCCTACCATAACCTAGGAACTATCATCCTAGATTAATTAAAAGAATATTATTATGCATGGAGATATAGATGTTTGCATGTAGATGTAGAGGTATGGATGTGAGTGTGAATGTGGAGGTGGATGTATGCATGTAGATGTAGATGTATAGATGTAGATGTAGATGTGGAGGTGGGTGGATGCATGTAGATGTAGATGTATAGGTGTAGGTGAGAATGGAGATGTGGATGTATACATGTAGATGTAGATGTATAGATGTAGATGTGAATAGAGATGTGGATGTATACATGTAGATGTAGATGTATAGATGTAGATGTGGATGTGGAGGTGGGTGGATGCATGAAGATGTAGATGTATAGATGTAGATGAGAATGGAGATGTGGATGTATATATGTAGATGTAGATGTATAGATGTAGATGTGAATAGAGATGTGGAGGTATACATGTAGATGTAGAAGTATAGAAGTAGATGGGAATGGAGATGTGGATGTATACGTAGATGTAAATGTATAGATGTAGATGTGAATGGAGATGTGGATGTATGCATGTAGATGTAGGTGTATAGACGTAGATGTGGATGTAGAGGTGGATGTATGCATGTAGATGTAGATGTATAGATGTGGATGTGAATGTGGAGTGGATGTATGCATGTAGATGTAGATGTATAGAGGTGAATATGAATGTGGATGTGGATGTATGCATAGGGATGTAGATGTATGCATGTAGATGTGAATGTACGCATATAGTTGTGGATGTATGGATGTGAATATACGATTGTGATGTGAGGGAATCTGAAGTGATGAGATGGAAATGATGTGATGGGATGAGTATACATATAAATGGAATATGGAATAAGTAATGTAGATTGAGGAGGGATAATGTGGAAAAATGAAAGTTAAAATAGAAATTGTATTGTAAACTGTTTGTAAATGCTGTTTGTAAATGCTGTCTGTAAATGATTGTTTTATGTCAAGAATGCTGGGGGGAGTATTCTGACCGTCTTGTGATTAAGGTCGTGACGAGAAAGTTGCAACTGCTGACGGGGAGTCAATGAAGGACGTCTCGCGTAGCAAGGTCGGCCGAGGTCTTGACCAGCCTCGGTGCGATTAAAATGGTGAGCTTCCGGTACGGTGGATGAGGGGCCAAGGAAGCGGCCTATGCGTGAAGCGCTAGGTTACCTGCGAAGGATCCTAGAGGGTGCTGACCATACGGTGCTCGGGCTCTGGGTTGCCTAGGATACCCACGCGTGCGTCGAGGAAGATATTGGAACAGAGTTGGAGTTGTTTTCTGAAATCGAGCATGGATCTGGTTGATTGACCTTGCTGGTCTTCAATGGATGAGTCCATGGCTCCTTATATGGATCTGTTGGTTGATCTTGCTGATCTTCAACGAGAGTCCATCTTGTTAAGTGATTATATTGCCAAGTATTATGGGCTAGGAACTATCGAAACGGCTCCTGAGCGTTCTAGTTGCCAATGATGCCATAGATACTCTGATGAAGGAATGATGGGAAATTAAGAATCAATTGGATAAATTGGAAGATGGTGATCAATGATACTATGGTTTTATTAAAGGATTGTTTTAAACTGGTTGAATCTGGTTGAAAAAGGCAATTTCATATTGGGTGTGTGAGTGGTGTGACTAGTTTTATTTTGCATGAACATCCGGCTAGGGGGCCTTGGAACTCTTTTCCTTGGTACCCGGGACAAAACCTAACCAAATTTTTAATTGGATCCCATCACTACAGTGGTTGGGGCGGTTGGCTAACCCATGGGATTGGATGGGGTTAGGCTGGACTGATGGATCCGTAAATCGAGACTCAAACTTTTGTTTTTACGATAAGCCTTATCCCACTGTAAGATCCCTGTTCCCACCGAGCAACGGATTCGGGGTACTGGCAGCGGAAGTAGCGCTTCTCGCGCGGGATAGGGGTCCCACACTCGGGGCCTCGCCCACGGATATCCGGATAAGAGACTAATCCGTCGCTTGTTCCAAAACCGAACCCGGAAAAACTTCCTTTATCGGAAAGCACGGGCGATTCCACCAGGATAACTTTTTACTCTAACGTAGTCAAGATCATTTCTGATCGAGATGATCCGATTACATCTATAAGATACTTAGTCAGTTCAAGGAAGAAACTTGCACTTGGATCATTGGGATCAACGCTTTTTTCCCCATTCAAGAGGCACAGTCGTTGATTCCTATCCATAGAACAGTTTCTGTCCGGGATTTATTTATTTTTTTTTTTCTATCGTAAAAACAAAAGTTTGAGTCTCGATTTACGGATCCATCAGTCCAGCCTAACCCCATCCAATCCCATGGGTTAGCCAACCGCCCCAACCACTGTAGTGATGGGATCCAATTAAAAATTTGGTTAGGTTTTGTCCCGGGTACCAAGGAAAAGAGTTCCAAGGCCCCCTAGCCGGATGTTCATGCAAAATAAAACTAGTCACACCACTCACACACCCAATATGAAATTGCCTTTTTCAACCAGATTCAACCAGTTTAAAACAATCCTTTAATAAAACCATAGTATCATTGATCACCATCTTCCAATTTATCCAATTGATTCTTAATTTCCCATCATTCCTTCATCAGAGTATCTATGGCATCATTGGCAACTAGAACGCTCAGGAGCCGTTTCGATAGTTCCTAGCCCATAATACTTGGCAATATAATCACTTAACAAGATGGACTCTCGTTGAAGATCAGCAAGATCAACCAACAGATCCATATAAGGAGCCATGGACTCATCCATTGAAGACCAGCAAGGTCAATCAACCAGATCCATGCTCGATTTCAGAAAACAACTCCAACTCTGTTCCAATATCTTCCTCGACGCACGCGTGGGTATCCTAGGCAACCCAGAGCCCGAGCACCGTATGGTCAGCACCCTCTAGGATCCTTCGCAGGTAACCTAGCGCTTCACGCATAGACCGCTTCCTTGGCCCCTCATCCACCATACCGGAAGCTCACCATTTTAATCGCACCGAGGCTGGTCAAGACCTCGGCCGACCTTGCTACGCGAGACGTCCTTCATTGACTCCCCGTCAGCAGTTGCAACTTTCTCGTCACGACCTTAATCACAAGACGGTCAAAATGCTCCCCCCAGCATTCTTGACATAAAACAATCATTTACAGACAGCATTTACAAACAGCATTTACAAACAGTTTACAATACAATTTCTATTTTAACTTTCATTTTTCCACATTATCCCTCCTCAATCTACATTACTTATTCCATATTCCATTTATATGTATACTCATCCCATCACATCATTTCCATCTCATCACTTCAGATTCCCTCACATCACAATCGTATATTCACATCCATACATCCACAACTATATGCGTACATTCACATCTACATGCATACATCTACATCCCTATGCATACATCCACATCCACATTCATATTCACCTCTATACATCTACATCTACATGCATACATCCACTCCACATTCACATCCACATCTATACATCTACATCTACATGCATACATCCACCTCTACATCCACATCTACGTCTATACACCTACATCTACATGCATACATCCACATCTCCATTCACATCTACATCTATACATTTACATCTACGTATACATCCACATCTCCATTCCCATCTACTTCTATACTTCTACATCTACATGTATACCTCCACATCTCTATTCACATCTACATCTATACATCTACATCTACATATATACATCCACATCTCCATTCTCATCTACATCTATACATCTACATCTTCATGCATCCACCCACCTCCACATCCACATCTACATCTATACATCTACATCTACATGTATACATCCACATCTCTATTCACATCTACATCTATACATCTACATCTACATGTATACATCCACATCTCCATTCTCACCTACACCTATACATCTACATCTACATGCATCCACCCACCTCCACATCTACATCTACATCTATACATCTACATCTACATGCATACATCCACCTCCACATTCACACTCACATCCATACCTCTACATCTACATGCAAACATCTATATCTCCATGCATAATAATATTCTTTTAATTAATCTAGGATGATAGTTCCTAGGTTATGGTAGGAAGTCCTCTTTTTATGCTTGAATGAATTTATTTTATGCGTGATTTCTATAAAAATTTTGCCATAGCTCCGCTACTATGACTGATAAATCTCAAATTTTTTTTCTAAGGGATAAAGCTCATTATTAAAGAAATAATTAGAATGGTCTCTAATTGGATCATCAATCCATAATGGTCTCTAATTGGATCATTAAGAAAACAATTAGAATGGTCTCTAATTGGGTCATTAAGAAAACAATTAGAATGGTCTCTAATTGGGTCATTAAGAAAACAATTAGAATGGTCTCTAATTGGGTCATTAAGAAAACAATTAGAATGGTCTCTAATTGGGTCATCAATCCATAAGGGATTGAATCATCAATGTGCATAAACTAAAAGTATAGAAAAAAGCCATTAATTTGGCCTCAAGCATAGCTTAATCTTGGATAAAGGAAAAGCCTTATGAAAAGCTTCATTTGGATTGACAAGGGTCATGAGTATGACCATTTCTTAAGTGAGAGAGAGAAAGACCATTAGAATTAAATATAAATAGAATTTTATGTAATTCTTTACTATCATTAATTAATTAACTTCAATAGTATTTCAAAAACCATATCAATTAAGCTTCTCAAGCTTGAGAGGGGTTGAGAAGAGAGAATCATTGAGAAATTATAGAAAAGATCAAAATTCACTATACTTATCTTATAATTTGCTTGATTCTTTGATCACGGTAGAGGCCCCCAATCAATCAATTGGTTTAGTATGTTGATGGAACCACCAATGGAGATTGAAGAAAGAGAGAAGTATCAAAAACTAGTGAATTATTAAAGAATTCACCGTTCTTGGCTTAGGTAGAGTAGAGTAACAATGCATAAGACACTGTATATTTTGGCTTAGGTGGAGTAGAGTAACAAAGCATAAGACACTATATATTTTGGCTTAGGTGGAGTAGAGTAACAAAGCATAAGAGACTATCTATTTTGGCTTAGGTGGAGTAGAGTGACACTATATATTTTGGCTTAGGTGGAGTAGAGTGACAAAGCATAAGACACTATATTTTTTTCTACAAGGGGAGGCTTCTATTTATAGGAAAATTTGAGCTCCTAACCAAACAAACTGATTCTAGAATTTTCCAAGTCAGTTTGGTTGAATTTGGACTAGATTTGGACCTAGTTTGGTTACTTTTTGATTCGGTTTGTTCCATTTTGATTTGGTTTGGTTCAAGAGAGATGAGAGATAAAAATATCACATTATTTTTGAGTTTAAAACTCATTCAAGCATGTGACATATGCACCTCCTTTAAAGAATTCCCCTTCCTTACATATGTGTCAAAATTTTATTGCTCATAGTTTTTTACTAATAAACCTTGTACATTTTCAACTCTTCATCTTATGTGAAATATGCACCTCCTTTAAAGAACTCCTCTTCCTTACATATGTGTCATAGTTTTTTTACTAATAAGTCTTGTACATTTTCAACTCTTCATCTTATGTGAAATATGCACCTCCTTTAAAGAACTCCCCTTCCTTACATATGTGTTTATTTACTAATAAACCTTGTACATTTTCAACTCTTCATCTTATGTGAGCATTTACTCATTTTTGGATATCTTCTTTTACAAATTGGATTTATCTCCTCCCTACACATGGATTGATGCTATTGGCCCATAGGAACCTTAATTGGACCATAATCTAAAAATTTCTGAAAATCTAGACCCTTAGACTAAGGTTCTTTATACTTATTCCCATTTAATTCCAATTGCACATTGGAAAATTCTTTTTGAATTTCTATTTCAGGGGAACTTATTTTAATAAGATGAGTTAATTTTCTATCCAAAAATATTCATAATCTGAATATTCTCTCTCTAGCATATTTTCTCTCTCTAGGTTAAAACAGCCACAAACAAGATCTCTTATATTTCAGAAAAGGAATTGATTACAGGGGAATATACTAGACATCAAAAAGGGGTTGGGGGAGGAATCTTACATTCTACCCCACTTAAAAAACGCGAGATGTCCTCATCTCGCAACTTGGGATAATTTCGCAAGGTGAACGAATATGAGACTTAGAGGAAAATTTTAATCAAGAATAACCACCAAGAAAAGTCTTAAAGAGAGCAAGATTCAAAATAAGAACAAGATTTAAACTTTATTCATTCACGGGACTTATACAGTAAAGATAGAAGAACTCTTTACACTTCCATAAGCCCGTCCATCATATGGTCACAAAAGCAGTCCTCACAAGCTGCACAAGTATAGGGTAACTCATCTATGGGAATGATTCTGCTGGTTATTGCCGCACCTATCTCAGTGGTATGAGGTGATCTAACAAAAGGACCTCTGAGAGGCAAGCCAAAAACGGGATAAAGGCATATCTTCTCATGAGGAAGAAAACACGCCAGTAAGAAGACCCGCTCAGAAAACCCAAGATGCCTTGATCTCATGACGCAGTAGTATCGGGGACCCAAACCCAAGGCTTCGATAACCATGGCCAAGCGGACATTGTTACGAAAGTGCTGCTGACCCCAGGGTGTTACCCTAGTTATGTTTTGATAGGTCCGCCATTTGGTCTGCGCTACAGAAGTTCCTAGGTGAGGAAAAAGTGAGCGCTCATACTGTTCTATAAAATCCTTCTTCACAGACTCACTTTGTCTTGAAGGTGAGGAATCATTATGGATAAAACTAGTTCCTGTTGCCAAACCATGAGGAGATTAAGAAAGAAAGGAGATTGATGGGAGTAAGATTACTGTGAGCGACAAGTAAAAGTTACGACTTATATAAAGGAAGGAGCTAGCGTAACCTAGAAGCCAACGGTAACTTGCCACTGAAGTTTTACCGTCTTTCCATGATTTGTGTTTGACACATTTTTCTATAGAAGGCATTAAGAATTTTGAGATAAGGAGATAAAAGAAACTTGTAGGCTAAGTCACCTACTTTCATTGAATTCAGATATAAGGATCACAATATCTGGGGGATAACTTCTTATACTCCCCAAGAGATAAAGAACTTCTTTTGGGCCGTACTCGAATGAAAACCAAAACCTTGGTATCCAAAACACCGATTCTCACTTCTAAACTCATTGTTCTAAATCCTTAAAATAGGCGTGACTCTTGAGAAGTATTTTAGGAAAAGGGTCTTCCTTTTTTAAACAGAAACTTTCTTTTATTTTAGAGAGGGAATAATTATAAGATCCGAAAGGGAGATTCTTACTCCTGTATACCTCGAAGGCTGGGGAGGAATCTTACATCCTACCCCACTTAAAAAGTGCGAGATGTCCTCATCTCGCAAGGTAGAGGACAGCTCTTTTTCTTAAGAT
Source organism: Cibotium barometz (assembly GCF_041138505.1). Classification (NCBI taxonomy): domain Eukaryota; kingdom Viridiplantae; phylum Streptophyta; class Polypodiopsida; order Cyatheales; family Cibotiaceae; genus Cibotium; species Cibotium barometz. The sequence goes on from NC_141053.1 coordinate 50,781,715, forward strand.
CCAATTTTATTCTGGGGTTCCTTATATTCTGGTCAACCCAACAGAACACTGGGATAAATATCCCTTATACAGAACTCATCATTAAATAACAATTCATTCAGATCATGTCATTCATATCTTTAACATGATAATGGTCCATTAGACTAAAAAGTTTCCTTCGGAACATTCCTCCACGGAAATTTCAGTCAAGCAAGTTCTCAATTTGACATCCCTTAACTTGATCTACCGGTCAAGTATTAACAGTAGCAATCTGACAGTACAATCCACTAATCTCATAGTGATTTGCTGAATTCGTTATCATCATTCTAGTTATGAATATCATCACAGGGACTCGTCCCATTCCCCCTCATTGTGGTTTCATTATATTTCAACTAATTTTTAAAAATCAACATTTTTTTTTCAATCAGCATTTTCAATCAGAATCCAAATCAATTCATCAATTCTCAAACAGAATTAAAAATCATATCAATCACATTCGAAATCATCATCTGGATAGCATTAACGCTTATAATTTCAAGTCTTAGATTTACTCGTATATACTGTCAGTAAAGAGCTGCAGTATACTCTCGGTATATACGTGTAGTCACGGCCCTTGGAATTATAAGGTAAATACTATCATGTCTAGGCCTCAAGCAAGTCAGGGATTCTATATAATTGCGGTACTTCCATCTGAAGAACCAATTACCAAATTATGAATTTCAGTTTGAATATCAAATTGTATGAATTATATCACACAATTATAACCTTTTGGTGTTTCTTGGTAATTTTTTGACATATTTGTCTTCTCAGTTGATCTTTATTAACCTGGCTCTGATACCAACTGTAAGATCCCTGTTCCCACCGAGCAACGGATTCGGGGTACTGGCAGCGGAAGTAGCGCTTCTCGCGCGGGACAGGGGTCCCACACTCGGGGCCTCGCCCACGGATATCCGGATAAGAGACTAATCCGTCAGTTGTTCCAAAACCGAACCCGGAAAAACTTCCTTTACCGGAAAGCACGGGCGATTCCACCAGGATAACTTTTTACTCTAACGTAGTCAAGATCATTTCTGATCGAGATGATCCGATTACATCTATAAGATACTTAGTCAGTTCAAGGAAGAAACTTGCACTTGGATCATTGGGATCAACGCTTTTTTCCCCATTCAAGAGGCACAGCCGTTGATTCCTATCCATAGAACAGTTTCTGTCCGGGATTTATTTATTTATTTTTTTTCTATCGTAAAAACAAAAGTTTGAGTCTCGATTTACGGATCCATCAGTCCAGCCTAACCCCATCCAATCCCATGGGTTAGCCAACCGCCCCAACCACTGTAGTGATGGGATCCAATTAAAAATTTGGTTAGGTTTTGTCCCGGGTACCAAGGAAAAGAGTTCCAAGGCCCCCTAGCCGGATGTTCATGCAAAATAAAACTAGTCACACCACTCACACACCCAATATGAAATTGCCTTTTTCAACCAGATTCAACCAGTTTAAAACAATCCTTTAATAAAACCATAGTATCATTGATCACCATCTTCCAATTTATCCAATTGATTCTTAATTTCCCATCATTCCTTCATCAGAGTATCTATGGCATCATTGGCAACTAGAACGCTCAGGAGCCGTTTCGATAGTTCCTAGCCCATAATACTTGGCAATATAATCACTTAACAAGATGGACTCTCGTTGAAGATCAGCAAGATCAACCAACAGATCCATATAAGGAGCCATGGACTCATCGATTGAAGACCAGCAAGGTCAATCAACCAGATCCATGCTCGATTTCAGAAAACAACTCCAACTCTGTTCCAATATCTTCCTCGACGCACGCGTGGGTATCCTAGGCAACCCAGAGCCCGAGCACCGTATGGTCAGCACCCTCTAGGATCCTTCGCAGGTAACCTAGCGCTTCACGCATAGGCCGCTTCCTTGGCCCCTCATCCACCGTACCGGAAGCTCACCATTTTAATCGCACCGAGGCTGGTCAAGACCTCGGCCGACCTTGCTACGCGAGACGTCCTTCATTGACTCCCCGTCAGCAGTTGCAACTTTCTCGTCACGACCTTAATCACAAGACGGTCAAAATACTCCCCCCAGCATTCTTGACATAAAACAATCATTTACAGACAGCATTTACAAACAGCATTTACAAACAGTTTACAATACAATTTCTATTTTAACTTTCATTTTTCCACATTATCCCTCCTCAATCTACATTACTTATTCCATATTCCATTTATATGTATACTCATCCCATCACATCATTTCCATCTCATCACTTCAGATTCCCTCACATCACAATCGTATATTCACATCCATACATCCACAACTATATGCGTACATTCACATCTACATGCATACATCTACATCCCTATGCATACATCCACATCCACATTCATATTCACCTCTATACATCTACATCTACATGCATACATCCACTCCACATTCACATCCACATCTATACATCTACATCTACATGCATACATCCACCTCTACATCCACATCTACGTCTATACACCTACATCTACATGCATACATCCACATCTCCATTCACATCTACATCTATACATTTACATCTACGTATACATCCACATCTCCATTCCCATCTACTTCTATACTTCTACATCTACATGTATACCTCCACATCTCTATTCACATCTACATCTATACATCTACATCTACATATATACATCCACATCTCCATTCTCATCTACATCTATACATCTACATCTTCATGCATCCACCCACCTCCACATCCACATCTACATCTATACATCTACATCTACATGTATACATCCACATCTCTATTCACATCTACATCTATACATCTACATCTACATGTATACATCCACATCTCCATTCTCACCTACACCTATACATCTACATCTACATGCATCCACCCACCTCCACATCTACATCTACATCTATACATCTACATCTACATGCATACATCCACCTCCACATTCACACTCACATCCATACCTCTACATCTACATGCAAACATCTATATCTCCATGGATAATAATATTCTTTTAATTAATCTAGGATGATAGTTTCTAGGTTATGGTAGGAAGTCCTCTTTTTATGCTTGAATGAATTTATTTTATGCGTGATTTCTATAAAAATTTTGCCATAGCTCCGCTACTATGACTGATAAATCTCAAATTTTTTTTCTAAGGGATAAAGCTCATTATTAAAGAAATAATTAGAATGGTCTCTAATTGGATCATCAATCCATAATGGTCTCTAATTGGATCATTAAGAAAACAATTAGAATGGTCTCTAATTGGGTCATTAAGAAAACAATTAGAATGGTCTCTAATTGGGTCATTAAGAAAACAATTAGAATGGTCTCTAATTGGGTCATTAAGAAAACAATTAGAATGGTCTCTAATTGGGTCATCAATCCATAAGGGATTGAATCATCAATGTGCATAAACTAAAAGTATAGAAAAAAGCCATTAATTTGGCCTCAAGCATAGCTTAATCTTGGATAAAGGAAAAGCCTTATGAAAAGCTTCATTTGGATTGACAAGGGTCATGAGTATGACCATTTCTTAAGTGAGAGAGAGAAAGACCATTAGAATTAAATATAAATAGAATTTTATGTAATTCTTTACTATCATTAATTAATTAACTTCAATAGTATTTCAAAAACCATATCAATTAAGCTTCTCAAGCTTGAGAGGGGTTGAGAAGAGAGAATCATTGAGAAATTATAGAAAAGATCAAAATTCACTATACTTATCTTATAATTTGCTTGATTCTTTGATCACGGTAGAGGCCCCCAACCAATCAATTGGTTTAGTATGTTGATGGAACCACCAATGGAGATTGAAGAAAGAGAGAAGTATCAAAAACTAGTGAATTATTAAAGAATTCACCGTTCTTGGCTTAGGTAGAGTAGAGTAACAATGCATAAGACACTGTATATTTTGGCTTAGGTGGAGTAGAGTAACAAAGCATAAGAGACTATCTATTTTGGCTTAGGTGGAGTAGAGTGACACTATATATTTTGGCTTAGGTGGAGTAGAGTGACAAAGCATAAGACACTATATTTTTTTTCTACAAGGGGAGGCTTCTATTTATAGGAAAATTTGAGCTCCTAACCAAACAAACTGATTCTAGAATTTTCCAAGTCAGTTTGGTTGAATTTGGACTAGATTTGGACCTAGTTTGGTTACTTTTTGATTCGGTTTGTTCCATTTTGATTTGGTTTGGTTCAAGAGAGATGAGAGATAAAAATATCACATTATTTTTGAGTTTAAAACTCATTCAAGCATGTGACATATGCACCTCCTTTAAAGAATTCCCCTTCCTTACATATGTGTCAAAATTTTATTGCTCATAGTTTTTTACTAATAAACCTTGTACATTTTCAACTCTTCATCTTATGTGAAATATGCACCTCCTTTAAAGAACTCCTCTTCCTTACATATGTGTCATAGTTTTTTTACTAATAAGTCTTGTACATTTTCAACTCTTCATCTTATGTGAAATATGCACCTCCTTTAAAGAACTCCCCTTCCTTACATATGTGTTTATTTACTAATAAACCTTGTACATTTTCAACTCTTCATCTTATGTGAGCATTTACTCATTTTTGGATATCTTCTTTTACAAATTGGATTTATCTCCTCCCTACACATGGATTGATGCTATTGGCCCATAGGAACCTTAATTGGACCATAATCTAAAAATTTCTGAAAATCTAGACCCTTAGACTAAGGTTCTTTATACTTATTCCCATTTAATTCCAATTGCACATTGGAAAATTCTTTTTGAATTTCTATTTCAGGGGAACTTATTTTAATAAGATGAGTTAATTTTCTATCCAAAAATATTCATAATCTGAATATTCTCTCTCTAGCATATTTTCTCTCTCTAGGTTAAAACAGCCACAAACAAGATCTCTTATATTTCAGAAAAGGAATTGATTACAGGGGAATATACTAGACATCAAAAAGGGGTTGGGGGAGGAATCTTACAAGCCAGGTGATTATAAATTGGACCACCCTATTAGTTTTGTAAGATGTCAATTGAATGAGGCTGAAAGTGTAGAGCATGAGGAGTTAGAAATGGTTTATGATGTTAAGAAATTTAGGCATTATCTTCTCGCTAATAAATTTGTTTTTACGTTGATCACATCAAGTCTTCTTGTACCTTTTTAACAAACCATGCTCCACAGGAATAATCACAAGGTGGTTATTGATTCTCCTTGAATTTTATTTCACCATAGTTATGATGCTTAGTAAAAAACATGTCATGGTGGATCGTCTATCACACGTACCTAATGGGTGAAGCACCAATTAGAGTTGATGACAATCTACCTGATGCTACACTATTCTCAAGGTCGAAGCTATGCTAGAGTGGAGTGAGAGAATTGTTAACTTTCTCTTTAATGGATTTCCAACACTAAAAAATTTAAGGCACGATCTAGCAAAAGGAAATTGTTGAAAGAAGCAGAGACCTACCAATTGATTGCTAGAACCGTTTATAGGAGAGGTAAAGATGATATACTTATCCTGTATTGGTTTAGTGGACAACTCATGTTCCAAATATAACTTAAGAGATGTATGGTATATGCAAGAATGTTTTGGGATATCATTTTATTGGAATACTTTTATTTTGATTTTGATTAGAATGTAATGGTTCATGGAATTAGTGCAAGAGTATTTTGGGCTGTCATTTTAATGGAATACTTTTATTCAGCTTTTGTGTGAAAAGAATAATGAACATACTCATTTAAAGAGAGAGAGATATAGATAGATAGATAGGTAGATAGAGAGACAGAGAGAGAGAGAGAGAGATAAACGCTAGAGAGAGTTGTATTAGTGAAATGCATTGTGTGTGTAATGGTTCATGGAGTTAGTGCAAGATTGTTTGGGGCTATCATTTTAATGAAATACTTTTATTATGCTTTTGAGTGAAAATAATAATGAACATACTCATGTGATGAGAGAGAGAGAGAGAGGAAGAGAGAGATGCCTAGAGAGAGGAAGAGAGAGAGAGAGAGAGAGGAAGAGAGAGATGCCTAGAGAGAGTGATGCTAGTAAGAGCATAAAGAAAGAGAGGTAGATGTCACACAATTGTAGATGCCATTATTTTAAAACCGCTCACCATTTTTTGGAAATTGCTTGCCTGAAATCGCTCGCCAAAAAAATCCCTCCACATGTAATTCTCTTGGTTGTATGTTGGGGAGTTTATAGACAAGTGCGCCTATTTTTACCAACCACACTCGAGAGTATCAATAGCTCAATCGAGAAACTAGTTTACCATCGTGGCATAGCATACAAATGCATAGTCAAGTTTGTCACTCATCTCGAGAAAGCTAGTTGCATGGGATTCTTGTAGGAGATAATGTTGTCGCACAGCCACACCCGAAAGCTCCACTCCACTCCTACCATCGCCGCACCCCATTGGAAGCTCGATCTCCTCGCCACTCAATCTTACACACTCACTCTCTCACACACATGCAAGCAAGCACACATAAGAGCTCAAACAAGAAAAAGACAAGTAAGTAATAGTATAGGAGAGTAGAGAAGAAGAGATTTCTATTAGCTTATGCATAAAAGAATGAGTGATGAGAGTTACATTTTGCCTCTTATGTGCGGCTACTAGGGTTTACACTCTTGGGTGGCCAAAGTTAAAAATTAGGTCTTAGGGCTCACTCGGCCACTGTAGCTTGTGCAAACACCTATCCCAGACTAGGTGGTTCTACATATATTATAGGTACCATTTGGGCTATAGCAACAATATGGCATTAAGGGTTAGTATGGCTCCAATGGAACTTTGATGATAAAATCTGTAAGCCGAGAAGAATGGTGTCAGTGGGTGGCTAATGGTAAGACAACCTAATACGAAATGTTAGGCTATGTCAATACCTATCTACACACATGTGTAACCAACAAATATCATAGAGTTTGAAAGTACCAAAAGAAAAACATGTTAAAGAACAAGTCAAAACATAAGAGAAGATTATAGAAAACTATAACAAATATCACATATGAATTAACTAACAAGGACCATCAGGGACGGACAGAGTTTTGATGAAAATTCTACTATAAGTGTAATATAGATTCAATTCTCTAACTCTCTTAATCTCTTATTCTACAAAATGGATTGTCCACTTATATTCTTGTGGGGCCAACTATAACAAGGACCATCAGGGAGACAGATAGAGTTTTGATGAAAATTCTACTATAAGTGTAATATAGATTCAATTCTCTAACTCCCTTAATCTCTTATTCTACTAAATGGATTGTCCACTTATATTCTTGTGGGGCCAACTATAACAATATCCTAACAGTCAATAGCCCTCCTACTCCTATGTACCATTACAATTTAGTTACAAGTGGCACACGTGCCTAATGTCATAGAAGTGAGAGTGGTAATCATGGGTTAGATGTCCACGATTGATTTATCAAATAAGACCTCAATGATCCTAGCTATTGTGTCGGATCCACCAACACTTGGCACGCCTAGTGGTGGAAAATCCATTGCCTCGACATCCAAATGAAATGCTTTTCACTTCTAATAGGCGTCCCTCCCTTATAGTCCCTAATGCTTCTATGTTTTTAGGATGCCTCCACATTGGTGTTAGAAGAAATGTACTTGAATACTTAACATTATGTTGCATACCTACAATCCATGCAAACATTAGTAATTCTTCTACATAATCCTTTGGTTGCAAATGTATCAATTTCGATGAGGGTGGGTACATGAGAGGCTAGACATCATACATGCTACTGGATCATATCTGACGTTGTGAGGTGAAAACAAGAAAAAAGACCATGCCTCTATAGCCCTTCACCTCCCAAACTTTGAAAATACTAACACAACGGACGCACCACCAGCCCACCGGCTGGAATACTTCTCACAGTTCACCACCCACCCACACCAGAAAGATAGCTCAAAACCACGATAGACAATTGATCATCCAGCAAAAGCATACACAGCACCATACACCATAAACTTTGGGAAATCCAGTCCCATCTTTATCACACTTCAAACAAACTCAGTAATTACACCAAAAGCCAAGACTCTGGCTTGGATTTACTACCAAGGGAATTCACCCTTGCGTCTGACAACCAAGCCCCTCTCCCGGTCTCTGCACTGCACTCTCTGCCTGCAGTCACCACCCACACAAAAAACGGCCACTTCTCTCTCTTCAGAGGGCGCCCCACCAGCAACCCTCGACTTCAACAGCTCTCTCTCTCTGTGTCACGACCAGCTCAACACCAGGGATCTTGCATCCCGGTGACAGTCCTCACCAGGCTCTTCAACACTACCAGCCACCTCTGCTGCAAAAACCTTTGCATCTGTGGCTGCTTTACGTGCCAGTCACCGCTACTCCCTGCTTCTCTCATATCCAGCCGCCGCCGACTGTCTCTATCATCGCCAGCAATTACACGCATCTAGTCCCTTAGGCTCTAGTCGCTACTAGTCTCTTCTTTGCAGTGCCTTTTTCCACACAGCCTCTCTCCTGCAAGGCGGCCTCCCTTTTCGCCTGCAGCTCTTCTCGCTCATCCGAGAGCCCTTCTCACCAGGCGGCAACTCCAGCCCAAGGCAGCTACTTTCCTTTTTCCACGCCGTCCGTGTCTGCAGAATCCCCAACCAGGCGTCCACTCCCTCAGCGTTGGCTCTCTCTCTCTGTGCTGGATCACCCCAAAGCGGCTTCTCGTACACGAGGCGGCCTCAACCTGCGACCTCAAACAAAACCAGCCCGTCTCTTCACACAGACGACAAATCCACACTTCCCTGCCTCTGTCTCTACTCGCCAGAGGGCCTCCCTGTCCTTACGCCTGCACTTTCACCCCTTGGTTGGTGCCATCCTTCAGAGGCGGCTCCACTCCACGCTAAAACGGCTTCACTCTTCGTCGATGTCGCCCACCTCCTCTACAGCCCTCTCTTTGCGCCTGTCAGCAAAACCACCAGAGAGCCCCATCCTGGCACATGGCGGCTACCTCCTTTCAAAAAACCCCGACTCGCCCTTCGCCAACCTTCCAGAGGCGACTCTCTGGCAGCAATATAAACCTCCACGTGGTCCTTCAAGCTGGCCACTTTGATTGATATTTATTATTTTATTTTCCTCTAAAGCCTCAATAATGGCCACAATACTAAAAAGGCCCCTTGCTTCCTCATGCTTCAGGTGAACATATTGTGCCCATGACTTTCCTTCTAGTGCAATATCTGCCCACAGCTCGTAATCAGCAGCATCATAACTTACCAAAACCTGACCATTCCCCAAGCTCTGCCAACCTCATCACATACTTGCTAAAAATGGAGCGCCATCTCAGCATCCAGAATCAGTCCATATTGACCAACCATCATCACATTCGGGGTTCTCGTAACACTTTCACATGCAGGCATCACCAAGAGCTCGTTAAAAAAAAACATAAAACCACCCACTCTGTACATTTTCCAGGGCATTCAGGGCAAAGTTTTTTCACACATCATGCATTCCATATGTACACAAGCCCAAAAAACTTTCAGATTTTTACCTGACAACGTCATCCTAACACCATTATTTGGTTTGTGAGGTGCTTTTTTCTTCCTCCATCTTATTATGTGTAGTTAGCAAGGATTCTAAAAGGTAGAGAATTAAGGCGACATGGGTAGGTTATGCTCAGTTATGTACTTGCCAACCTCTTGAACCCATAGCACGCAAGGCACTTTTGATGTTCGTGCCTTTGATTATCTTCCTTAAGTGTAAATTTTGTTTTGTTTTTATAGTATTTGGAGGTCTCTTATATTGATATTCTTTGCCTAATTTGGTCCTTCTTTATCATGTAGTTCCTTCTCTAGTTGCTCAACCTTTTGTTTGTGCAGTTCCATTTCTTGGTCTATTGAGTGCTAATATTTGCCTAGTCCTAGAAGCACAATAAATGTGACTCTAGTGTCAATCTTAAATCTATTATTTTTTAAGATTTTGATCTTTCTCTTTAGGGTCTCCTTGAGTTACTCCAATTCTTGTTGTAGCTTTTGAACATTTTCAGATTATGTTATTGGGGCATGTTATGTTTCTTTCTTCCTAATTTGGACTCCCTTATTCTTGCTCTGCTAATGCAAGTTTGCACTCCTTCTTCTTCTTCATCTTACTAAATTAGAGATTTTATTTCTACTTCACTAAGCTCTTACTCCTACTTCACTAAGCTCGTACTCCTACTTTTTTAGCATCTAGGGTAATAATTCATCATTATGTCACATAACCTGGTTATTTTGTAGCCATTCCTGCTATGGTCAACTGCTACAAAGATGAGGTGTTGTGGCTAGGAAAACTTGAGTGCTTTAGTAGGGTTCTTCATGCTCACAAACATGATGCAAACAAATGGCAAGGACATGAGACAATAAGAGGTGACAAATGGCAAGGACATGAGACAATAAGAGCAAAATAATAAGTAAATTCACAGAGGTGACAAAGCATCTAGTGCATGCAAGGGTACCTATTGGGGTTGCTTTCCTCGACCATTGGTAATTAACAATATAGCTCTACCTTTCACTTTGCTCCTGTGCTTCTTCCTAAGTGCTCCACATTATCGTGCTTGTCAGCTCATCTGCTTTTTCTTTGACATTGGTGTACTCCACACCATTCTAGTTGGAAATCTTATCCTTTAGCATTATATCAAAAGGTAGATCCTTATGTTCTACCTACCCTATGTGTGTGTGGCTAGGGGTAACTAATATCATCTTCTTTGATCATCACCCTCTTTGTGGTCCCATCTGGCAAGATCACTCCACCTATTTTTTATCCTTTTATCATAGGACCTAATAAATTCTTCACATTGATGACTTTTTGGGGAGCTACTCTACATACTAATCCAGTCTAATATCATCTTCTTTGATCATCACCCTCTTCATGGTCCCATCTAGTAAGGTCATTTCACCTTTTTTTATCCTTTTATCATATAGGAATTAATAAATTCTACACATTGATGACTTTGAGGAGCTACTCTATAGATTGATCCAACCCTATGTCTTCTAGCTTAGCTTTAATCTCTAGGGTTTCAATGAATAGGCTTCAATGAACAACAAGAATTTGGGTGAATTGTATTGGAATGATAACTTTTCCTTTGTAGTCCTTCTAGCTACATTCTTGAGGTATGGCCCCAGGTGGGTGAGCGTCTGTGCCCTTGAGACTTTCTTATTTCCTTTCTTGTTTGTCGAGGTGATTCCAACAGCATTAGAGGTTTCGAGTTCTCTAGACACATAGTCTAAGTCCTTGTACTCCTGTATATGTGATAAAGACACTTTGTTAGCCACAAACTAGCTAGAGGGAGACTCCTCAATTGCTTTACCTGCTTTTTTATTTTTTGGAAAGTTAATACGTTAGTGTTACAAGCTATTGTTAGTGAGGTTATATGTATGCTTGTTATGATCTAGATAGGTCTTCTTCTGGCATGAAAAACTAGTTTGGTTTTCACAGTCGTGAGAATATCTGTAGATATTCACAATAAAAAAATGTCATCGTTGGAAAGCAAAAACCTATTGGAAATGGAACATTAGCATCGTAAAAAATGTAAGTTTAATAGAGCCATTTTTTAATAGCTTCTACTAACATGAAAAATCAATCTGATTTTTCACATAAAAAAATGTTAGTATTTAAAGATAAAAGGTTATTCAGTAAGTCATGAGAAGATGTAGATAGTGTGTGTGAAAAGCCATTCCTAAATAATTTTGCTGACATGAAAAACTAGAATGGTTTTTCATGGCCATGAATATCAAATATATTCACATCAAAAAAATAATTTTGTTTTGACGAGGTTAATGCATATTAGTATTACAAACTACTCAGATGAAGAAGTGAAGTTAATAACATGCAATTTAAAAACTTTTTGTGGTGTAAAAAACCAAGGCACATGTGACTTTTTGGGAGATAATCATAACAAAAGTTAGTTTTATGGTGCGAAAGAAGTATGAAAATAACACTTTTAGAATACACAAATGGTGGGGATTACTCTTTTTGAATAATAAAAAATAAAACTTATTTCACAAAATTCAAGAAAATTTTGCCATAACCTCCTTTGTATGGCTGACCATTTTTCAATTTTTTCTATCCTCAAGTTACTTAAAAATTATCCCAAATGGTTTAAAGCATTCTAAACTAATCAAATTCCAAGAGAAACAATATGAAAAGTTTAATTCTAACAATTTGATTACTTATCTAGGATAAAGAAAGGCTGAATTTAAGAATGAAGAGAGGGGGAAAGCCTTTCAACAAGGCATAACATCATTTTTTCATTTTAAAGAAAACCAAATTTAGAAAACCATCAAAAGGAATAAAGAAAAAGTAGGATTTCTAACTTACATGAATTTCTGTGAGCTTTCCTTTGGCTTGATGGTTTGAGGGATCTACTCTTGTTTACAACAAGAGTAGCCACCAATTCTTTTGAAGAGGGAAAGGTCAAAAACTAATGAATATCAATAAATTAACTGTTTTTGGCTCTGGGGTGGAGTAGAGTAACAGTGCATAAAACACTATTAAGCTTCTACAAAGGGGGAGGCTTCTATTTATAGGAAAAAGTGAGCTTCTTACCAAGCAAACTGATTCTAGAATTTTCCAGATGAGTTTGGTCAATTTTTGACCATTTTTGGTTCAGTTTAGCTTACTTTTTGGAAGAACTAGACTTGAATTAGGAGAGAGGAGAGATAAATCTAATGAAAATTCTTCTTTTATATTTAAAAAATAACCAATATGCATCTTTCTATGCATAGAATTTAAATCTAATGAAAATCACTCTTTTATAATTAAAAAAAACCAATATGCATCTTTCTATGCATAGAATTTAAATTTTATTGGAAATCACTCTTTTATAATTAAAAAAATAACCAATATGCATCTTTCTATTCATAGAATTTAAATTTTAATGGAAATCACTCTTTTATACTTAAAAAATCACCAATATGCATCTTTCTATGTATAGATTTTAAATCTAATGAAAATCACTCTTTTATAATAAAAAAATAACCAATATGCATCTTTCTATCCATAGAATTTAAATCTAATGAAAATCACTCTTTCATAACAAAAAAATAACCAATATGCATCTTTCTATGCATAGAATTTAAATTTTAATGGAAATAACACTTTTATAATAAAAATATTTCTACTATGCATTTTTCTATGTCTAGAATAAAAATAACACTTTTAGAATACACAAATGATGGGGATTGCTCTTTTTGAATAGTAAAAAATAAAACTTATTTCACAAAATTTAAGAAAATTTTGCCATAACCTCCTTTGTATGGCTGACCATTTTTCAATTTTTTCTATCCTCAAGTTACTTAAAAATTATCCCAAATGGTTTAAAGCATTCTAAACTAATCAAATTCTAACAATATGAAAAGTTTAATTCTAGCAATTTGATTACTTATCTAGGATAAAGAAAGGCTGAATTTAAGAATGAAGAGAGGGGGAAAGCCTTTCCAACAAGGCATAACATCATTTTTTCATTTTAAAGAAAACAAAAATTAGAAAACCATTAAAAGGAATAAAGAAAAAGTAGGATTTCTAACTTACATGAATTTCTATGAGCTTTCCTTTGACTTGATGGTTTGAGGGATCTACTCTTGTTTGCAACAAGAGTGGCCACCAATTCTTTGAAGAGGGAAAGGTCAACAACTAATGAATTATCAATAAATTCACTGTTTTTGGCTCTGGGGGGTGGAGTAGAGTAACAGTGCATAAAACACTATTAAGCTTCTACAAAGGGGGAGGCTTCTATTTATAGGAAAAAGTGAGCTTCTAACCAAGCAAACTGATTCTAGAATTTTCCAGATCAGTTTGGTCAATTTTTGACCATTTTTGGGTCAGTTTAGCTTACTTTTTGGAGCTAGACTTGAATTAGGAGAGAGGAGAGATGAAATATCTCAATATTTGAGAATTTAAAACTCCACCACACATATGAAATAGGCGCCTCCTTCATGAGGGGGAAATCCCCACTCTGAGGTGTCAAAAATTCATTTTTTTAGTATTTCCTTTGGTCCTTTGTCCACTCTTCATCTTATGTGAGTATTTACTCATTTTTGGGGGGGTTTTCTTTATTTCTTCAATTTATCTCCTCCATACATTTGGATGAATCTGATTGGCCCCTCAGAACCTTAATTTAAAATTTTCATAAAATTTGGACCCTTAGGATAAGGCCTTTTGAATTTATCTCCATACATTTGGATTGGCCCCTCAGAACCTTAATTTAAAATTTTCATAAAATCTGGACCCTTAGAATAAGGCCTTTTGAACAGATTATAATTTATTTCTAATGCACCTTTTGAAAATCTTTTTGAACTTCTGTTTCAGGGGAATTTATTTTAATAAGAAGAGATATTTTTCCATCCAAAAATATCTAAAATCTGAATAACCTCTCTCTAGAATATTTTCTCTTTCTAAGCCAAAATAGGTAGAAACAAGATCTTTTATTATTCTAAAGAGGGAATTGATTACAAGGGAAGATACTGGACATCTTGAGGGGCTGGGGAGGAATCTTACATTCTCTCCCACTTGAAAAATGCGAGATGTCCTTATCTCGCAAAACTGGGAGTAATCCCATAATAGATCGGCTTCTTTCTCCCAGGTGGCATCTTCAAAAGGATAGATCTTCCATTTAACCAATAATTCTCTCAGAATTCTATTCTTGAGAACCTTTTCTCAAACATCAAGGATTTCTTCAGGTTGGAGTTCCATCTGCCCTTGGGTTGAAGAAGTTAAGATTTCATCATCATCAAGCACATGATTCGGGCTTTTGGTATATACTTTTTAAGAAGGCTGACATGAAATACATTATGTACTTTAAGATGAGGAGGCAGAAGAAGCTTGTAGGCCAAGTCACCTACTTTCTTTGTAATCAGATATGGTCCACAATATCTGGGGGATAACTTCTTGTACTTCCCAAGAGATAGAGAACTTCTTTTTGGGGCGTACTCGAATGAAGACCATATCTGCTTCTTTGAATTTTCTGTCTGTCCTCTTCTTATCTACATACTGCTTCTATCTATCCTGGGTAGCTTTTATATCTTTGCGAATTGACTGCATCTACTGCTCCATGTTGTCAAGTATCTATTTGGACATCTCGACCCTAATCAATGGGTCGGACCAAGTTAATGGAGTTAAGCAATCTTGTCCATATTGAAAGGGCTCATCCCAATACTTCGGTGATAAGAAGCATTGTAGGAAAACTCGACTAGGTGCAGATAGCTTAGCCACTTCTTGGGTTCCCTGCCACACAGCATGACCGAAGTATATCTTCGATTACTTGGTTCACCCTTTCAGTTTGACCGTCGGTCTCGAGGTGGTAAGCTGTGCTGAGATCCAAGAAAGTTCCTACTGCTTTGAGAAATACAGTCCAGAATCTTGACGTGAATTTGGGGCCTAAATCAATCAAAAGCTTAAAAGGCTTACCCTGATACTCAGC
>NC_141053.1:50797304-50909804 GCF_041138505.1 Cibotium barometz
AGAATCGCATACAAAAGAAGGCTGATGCAGATGATATAGAAAGGATCTCCCAATCTACCCAGAATGTCAAGGATGTAAAAGCCTTCACATAGCAAAGTATTTATTAACAGAGAGGTTTGAATTGAGATTTATTTTCATCTTCGTTGCACCATGCAGGCATGTGAAAAGATGGAGTCAAATATGATTGAGCTCCAGTCACAGTTGAAGCGGTTATCTGCTGGCTCCAGACGAGCTTCTAGAATCTCTTTCACTGGTGGACTTGTTCCTCCAGAGAATCAGGTTCGGTGACTCCCTGCTCCTTCCATTTATGTTTCAACATCTAGATAGCCTACTCATGCTCATGCCTAGAATAGACATCAGAGTAGTGCCAACAAAAGAAGAATCCTACATGCTTGCACTAAGGAACAATAAAGCCAAGCTTTGGCATCTTGAAATATTTGTAGTCTTGGAATAGTCTTGTGCTACTTGAAGGAAGTTGTCCTCTGTAGAAGCTGGTCCCTAGCATGACCTGTGCACTCTACCTTTATCTTATGTTGGGAAGAATAAAATCTCTTCTAAAGAGAATTGTTCACTTTAAGAGTACATACTCATATTGAAACTTTTAAGTCAGTCTTCCATCTAGAAACATGTCCTTTTTTGTGCTCTTCACTACATGTTCACAGAGCACCGAATTTGGAAACACAGCATTCTTCCGTGTTTTGCTAATAATGACTTTTAAAGGGGATCTTCTATAAATAGAACAGCTTGTTTGTATTGTTTTTTATTACTTGATAGATCTCTTTTTTAAAAAAAATAATAAAAATGTTCAGAGTTTAAAGAGTGTCTATTCCTCAACTAAAGCTTCCTTTAGATTTTAGTGATACCCTCATCATTTCACTCTTGCGCTTGGCACCAAGCCAATGTAGTTGAACAGAAGATCAAGAAAAGAGTCTTGTGCTTGCTGCAGCGTCACTTAGCCCATGAACCCTTACTAATTGCGATCTTTTGGTTGCAACTTGTCTTGCTTGTTGCCAGCACCTTCTGTTGTGACCTTCATCTGCCCTGTTTGGATTTCTTGCAATGCCTCTGATCTTCTCTTCTATAATCAGTCCACCTCATGCTCCGTTGCTCTTCAGGCTTCACTATTACCCTTTATACAATGATTCCTTTGCCTGCTTTAAATGTATGTTTGGCCTTCACGTTGTGACACATCTATCACTCACCATTTCAAACACATTGCACCCTTTATACAATGAATTCCTTTGCCTGCTGTAAATTTATGTTTGGCCTTCACGTTGTGACACATCTATCACTCACCACTTCAAACACATTGCAGAAGTGTCACGTGCACCAATTAATTTTGTGGCGAGTGTACATAAACTAGCAGTTTAAGGACAAGTTTGTTGGGGCAGTTTTGGACCAATTTTGGGCCGCCTAAGCATGTGTGAACCATACTGGCCACGGGCCAAGGGTTGGGAACCTTTTTAGTCTAATATGCACTAAGTGATATTTATTACATCAATTTTCGGCTTGCAAAAGGTCGGTCAACTGGAGTTAGTTGGACAATAGATTTGCCTATAAATAGGAGGGTGGTTGAGGATCTCAACATTCCGAGTTGGATATGCAATTAGCAGCCCGTGCATGAATTTCAGCTGTGTACAACTTTGGAGCAGCAAGTACAATCAGCTCTTTACATTAAGAGCTTAACGCACATCATTCAAGAGTCCAGATCTGACAATTATTTGAAACATTCATTCATTCAATTGCTATATACAGTAGATTGGGTGAATCTCTTCAAAGCCTTTTCCCTTCTCATCAAAGCCTTGAGAGAGGGCTACCCGATGTGTTGGGATATGTATGGAAGTCAGCTTTCTGAGGGTAGACACATATCACTTGGGGGGGGGGGGGGGGGGGGGGGGGGGGGGGGGGTCATGCTTGCTTCGGCCTCACATGCGTAGAGTGCTCACAGTGATTTGATGGGATGAGGTGGCCTGGTTCATGTTGACTCGTGTAGCGAGGCCTGTCCTCAGTATGATATACATTGCAGTGTGCTACTTCCCACCTGAGACATCAGCATATGCACGGGACTTGATGCAAGGTTGACAATCACCCTGTTTGCAGGTATTGTAAAGTTCTCCCAACAAGGGATATTCTCTTGTTGGGGGGACAGCTGCTCAGGAAGTTGCCATCATGCTGTCACAGATGGATTTGGGAGAGATGGGGCTACAGAGGACTTCATAGGATTCAGTACATGACACCCAGTATGGGAGACACCTTCTGGAGATGGGACCTATGCTTGAGCTGATTATATATAATGGGATGTCCTGTTGGCCCACCTCGGACAATCTTACCTGCTCCAGTGCCAACTCCACCGTAGGATCCCAAACCTCAAAATGGGTGGTATGATGATGAATGCAGAAACACATGGCTCCAACTCTTGCGAGATAGAGAGCACTGGCTGATTTCAGCACATGAGATGCAAAGGGTTTCCGCCCCCTTACCCGTGGGAAGAAGCGCACATTTGTTGCCAAACGAGAACAAGAGCTATACCATCTCCTCTTGATTGAGGATAGCTCGGACATTTGGAGCATTCTTGAGGAAGAAAGATGCCGACACACATCACTGACGCCAACCCTTTGGGAAGCATAAACACAACTTTATGAGGTGCCGGATCAGCCCATACCATTGATGTCACACATTCCATGTTGGGATAAGTCAAAGCTTACATGTGTGTAACAGTGTGTGAATAGCCCCTTAAAAGGCTGGTAGTTTGTATATGTGTGTCTGCATGTGACCACCTCTTAGGAGGGTGGATAAGTATGCATTAAATAAGGCCCTGTCAGAATGAGAAGCGGATATTGGAAACAATTGAGAGAGAAGAAACACAGAAGTGCTGGAGAGAGAAGTGCTGTATAAACTCTGCTATATACACGATATCGGATACAATTGAGTGGGGGGGGGGGAGCATGGTATATATAGTATATACAACCTAGGGCTGCTGGTCAGCCAGTGTAAAAAAGGCCGACAGCCCAAGAAAGCCCACGACTGGATAAAATCCAGTCAGCCAGCCGGCCAGCAAAGAAGGCAAGTCGGCCATCAGATAAACAAGTCGGAACCTCCTGGTATAGCAAACTCCTACTGCTGACTAGGGAAAAAATAGAGCCCCCCACAACTAGCAAAACTGGGGAAAATATGGACAATGGGAAAAATGGAGAAACACTCACACTGGGTGGGCACAACACTGGCCCTCACTCCCTACTGTGTAATATGTTACAGACAGGAGATGAGTGTTAACAGCCCCTCTCAGCTCCTCGATGTGGAACCAACCCCAATGAGATGGAGTGCTGATAGAGCATCTGCTGAGGTAGAGGCTTCGTAAAGAGGTCCGCCGCATTGTCCTTCGTCGAACAAAAGACTAGCAAGATGTCACCAGCCAAAATCTTCTCACGAACAAAGTGATATTGTATCTCTATGTGCTTGGTCCGGGCTTGGAAGACCAGGTTCCGAGCAATAGCTATACAGCTCTGGTTGTCGCATTGGATGACTGTGGGTTCCTTCTGTGGAAACCCAATCTTATCAAGTAACCCCTGCAACCACACCATCTCGCAAGCAACACCACAAGCAGCCCGATACTCCGCCTCAGTAGAAGACAAGGCAATAGTTGGTTGCCTCTTGCTGCTCCAAGAAATCGCTCCTGAGTCGTAGATCTCCTTGTGTCTGGATCTCCCTCCCCAATCAGAGTCACTCCAACCTCGGAGACTGACTCGGTCCTTTGTTCCCCCTCTAGTGTTATAAAAGAGTCAAGATCCTTCATACCCTGCAGATATTGCAAGATCCGCAATCCTATGTCCCAATGAGTCTTCATAGGTGTTTGCATAAATGAGCTCAACAGCCCCACTGGAAAACTCAAGTCCAATTTAGTGTTCAGCAACCAAATCAATGAACTGACAAGCTTCCGGATACAAGGAAGGCATCAACCTGCTCACAGGAGCATGTTTAAGACCATACAAGGCCTTCCACAATGTCACGTGCAACCCACACTTGGATGCCACGTGAACATATGTGAACAAGAAGGTGAAGGACTTGGAGTGGAAATTGGTCCCATGTGAGCTCACTTCGGGATGAGTCAGGCAGGCTTCCACTCTATGCGTCTGAGGTCAGGTGTGCATTGTCCTGCACATGAAACAATGCCAGTCCGTGCTGTGAGTCTCCCTTTGGAATGATGTTAGTTGTTCTATGTATCTGGTGTGCTATTGGATGCCAAACTTTTGTGTAGGCATGTAGGATTTGCATGTAGAGATGGGGCCAGCCCATAGGGCTACCCCAAGATCATTAATGTGGGCATGGGGGAGGTGTAGAACCACCCCCAAGGGGCCAGGAGGGCCCTGGCTATGCCCACCAGCCATGTGTTCGGCTGGAAGGGGCTGTCGGCCAGCACACTGTCCTGTATGCAGCCAGCCGACTAGGCCCAGGCCAAGAGGGGAGGCTGCCCAAAAGCCCATAGCCCATGCGCAAGTGGCCAGGCCACTTTTTAGAAGTGTGAACATCTTTTCACTATTTATTTGGTATTTTGAACAAGTCGTGGAGTATATTTCTGCTGCCTGACTTCGTATTGTTGGCTGACTGGGTACGTGAGGAGGTATAAAAGGCCAGGCTTGTTTTCATTCATTTGATCTCATATTTCACAAAGTGCTGAAGCATCTCAAGGGCCCGGACAGCCAAGGGAGAAGCTAACGCGAGGGTGAAAGCTGAAGGTTAAGGGTAGAGATTTATCTCAGCCAAAACAGGTCAAAGTTCAGTCTTTATTTTCTGATTTGCATCATTCTAATAAAGCAAATAAACCATTCGTGGTGGGGGCCCTACAGAGGGTATTTGGGACCCAATACTCTGTCATCTCTCTCTCTCTCTCTCTCTCTCTCTCTCTCTCTCTCTCTTGTATACCCTACGCATATAGGTTGCATACTGAGCCTCTAGCAGTAGTGCTCCATCCATCACACCCCCCACTAGCTCAGTACTTTTATAGTTTATTTCATGTTCATTTTGTCCTTTTTTTTCTGGACATCCAGAAGACATTGACAGTTGTACATTGATTTGTCTCATAGGTCGAGTTCGGCCTCTAGTAGACGTTAATACAGCTTTCTTTCTTGCTTTCTCTCTCTCTCTCTCTCTCTCTCTCTCTCTCTCTCTCTCGTAGACATTTACGGCATCCAGGACGCATGTTCCAGACATTTATGGCATCCTCAGATCGGATGTATGACATATTGTACCCAGACTATGGGACTGGATGGAGTTAGGAGTAGATAACATATCATACTTGTATCACCCCTTCAGCATATAGAGATGCATTATTAGCCCTAGTACTCCATCCACACCCTCTCGTTTGTACACCACCATTGAGTCCCCTATGGTCGTGTTGTCATACTTGTACATTTTATTCTCACTCCACATTTTCCTCTTGATGACTAGAGGAACATCATTGTACTACTTGTTTGTCTCATAGGCCAATTTTGGCCTTTTGCAGACGTTAATATATCTTTCTTTCTTTCTCTCTCTCTCTCTCTCTCTCTCTCTCTCTCTCTCTCTCTCTCTATTTACTGCACATCTACTTTAGTTTTGTGCAATATTTTCGTCTCGTGAAAGATTGCTGAATTTTGAGCATTGAAGTTACCGATTCTACCCCGAAGCTTCCGCATGTTACATTGGTATTAGAGCTTAGGCAGCCCTTAGCTTACGTTTTGTGCATGCTGAATTAGGGTTTCTGAAATAAGGGTCTGCGTTTAGGGTTTGTATGCAAAATTAGGGTTTGCATTTTTGCGTTAAATCTGTGTTTTGGCATCAGCTTTTTGCTCATTTTCAGCATAGTGTAGTGCTAGAAGGTCTAGATTTCAGCCTAGCATGATCCTAGGGAGTTTAGAAAGCATGTAGAACTCTAGGGTTAGGGTTTTTGGGCTGATTACGATAGAAAAAACAGAAAAATAATATCATGAGTTTAGAGGCAATGGACGACGACTTTCTCAAGACTTTATCCAATGAAGAGTTATGGCATGAGTATGAGACTATGCAGAGTTGTTGGAGACAGGAAGATGAAGAATGATACAAAAGGAAAAAGAACGCTATGCCCAATATGTCCAAATCATCGCCGCGTCTAGGCAACAACTCATAGAAGAGGACCGTTGGCAACACGAGAAAGAAGTACATCAAGTAAAGCTTCAGGAAGAGGCGTGTCAAGGCCAGCTTTTGGACGAGCAAAGATGGGCACACCCAATGAAAAGAGAGCTTCTAAGACGAGTTCTCGGGAGACGTGATCGCAGAAAGAGGTGTTTCCGAGGAGGTGCCATTACCCAAGATGCACGTGCCAGGACCAGAACCAGAACCAGAACCAGAATCAGAGCTAGAGCTAGAAGCCAAACCAGAACCAAAACTAGAACCATAGATTGAGCAGGTGGATCTTTCCAAATTCGACTTGGAGGAGGATGAGGTCAACCCGATAGTTTCCGATGAGGTGGATCTCTCCAAATCCTATTTGGAGGAGGATGAGGTTATCTCGACAGTTTCAGAGGAGTTTTTAGAGGATCCAGAGACTGAGCCAGAGAACGAGCCAGAGAACTTGAAGACCAAGTCAGAGAGCTTGGGGATTGAGCCAATGGATATGAAGCTTCAATTGGACCGGAATGGGATTTGAGCAAAGATGTATGGATTACCCTAGTGCTCCAAGCTTAGCAAGAGGGGATGTCATGTGCATCTGGTAATCCCAATGCTCATAAACATGTATACTCTCATTAACAAATATATGGGAAGATTTAAAGTAGATTTTGCAAACCTACAGGCTCCCGGAAGTGCCCAAGACATAGTTCAATGGTTGGGACACCTTTTGGGCATAGTTTGGACACAAAATATGACTTTTTGGACAATGTTTAGTGGAAAATAGGCAAAATGACTTGATTACGAATTGAGAGCCTATTTAAGACCATACAAGGCCTTCCGCAACTTGTAAACCATACCTTTTGATCCCGGAACCTCAAATCTTGGAGGTTGCTCAACATACACCTCCTCCTGCAAGTCACCATTTAGGAATGCAAATTTCACATCCATCCGATACAGCCATTGCTGAGAAGAGGCAAGGGCAAGAACTGTTCGAATCGTGGTCATCCTATTTGTCGGTGCAAAAGTGTCCTCATAGTTGATGCCAGGCCGCTAAGCATAGCCCTTAGCCACAAGTCTGACCTTGTGCTTGTCCATGGACCCATTGGACGTATACTTGGTCTTGTAGACCCACTTGACACCAATCACTGACCGTTTTGATGGCCTCGGTACCAACTCCCAAGTTCCATTCTTCTCTATGGCTTCAAGTTCCACTTGCATGGCTTTCCTCCAAGTCTCTTGGGAAAGCTTCCTTAACTTAACTAGGCTCTTTGTCCTGAATGATACGAGACATCAATGCATAGTTTTTACCGGTAAAGGCTCCTCTAACCGAATTTTATCACGAACTCTGTGCGATCTTCAAGGTCCATCCTCCGTAGTCCACTCGGAGGGATACTTCATTACACCCGACTCCCGAATAGTATCCAACAACCACTTTGGCACCCGAACAGAACGTGGAGCTTCCTGTTGCTGATGTGGCAAATCTCCAACCTCGGACTCAAGCTCTACAACTGACTGAGGCTGGCAAGTTGGAACAATACCTTGGGACTCATCCTCATACACATGTGGCTCTTCAAGAAGTGGTGGCAATCGCCAGAGCCGTGGTCTCCAAACTAGTTAGAAGAAATGGGAGATCATTAGTAGCATTGTTGCATGGCATATATGTGGCAGGTCCATTGCAGTGAGGCCATTGAGGGCACTCTCACCCCTCTTGCTGAGTCCATCCGTTCCATATGGGCCAACATCATTCATACCCTCCGCTGCTAATAGGGGAAGCTTCAGGGAGGTTCGGATCTTATGCGTAGAAAATGAGAGGCTTTTCTATGCACTGGCACACAAGTCCTTTTCTTTGATCGGGATGGCGGGAGCCCACTAAACTTCGTCAAAAAAGTCATCTTTTGTGTCCAAATTGTGCCCAAAAGGTGTCCCCTATATGGGTATGTCTTGAGTACTTCGTCCAAAAAGTCATCTTTTGTGTCCAAAAAGGTGCCCCCTATATGGGTATATGTTATGGGTACTTCGGGAGCCTATTGGGTTGCAAAATCGGCTCTAAATCACCACATTTCTGCATGATGCTGCGCTGCCGCTGAGGTCCTAGTGACGAGGGGCTATGCATCCCTAGAGATAGCTTTCAAGCCCACTTCTAGGAGCCCCATACCAAGTGTTGGCTCTTTGACACTTTGCCCAATATCTATAACATGAAAAAGTTTATAGATGAGGATTATACTTTGATAAATAACTTTCAGCACCTTTGTTCTTGACTATGTATAGCACAATGTAATGAGAATA
Organism: Cibotium barometz; assembly: GCF_041138505.1. Taxonomy (NCBI): domain Eukaryota; kingdom Viridiplantae; phylum Streptophyta; class Polypodiopsida; order Cyatheales; family Cibotiaceae; genus Cibotium; species Cibotium barometz. The sequence goes on from NC_141053.1 coordinate 50,805,714, forward strand.
AGAGTGCAGAGAGAGAGAGAGGAGAGACAATACACAGTGTTGGGTCGGTACAATGTGTGCATTGCCACAGAGTCGCATCGGCAATGCCTTTAGGACTGTCCCAAAGCGCAACAGGTTTGGCAGAGGATCCTTCGTCTCTAGGCCGCATTGTGCACCATCACGTAGAGGGCTGTAGCCTAGGTGACGGAGGCCGGCCCCACCCTCTCCTATGAGGTGGTAGCAAGAGGATAGGTCTCCAACTTACTGCAGAATTGATATTGTACCCACTCCTGACAGATCATCAGAGCCCTGGTCTCCAAACTAGTCACAAGAAATGGGATCACTAACAGCATTGTTGCATGGCATATATGTGGCAGGTCTATTGCAGTGAGGCCATCGAGAGCACTCTGACCCCTTCTGTTGAGTCCATCTGTTCCATATGGGCCAACATCATTCATACCCTCTGCTCTACTAGTAGGGGAAGCTTCAGGGAGGTTTGGATTACATGCATAGACAACGAGAGGCTTTTCTACGCATTGGCGCATGAGTCCCTTTCTCTTTGATCAGGACGGTGGAAGCCCACAAAACTTCATCCAAAAGGTCATCTTTTGTGTCCAAATTGTGGCCAAAACGTCCCCCCTATGTGGGTGTATGTCTTGGGCACTTCGGGAGCCTATTGGGTTGCAAAATCGGCTCAAAATTAACCCTTAAATATCCCCTAAAATGTTGCCGAATCTGGGACTTATAATGAGGTTATCCATGTCCACGACCACTGACTTTGACTTTGATTGCCTGAACACCTTGCCACTTCTCAGATTTCACTCCAAGTCTAGTTGAAGAATTGTGCATCTGTTCCATTTTGTCCTCGTGCTTGCAACCCCTTTCCCTTAACACAGCTATGGTCTCCTGCCAAGAATGATCATGCATGTTGCTTTGCCTCGGGACCTGATTTGAGAGTTAACTGGTGTCCTCCTTTGAGCACACACTCCTAGGGAATGCTTTCCTTTGGCTTTGCCTGCTCCAGACCACCTCATAATGCTACCTTTGATGTATGATGTGGGACAGCTTAGAGGGCTGATAAGCCTGAATGCTCTGATACCAATGTTGCATGCAATAGGTTGTTCAACATAACGCACAACAAAGCCTTCTTTAAACTTGTGAGTTTATGCAATCCACTTCACTCTGAGAGAGAAAAGTAGAGAGAGAAGATGAGAGTTGACACAAGATTGGGTCTGAATTACCTAATGAGCGCCCCCCCCCCCCCCCCCCCCCCCCCCCCCCGCGCCCGGCGCCTGGTGCCCCCTCCAAGCAGGAGTATTTCTTGTACTACTTTGGAGAACACTGTACAACGATGTGAATGATGAATGTGGACTATCCAAAGCAAGGACGAGGAAAACTGTACGTAGGCTGAACCATATGCTGAACGAATAGCACTGTAGAAGACTATGAAGCCACCTATGAAAATCCAAAACTGTTGAGGTAAAGCACATATGTTGGCTGAAGATGAGAGGATCTTCTAAGAGCGTGAATCAGAGCATAAAGCTCCTTCTCAAGGGTTGGCCAACAAAATTGAGTGTCGTCTAGCTTTTTACTTTCAAAAGCAACAGGTCTACCATCTTGAAATAGAGCAGCCCCGATGGCATAGTCACTGGCATCAGTTTCAAGAACATATGGCCGACTAGGATCGGGTAATGCTAAGATAGGTGCTTCCTTGACTTTATCTTTCTGAAGGCCATATCCAGATCGTTATTCCAAGTGATAGGCTGATTTGACTTACGTCCACGACCTTTCAACAAGTTGGTCATCGGTAGTGTGAGAGCTGAGAGTACTTCCGCATAGATTTCCGAAGAAAAATAACAAAACCGAGAAAAGAACTTGGACTGAAGCACAGAGTGCTTGAGGCTGATTTTATGCTTCAAGAACCCTGAGGGATCTCCAGCACACATGTTCTCTTTATATTCTTGCTGAATGAATGTGATTTATGCAAGGGACCAGGAGGTGCCTTATATAGATATTCTTGTTGCTGGTTGGTGGTGAATATGCTGCTGTTAGCCTGTTTTCCAGCTCACGACTGAGTAAAATACAGCATTAAATGCCATTTCTTTCACATGTGTGGGGTCGGAGCTGCTACCCGACTACTGGCATCCTGGCCGACTGGTATATGCGCCGCCATGCTTGGATATGGGCCCTATCAGGCTGCTGACAACATGTTTAGGGGTGGTATATGGTGTCTAACATCACATACAAGGCAAATACCCATAATGAGGTGACTTATGGGCTGGCCCATGTGCACATGCCCCTACATGATTCTTTCTAATGCAATATATAATTCTAAGGCTGACACATGGGTAAGAGGACTGACACATGCAGACTCTGTAAGGTTGGGAGACATCAACATGCACTATATGATGAATTCTCGAAGTGGGTAAGAGGACTGAAGCATGTAGACTCTCTAAGGCTTGGGAGATTGACCTACATGGCTGGTGCTTGACATGTCCCAGATTGGGGCTCACAAAGGGACCACAACATACGACAAAAAATCCTAAAAAGGGTATTAATGCCGTATAATGTTACATGAAATGTTGAGCCAGTGTGTCACATAGCACCATAGTGCAGGGTGCATGTGACAAAATAAGTTGCTCTCACAGTCGACCTTGTAGGTAAAAACCTTGCCATCTTTGTTAGTCTATCGACCACCACCCAGATAGCATCATGCCTTGTGTTGGTGCGCGGTAACCTGACAATAAAATCCATGGAAATACTTTCCTACTTCCCAAAAGGGATCTCTAGAGGATGTAGCAATCCTGCTCTAAGTTTCTCAGACTTATTCACCTGACATTGATGACACTTCATCACAAAGTCGTGGATTTCCGCCTTCATTTTAGGCTGTTAAAACGTCCGTTTTAATAAATCATAAGTCTGCTCCACACCCAGACATAGTTGCAAACATTCTTGTTTGCATACGTTAGCAAATGTTTGAAACGTTCTCACGTTTGCAACACCTTGCAAACTTGAATTTTTTTGCAACTTAAATTTTTTTGCAGCCGGCCATGTTTTAGGTTTTTCTTGGGTAGCGTGTGAATACTAAACATTGGCTGGCGTGGCTCATCAAAGCGTACCGAATTAAAACGTTGCTAAATGTTGGGAATCACACTCAAGTAAACTGCAATGTAGGGAGTACAATCGCCATTCACCTTTCAACATTGTGAAGAAGCTTGAAGGTGTGCGATGTACCCACAACCATAGCCCACTATAGCCTAAAGCCTCCAACCTTCTAGTAGAGTGTCTATTGATATTTTTGAAATTTGAAACTCTCCCAGAAAAGCCCCAAATTTGACATGTTATTCTACGGAGATGGTTTTCTTTTGGAAATTGGCCATCTAGTAAATGTCACGAATGCATCTACGCCAAGGTTTGAAGCATTCTTTAGCAAACTTGGCAAACTCGAATGCAAATGCACGAATGCAATGAGTGCTTGCAACTATGCACCCAGATGACTTGCTGTAGGAGAGTCATGACATTCATGAAGAATCTTCCTCGTAATTTGATTACAATTTGGTCCACAAACGCTACCATCCTAAAACAATAATCTGTTTCCGATCAAGTAGTGAATACCAGCTTGTTGGAAAATAGATTTGGTGCAAGCCAAATTTCCTACACACTTGCACACAATATCAAGTCCAAACTTAAGAGGCTATTCACACACAAACACACACTAGTGTGTGCCGTGCCTCGCCTTTTTCCCCCTTTAGTGCCTCCGCCCGCTCCCTTGCCCTCCTTGCTCTCTCTCCTGTCTTCCTAGTCGGGTGCTTTTAGCTTTTGGGTTTTTTTTTTTAAATCTAGGCAAGTTTTGGCAACTTTTGATCTTGAATCCCCAAGAGGACTCCATGGCAGCCTCTCGGTCATCCCCAATCGAGGCTGTTGTCCCTTGCCTCTCCTTTTCAGAAGAGGATTTCGAGCTCCTTGCTTGGACAACCGCTTCTTTGGAGTCTTCCACCCATAGTAACATGAAACATTTCGTCCGTTTCGTCGTTTCGTCATTTGGAAGGTTTTGTTTCGTTTCGTTTCGTCTGTTTTGGACGAAACGCAAAGGTTTCGAAATGACACTTCTTATATACACATACCAAGTTTATAACATAGCCAACATAAAGATGAAGATGCATTTTTTGGGACTAGTGGTGGGTATGAAATTCATGATTTTGGGAGTAGGTTTTTTGGTATTGTCAAAATTTGGGCAAGAAAAGGAGAGAAGAGAGGAGGAAAGAAACAAGTTGGAAGGGAAGAGGGAGGTGAGAAGAAAAGGGAAGGAGGTGAGAAGCAAAGGAGAGAGTTGCAAGACAAGAAAAGGAGAGAAAGTTGGAAGACAAGAAAAGGAGAGAAAGAGGAGGGGTGGACCGTGGAGGAGGAGAGAAAAAGAGGAAGAGGAGGCGTGGAGGAGAAGAAGTGAAGGAGCGAAAAGGAGGAGTGGACGAGGAGAAGAGGCGGTGCAGCTGAGAAGAAGTGTCGGATGCGTGAAGTGGCAAATGGGCAGCAAACAAAGATGGAAACGACGGTAAAAATCGCATTTGCAAAAAAAAATCTCCCGCCCGTTTTTTTGACCTCACTTTACACTTGGGCGAAACACCGTTTTGATGGGCAGGTTTCGTTTTGTTTTGAAACGTTTCGTGCCAGAAACGTTTCGTGTCGTTTCGAGAGGGCAAAACGGGTTTTTATGTTACTATGCTTCCAGCTTGGTATGCAAGATTGTGGGTAGCCACCCACGGCGTGTAGATAGTTCAGGGATTTGTTAGGGGCAAGCCTTCTCCACGTGCCTAGAAAGATCATTGATATTCATCCCTTAGGGCATGACTACCATCAGGTTGAGTTCGATTCGCCTGCAACTTTGGAAGGAGTCATGCAATTGAGCCCCGTCGCATTGCATACAGCCTAGGACTTCTTTGCGAGGTGGTAGCACGGCTTTGATCTGGTGTCCGACCCTTTGGTTGGAGTCTCAGGCTTTTCTGTGACAGTCTGCTTTCCAGGTCTTAGGAAGGAATATCGTCCATTGTGCAGTCATCACAGGTGGACCTATGGATATATTACTCTTGCAAGAGCATAAACTGGATGCTAGTCAGTGTGGGAGATCAGGCAAGCTTCTCTCAGGACACACCTTTTGGTCACCGGCTGCTGGTACCAAGGGTGGTGTTTGTATCTCTGTTTCAGCTTTGATATTGCCTTGCATCATTGGACATGGTGTCATTTTGCCTGCGAGAGTGCAGTGGATCCTTCTTATGCAGGGTACTACACGCATTGGTATTCTCAACCTCTATGCTCCTAACCATAGAGGTGAGAGGATTGCCTTTTGGAAATCTCTCACTACATTGATGCCTCTTGCCGACCATTGGATTATTGGTAGGGATTTTAACATGGTTGAGATGCCAACCGATAAAAGAGGTGGACATGAGGGCTTGGTGCATCCTCTTGAAAGAGCGTCTTGGGAGAGGTTTATACTCTCCATTCATGGTAGAGATTGTTGGCATGAGGATGACATTTTGAGGAGTCCATCCACTCTTCTTTATTCATGGTCTAACAGGAGAAGAGATGTAGGATGTATCTATGCACGGTTAGACAAATTTTATGTGGATGATTGGGTGCTTGACAGAGGTGGACATACTTTGATTGCTACAGGCACCTCCAAATCGGATCATTGCCCAGTGGTTTTATGTATTAGAGATCCGAATTGCCATGGATCAGCACCCCATGTACGCATCCCTGATCATTTGTTTTCAGATGCAGAACTATCGCGTCGTATGCTTGATATTTGGAGATCTCATGACTTCTTACAGGCCTCTCAAAGCCTGGCCTCTGCTCTCTGTGACTTTTATCACACATGTGCCCTGTCTAAGAGGCAAGAGGCCTTGGACTTAGAAGGGCTATTAGAGATTGGCTGCCTTGCAGAAAGAGCACGAGAAACATCCTCATGCTCAATGGGTTGCAGATTCTTTATGTACTATTAGAGCAGAACTTCATCACGCTCTTGAGCAGCGCGAGGAGTATCGTTTCCATGCCGAGGAATCCTTTTGGAAACAGATGGGTGGCAGAAGACATTGCTCTGCCAGGCCAGGAGGATACAGATAAAGCGTGGAGAGCAAGAGAAAACAAGTCGGCTGCTGTAGAAGTTTGCTACTGATTTTTCTGTGCAAACCAGCCGTACAAACCAGCCGTACAGCTCTGTACGGACAGGCTGCTGTGCAGGTACACCTTCTGGTACAGGCTGCGCACAGGTACAGAGTCGTTGCGGGTACATCTGCTGGTAGTACAGGCTGCGCACAGGTACAAAACTGCTGCTGCAGGTTCAGTTGTACGGACAGAACAGGTGCTGGCAGCACTGGACAGACCTGGTACAGGCGGCGTTGAACTGGCTGAGCAGGTACAGTCGGGTACAGAGACTGGTTGCAGGCGGCGCATGCAAGTACAATGACACGTGGCAAGTACGGACTGGTACAATGCATATTTTATGGTCTGTACAGTCAGGTACAGAACTGAAGTGGATGCAGAGAGGAAGGTACAAACAGGTACACCCACACGTGTGAAGCAAGGTTGTTGAAACAAGTGTGCAAGTACAGACTGGTACAATCACTTCCTCCGGTGCAGATCCACGAGCTGATTTTGGTAAGCTCTGAATTTGTTCATCTATCTCTCTTTCCATTGGCTTATGTCTGTTGCAGATTTGAGCTATCTGGCCCCTTGTGAGAGGAGGGGTATGGCAGATTGAAAAGGGTGGAGACAGAGATTGAACAGTGAATGTATGTTTGTGCTGAGATGTTGAATCATGTGCATGAGATATGCCAGATGTATGCTTATGGCTGTCCTGCTAAATGGTCTTGGCTGATCAGAGGGAGGCACAGAGTGTTGCTTTGAGACACAGATCTGTGTGTGTGAATCCTTTGTGCTAAGAGGTATTGTGGGCTGTCAGATTGGACATACAGGTGTATTCTCTTGGCTGATTTTGTTGTACTTAGCCTTACATATTTTTGAAATTGAATAAAGAAATACCGCAAGGGGCGCCAAGCTTTGGGGCCAACAGGTGTCGTTCTATTTTCAGATTTGGGGCACTCTAGCTCCAATCTTTTTTTTTGTTTTCATATCTAGACTACAAGTGGACGGGTGACTGCTAGTCTACCGCACTTTGGTTTCTACCAGAGGCCGGTTTCAAGGTTCCGTTGCCGGGACCAATCATCAACTTTCTTAAGGGGGTGAGCTCGTGGTTGCCTCGAGGAAAGTCATCGCTGAAAAATTCAGCAACATGTCTGATACAAAAGATGAGTACTTCTATCATGAAGAGGAAGAGCAAGAGACGTCTCCTGAGAGAGATGTATCTGAGGATATTCTTGTAAGAGAACAGGCTGCAGATGATGAGCATTATGAGGATGTAACACAGCCAGAAGATGTACTTGGTAAAGAGGATGATGATGCTCGGTTTAAAGAACGTTTGGTTGGTGTTATGGATGTGTTTATGCAGCTCACACAAAGTGAGAAGTTTGCTGAATTTATGAGATCCCGTACAGAGCCCGAAAAGAAGAAGAAGAAGGTGCGATCTAAGAACCTTCCTCAGGGTCATAGTGGTGCCATCCCACAGGATCCATCTTTTGGCTAGTTTCCGAACATGCAGCATGCTTATGGTGCAAACTCTCAGAGTTCCTTCTTTGGACAGCCATCCATTCCTCAGCAAAATATGCATCCAGGTTATTTTGGTGGTGGCTCGGTGTTCCAATCTATGACTGGGGGTTATCCTCAGGGAGGCATGGGTATGCCAGGGCCTTTTGGAGCAAATTTTCAGCCTGGTGTGCAGGGGAATATGTATGGTGGTATGCAGTCCGCTATGCAAGGAAATATGTTTGGGAGCATGCAACCTGGAATGCAAGCAAATATGTATGGTGGCATGCAGCCAAGTATGCATAATGGAATGTTTGGAAACATGGCTGGAATGTATGGTATGCCAGGTGTGGGAATGGGAAATGTTGACCCTATGATGGGCATGAATGTTGGGGGCAGCAATCTTGCGAAGCCACTCCCATATGATAATCTAACGCCTATGGGTAAGGCGAAAGATTATAAGGAAGGGGGGCTGCAGTGAAGTTTGATACATTCATTGGAGCCAAAGATAAATTGAAAGCACTTACCTTTTTACAACAGTTTGATGCTGCTTTTTCTGGTGGGAATTACACATAGTCCTCTAAGGTGAGGAAAGTTGCCACTTTTCTCAAGGGCAATGCTTTGCAGTGGTGGTCTACTCTTCTTTTGCAAGGCATAGCACCTACTACTTGGGTACAATTTAAACAGGTCTTCTCTTCCGTATGGCTCACATCTACATTTGAGGTGGATGTTATGACTGCATGGCACAAGTTGGATGCTTCAAAATGTTAAAATTTGGAAGATTATAACAAGAGTGTCTAAGCATGGAGTCCGTATGGATCCAGCAAAGGTGGAAGTAATTCTTAATTGGCCAGATTTGAGGACCGTGCATGATGTACGCAGTTTTCTAGGATTGTGTTCCTATTACAGGCGGTACATACGGTACTTTGCTGAAATTGCTTCGCCTCTTCATGCCTTGACAAAGAAGGCAACTCCGTTTAGATGGGCTGATCGGGAAATTACAGCATTCAAAAAGCTCAAAGAAAAGCTAACTTCGGATCCAGTATTGGTGTTACCGGACCTCCGAAAGGCTTTTATTGTCCAGTGTGATGCATGCGGAAGTAGCATTGGTGCAGTTCTCATGCAAGAGGGACATGTCATAGCCTATGAGAGTAGAATATTGCAAGATGCCGAGAAGCATTTATAGGTTTATGAGAAAGAGATGTTGGCTGTCATTCACGCTCTTTCTACATGGAAACACTACTTGCTTGGGGTTGATTTCACTGTGCAGACAGATCATCAGACCTTGCGTTATTTCCTTATGCAGACTAAGCTTTGAGAGAAGCATATGTGTTGGGCAAACTTTTTGTCTATGTTTCACTTTCAGATTGTGCATGTGGAAGGCAAAAAGAATGTAGTGGCAGATGCTTTGTCACGCAAGCCATAGGTCTCCGCAGTTTCACTTGCTTATCATCATGAGCTTGATGAAATGAAATAACAGTATGCCCATGATGAGGACTTTGAAAGGTTGTATGATCAGATGTCTGAGGGTCAGCGGCATGAGCACTACACTCTTAGAGATGGATTTTTATTGATGCATGGCAGACTGTGTGTTACCAGGCCATTGCGACTCAAGGTTATGATTGAAAGTCATGCTCCACCGTATGCAGGTCATAGAGGTATTGACGCCACGGTAAAAGCAGTGGAGACTTTCTTTTATTGGCCAACCTTGAGAAGAGATGTTGATGCCTTTGTGAGGCAATGCATCGTATGTCAGAAGGTAAAGTTTGACCGTCAAAAGATACCAGGGTTATTACAGCCTTTACCTATTCCAGATAGACCTTGGGAGAGCATTGCCATGGATTTTATCTTTGATCTTCCACGGACACAAACGGGCAATGATGGCATTTGGACTATCATATGCAGGTTCAGTAAGCAGGCCCATTTCATTCCCATGCGTAAGACGATCAAAGTGGATTATATGGTGAAGTTGTTCATGGCGAACATCTTCAAGTACCATGGCTTGCCTACGTCTATCATTAGTGACCGTGATCCACGGATGACGAGTTTGTTCTGGAGAGGGTTGTTTGACAACATGGGTACAACTCTCAAGTTTTCATCGTCATTTCATCCACAAACAGATGGTCAGTCAGAAGAGGCTAACTCTAAAGTGTTGGATCTTCTTAAGTGTTATGTGTCAGAGCACAAGCAACAATGGGAAAAGTATCTTCCTTTGGTGGAGTTTGCATATAACAACACTGTACATACCTCGACAGGCAAGGCACCTTTTGAGATTGTGGAAGGAGGGAAGAAGGTACTACCCATTTTGCATACAAAGGATAAGATCTTTGAGGCTGATCAGTATGTGGAAAGTATGGATGAAGCTTATCGAAGAGTTAAGTTGGCACTCCAGAAAACTCAGCAGAAGCAAAAGAAAGCCGCAGACCGTCATAGACGTGCTTTAGAGTTTGCATTGGGTGATGGGGTTCTTTTGCGCTTTGAAAAGGCTAGACTCAAGAAGATGAAGGGTAAAGAGCGCTTATTCCCTAAGTTGAGCATGCGTTATTATGGGCCTTTTCAGGTATTGGAAAAGATTGGTGAGGTGGCCTATCGCTTGAAGCTACCAGATCACTGGAGGATTCACAATGCATTTCACGTGTCTCCTTAGACCTTTTCGTGGGGATGTGCCTGAGGATGTATCAGATGAGGCTCAGCCGGAAGTTGAGGAACTTGATGAGGTTCTTATTCCAGAGCAGATACTGGCACATAAGGAAAGAAAGGTACGAGGTAAAGTTTCCCATCGCTATCTTGGAAGTTCAAGAACTATTCACCAATGGATGCGAAGTGAATGGAGGAAGGTGACTTAACAGATTCACCTCAGGTTTTGTAGCTTTATCTCGATGCCTTTGAGTTAGAGCCGACTCTTGTTGTGGCTCATTCACGTTCAGCAGAGCATGGGTCTGGAGCATTACCTGATGCTCAAGAGGGGGGTAGCACCTCCACTCCCTTGATACAGACAGGCTCAGATGACATCTAGAGGTCGCTTGGTGCAGTTTTTTATCTCACCGAAGGTACTGATGGCTGACAGTACATCTGTTTATGAGACTTCTATGATATATGTGTACTAGTCACATGGGATATTGTGGTTATGTATGGTTCACAGTGGTATACAACTTGGACTATTACTACGCCATTGGTTTGCAGTGAATGATGTTGATACATGTGCATGGCTTAGAGAGATTGGGACGCTGATCTTGCCATATTGTATATTTCACTTTGGATATTTTGCTGTATCACCAGAATGCAATCGAGGACGCTTGCCATTTTTCAAGAGGGGGGTATGTCATGGCCCTATGAAAATGGAACAGCACAAGTGTGGGCATGGTGGTTGCTAAGTCAAAATATTGAATGATTCACATGTGGGGTGCCCGGACAGAGATAATGATGTGTGGACATCCCTAGGTGTGAAGGGGGGAACTAGAACATTAAAATTTTAATGTTATATGTGTGGTTGCCCCTAGGCCTTAGTGGCCCCTAGGGAACTTTAATTATTATTAAAGTTGGGGCCCTAGGACAAGTATGGGGAGGGGGCAACTCCACTTTTGGAGTGCATGCCTCTCACTTCATTCTCTCTCTTTTTTTTGGAAAGGCGTGTAGCATACGTGCTGGTTGCAAGCGTGGAGAGCAAGAGAAAACAAGTCGGCTGTTGCAGAAGTTTGCTACTGATTTTTCTGTGCAAAACAGGCCGTACAAACCAGCCGTATAGCTCTGTACGGACAGGCTGCTGCAGGTACACCTTCTGGTACAAGCTGCGCACAGGTACAGAGTCATTGTTGCGGGTACATCTGTTGGTACAGGCTGCGCACAGGTACAGAACTGCTGCTGCAGGTTCTGTTGCAGGTACAATTGTACGGACAGCTGTACGAACAGAACAGGTGCTGGCGATGCTGGACAGACCTGGTACAGGCGGCGCTGAACTGGTTGAGCAGGTACAGTCGGGTACAGAGACTGGCTACAAGCGGCGCATGCAAGTACAGTGACACGTGGCAAGTACGGACTGATACAGTGCATATTTTATGGTCTGTACAGTCAGGTACAGAACTGAAGTGGATGCAGAGAGGAAGGTACAGACAGGTACACCCACACGTGTGAAGCAAGGTTGTTGAAACAAGTGTGCAAGTACAGACTGGTACAATCACTTCCTCCGGTGCAGATCCACGAGCTGATTTTGGTAAGCTCTGAATTTGTTCATCTATCTCTCTTTCCATTGGCTTATGTCTGTTGCAGATTTGAGCTATCTGGCCCCTTGTGAGAGGAGGGGTATGGCAGATTGAAAAGGGTGGAGACAGAGATTGAACAGTGAATGTATGTTTGTGCTGAGATGTTGAATTATGTGCATGAGATATGCCAGATGTATGCTCATGGCTGCCCTGCTAAATGGTCTTGGCTGATTAGAGGGAGGCACAGAGTGTTGCTTTGAGACACAGATCTGTGTGTGTGAATCCTCTGTGCTAAGAGGTATTGTGGGCTGTCAGATTGGACATACTGGTGTATTCTCTTGGCTGATTTTGTTGTACTCAGCCTTACATATTTTTGAAATTGAATAAAGAAATACCGCAAGGGGCGCCAAGCTTTGGGGCCAACAGGTGTCGTTCTATTTTCAGATTTGGGGCACTCTAGCTCCAATCTTTTTTTTTGTTTTCATATCTAGACTACAAGTGGACGGGTGACTGCTAGTCTACCGCACTTTGGTTTCTACCAGAGGCCGGTTTCACATCTTCTTTTCCTCTAGTACCACAGGTCTTACATGGCATCATGATGCTCCTCAGTGGTTGAAATCACCTTACATATTGGGGTGATTCTATTCTCTTCCGGCTTATAGGTGTGATTGTTGTATGTTTTTCTCATACTTAATAGAAGTCTCTTTCTGAAAAAAAAAAGGAAAAAAAAAGAGAGGAGCTCCACAGAGCCGCAGTCGGTGAACCCATTGACATTCTCTTCACTCAGCAGCACCATCTTTTAGAGGGACATATCTGCTGCCGCGGGAAGATCTTGCAGGGCACACCTTTTGGTCCCACTCTTTTGGCCCCTCTAGGACACAGGGTTAGAGTATGCATTTCCGTCAATGAGCAGCTATTGTTGGTAGTGGTCGACTTAGGCACCATTGTCACTGGACGAATTCAGTGGCCATCAAGATTGGAGAGGACTATCTGGGCTTCTTGAATGTATAGGCACCGAATGCTGTAGGTTGGCAGGTAGGGCCACCTTCTGGAGTACAGTTTGTCAGTCCCTACCGTAGGCGGATTTCAGGTGTATGGGTGGGAATTTAACATGCTAGAGTCAGTAGAGGACAGGCTCGGAGGTGGCATGGCTATACTATCTGGTACAGAGTACTCGGCTTCGGAGGAGTTGATTTTCGGCTCTCAAGGGACATGACCCTTGCCGTTTTGGATGCAGCCCTAGGAGTTTGCGTTTCTCCGGATCTGACAAGAGGAGTAGTGCTGTAACCTATCCAGATCAGATCGGTTCTATGTAGATGAGTGGGCTTGTGGTCGTGGTGGCATGATTGGTATTTTGGTTGGCTTTATTTTCTCCGATCATGCAGTGATTATTCTCTCCCTGGATGACCCTTGGGGGGGCAAGACAAACATTTGAGTACTCGGATTCCAAATAGCCTTATCCAAGACCCTGAGATTTGCAGCAGGATAGAGGGGATTTGGGAGAGGCTATATTTTCACTTAGGAGCAGCCACCGGCGCCTTGGATGCAGCAGGCCTTGGAGAGATTAGCAGTCTATTTCAAGAGGCAGCGCAGAGTAGATTGGCTAGCTTCCGAGAGCAAGAGAGTAGCATTCGTAGGGGTCTTGCTTCTCTATAGCGGCTTTAGGAGAGTGCACTAGATAGCCCATGGATTGAGAGTCAGTTGCACTCATACAGAGCTTAGCTCAGATCCATAGAGAAGCGGTGGATGGAGTATAGATACCATGCCAAAGCCTCTTTTTGGAGGCAGGCGAGAGACATGGTCACTGGGGATTTCTTTGAGATTCCAGGCCCATACAAGCAGAGAGGGTATCCGCAGGTTGCGAGGCCAAGATGGATCCATTGTTACAGACTCCTCTCATGTGAGAGCCATCGTCCACAGTTTTCTTTAGCACTCTGCTCACGGGTGCCCCCATTTCCTCACAGGTGCTAGATGTGTGTGAGCAGGTTTGGCAGCATACGAGAAGTGGTCCCTCATGCTCTCCGGACTTTCCTCCTAAACCCTTCACCTCTGAAGAGTTGGCAGAGGCTACATTGCATTACCTAGGGGCGAGTGCTCGGGACAAGACGGGCTTCTAGTCTCCTTATTTCTCTGTCACTAGGATCTCATGGAAGGGAGGTAGTTACGGGAGCCATGCTGGAGAGGTTGTCTGAGGGATTGATCCACTCGATTCCCAAGGAGGGTGGTGTTAGATCGGATATTCGACAGTGAAGACCCATCACGATTTTAGGGACTGCCTACAAAATTCTGGCCAAGGGCACAACCAAAGACTATAGCCCTTTCTCCCAGACTTGATTCATGGTACACAGACGGGTTTCATTCAGGATCGGAGTATTTGGACATCTTCACCTTTTGGGAGGTGACTGCGTCGACCAGCATGCGTCAACAGGATGTGATTGTTCTCCTTCTTGATTTCAAGAAAGCCTATGACAGAGTAGATTGGGGCTTTCAGGAGGGGACGATGGGCGGGATGGGTTCCCCGGAGGAGTGGGTCTGAGATGTTTCGGGACTCTACTCGGCTTCACACAGCTAGGTTCTTATTTAGGGGGCTTTCTCGCTTAGTCCAACAGGGGTGCCTTCTATCACCTTATCTCTTCCTGTTTGTTGCTGAGACCATGAGTAGTTTTGTCTCCGCCCAAGAGACCGGGATCGGACTGCATCTTCCCATCCACACGTAGAAGGAGCTCCTTGATTCCGAGTTCGTCGATGACATGGTAGCATACTTGTCTGGGGGCGAGGGAAACCTCTAGAGATTTGTCAAGGCGATTGAGATCTTTTGTCATGCACCCAGAGCGCAGGTCAACTGCCACAAGTCATGTGGATTTTGGGTTGGCTCATCACCTACACCGACTTGGTGTCCTATTGAGGCTTTTCAGTGGGTTGCGAGAACACTCCAGTTTGTTATCTTGGATGCAAGTTGTGCCCTATTGGACAAGTTCATTGTTCGAGGTCTTCTTTCGGGTGGTGAGTCTTGCAAGGACTTCCTCCTAGCTAGGATCTCCTCCTGCACCCCGATCTTGGAAGGCCCTTGGCCTTAGAGCACGAGATGGATTTTCACAAAGATGCGGGCACGTGGCTTTAGCCCATCATTTGAGGACAGGTTTGCAGCTAGTCTCTTGTGTGCTTGGGATCATCTTAGGCGAGCCCTTAGGCAGTCAGCTCCAATAGCTTGGGGAGCATCTCTGGCAGTCTCTGATTTGGAATCCAATGGTCCGTCTGCCTAGTGGTCACATGCTTAGGGCTTGCCCGCACATGTCGTGGGGAGCTTTGAGCACGGGCCCCGCTAGGTCACTTGGAGATTGCCTTACATTCAGACAGCTGCCCCCAGAGGCCCAAGAGAGGGACCTTACTGGGATCCAGGCTAGAGATAGACTTAGCCTCGACATCAACTCCTCCATCCCTTTAGAGTGGCTGGCCCAGGACTAGACTCTCCTCCCGCAGTGGTGGCTAGGAGTGTTTAACAGGCACGATATACCCATGGTAGTTCATGGTGCAGATGAGAGCTCTGCCTTACTCACCTGCTCTATTGGGCTTCATGGCAGACTAGAGAGAGCGGAGATCCCTTAGAGGATGCTAGGAGATGCACCTTGCACAGAGGGTGAGGGTGATTGGTTTTCATGCACAAGAGTGGTACATTGACCCTCCACTGCGGCCAAGGTGGCGAGAGACAGACTCTTGGCGACTATGGATTTGGGAGGGCTGGCCTACGAGTCTCCAACGGAACCTGGGAGAGTGGACATGGCATAATCCAAAGGACAGTGAGGACTCAAGAGACGCTTGGCACCCCCTTTTTGCTTACACTACACGGTTGGGCCGTAGGATTCAAATGTCAAAGGTTGAGGGCACTTGAGTAGCAGTAGGACACTGGCAGTCCCACGTCCTCCCACCACACTTTCTCTCAGATTTATAGAAGCGGCTGTGGGATAGTGTTCGGCGGCGGAAGATCACTCTCATCATAGGAGTTTGGTTGGCCATTGGGAGTAGACCAACATTATGTCAGAGGTGTGGCCATCCCCAAGAGTCTTAGCGTCATTGTCTTTGGGATTGCTCGAAGCCTCAATAGGCTCGGTAGAGGATCCTACACATTTTCACGATGGATTTGGGTCCACTGCCCGTATTTTTACATTGGGCACAGTTGCTTTGGCCATTGGGGCCAAGATCGTCATGCCATATGAGAAGGAAGGTGGGGGAGTAGCCCTTTAGGTCTCTCCCTTTTGTATTTCTGCAGTGCCAGTTCCAGCTCCTCCTATAGATACTTTGTGGGTATAGAGGTGATTAGATCACGTGATGGGATTTGGCTTTTGCAGAGGCATTATGCTGTGGACATGTTGTCCAAGTATGGTGTGATAGGGTATAAGCCAATCTTAGTGCCATTGGAGTAGAACACGAGATTATCTACAGATATACACATGGTTAGTTAGTACGAAAGGTACGATAAAATACGGTACTAATTCGTACCTTAAAATTGGTACGATAAAATACGGTACTAATTGGTACCTTAAAATTTTTTGAGGTACGGTACGATATTAGTACGTTTTTTTTTATAAAATACTTCCTGAACTTAAAAATTGTAGACAAGAAGTTACAAAATAGTAGAAGCATGAACATAATGTCATCATGCCATTAGAGTACAAAATTGCTACAAAAGGATAGGCCAAAAACTCATGGCATGGGTGACCGCCAACATGCGTACATACATGATACTACATACTACAATACATCATCGATGGGCTAGAAGGAGATAGATGCCCAATGCCTAGAGAGCTATAACATATCAAAAGTCTACATCATCACCAACATCTGCATGATCATCAACATGATCACTACTAGAGTGTCCATCAAGAGAGTTCTCTGAAGAGGACTATTCGAAGGTGGACGAGACACTCTGGGGATCATTCTCGCTAAGTAGGTTGCCATCATCATCAAACAAGGGCTCTCTAGGCAGTGGGGTATCATCATGAGGGGGCAATGGAATATCATCATGAAGGCGGGGATTGGAGCTCGAGGATCCCCGCCTCACATATGTGCGAAGGCCACCCTTTGCCGATGTCGAAGGCGGAGGCCTATGAACTCCAACTGCTCGGCCTTGTCCATGCTGACTCCTGGTGCTGCGAGTATCTGCTGCCACAAGCTCACTATAGAGCTCCATGAAGATTGCCTCCTCCTCCTCATCAGGTTGTTGATTGACACTTGCAAAGTTTTCACTCGTCAACGTGAAAGTGTCAACATTGACCTACACATTAAGGCACAAAAGTTAGAGTTTGTACAGTGTACACAAAACTTAAAAGTTATGAGTCATGACAAGTTAGAGTCTAGACTCGTCACTTACCTGCCTGGGACTACCCATACTAAGAATGCCCTGCATCATGCGCAAGTTAGTGCGGCAGTAGACCAACCGCTCCAATTGTCGTGTGCTCAGTTGATTGCGTATCCTCATGTGTATGAGAGAATAGGAACTCCAGTTCCTCTCACATGCACCCGTAGAACAATCCTGGGCTAGGACCCTTAAGGCTATGGGTTGGAGATGCTCTAGTCCATACCCAAAATTGTCCCACCAAAAAAGGGGCTTCACAAGTGACTCCCTCCTCCAGCAAGTGGGAGACGAAAAGGAGGTTTGACCTCTCTGATCAACATAGCAGCCCAACTCCTCTTGAAAGGCATTGTGCTCATCAACTAGCACAGCTCGAAGCATATATGCATCCCGATCTTGTCGAAGCTCCCTATCAGTGCAAACTACTGGAGACTTGTAGGCTGGATGTACCAATGCTGCAAACCCGTTGATTGGTTTGTGCATCCACCTCCATCTCTTCTGTGCAATCTCCATGATTTGTGCTCGCTCGTCAAATGTAATGTCTGTGCAAGCCTCTAACTCCACAAGGGCAGCTCTAAAGAAGTGGACAAGAAGGCCCATGGTGGACCTCTCGCAATCTGTCATCCGCAAGAGCCTATAGAATGGAGTCATAGCAATGACAATTGCTCGGACTGTAGTCCAAAATCTCTCCTCTAGGCAAAAGCGTTGCATGGCTTTGGCCTCTTCAGTGACGTGCTCATCCCATTCGTTCCACATGGTGGAAACAACTGTCTGGCGAAGGGCGGGCCTCACATCGTATAGACGCTCCAAAACCAGCCACATGCAGGCAAAGCGGGTGGCCGATGGCTTCTTCAAGTCAAGCCTGCTATGCTCACGAAACATAGCAAGCACCTTCACCTTTAGCATGAAGAAGTTGACAATAGATGTAGCTTGTTGCACAATCCTCTTCACCCACCCGAGCTTCGCCACATCCTCCACAAGTAAGTCAATGCAATGACTCGCACATGATTCCACACAATGGTGGGGAATTCCTCCTCAAGCAAGCGGCCCATGCGTCGACAATTTGATGCATTGTCGGTGATGACTTGCACCACGTTTTGAGTCCCAACCTACATGGTAGATAAATCATATGAGTTGAGGGCTTTGCACAAATGACAAAATCAGCCACACTTAAGTAAAATAATGCTTACCTCTATGATCGCTTGCCTAATATGGCGGTAGATGAAACTCCCGATAGTCTTTCTCCCCCTTCTCCCGGTGTCAACCGCACGCAAGAAGTATGTGCCAAGCGGGCAAGACACAAGGATGTTGATAATGCCACGCTTCCTTTGATCACTCCATCCATCTGTGAGAATAGAACATCCATACTTCGTCCATGCGGCTCGAATCGGATCAAGGGCTCGATCAATTCTCTCCTTCTCTTCATCAATCTTCCTCGTGTGCATAGCCGTGTAAGAGACCCCCGTCCACCCCTCACATGGGCCCACATTGGCAATGGCCGTCACCATCTTCTTCCATTGCTCCTTTTGGAGTACATTGAAGGCAAGATTGCATTCAATAATGGTGCGAGCAATCTCTATCTCCGCAAGGCGTTGCCGCTCCTTAAGGAATGCAACCGAACCTCTCACACTACCCGTGACTTGGTGGAGAGAGGGTTGCACCCCTTCACGCTCCACCACCCTTTGCCTTTTGCCCGGTGCGGAGGCGGACCGTGCATCCGTGGAAGTGGCAGTGGAGGATACACCAATGAAAGAGCCGGTGGCCGCTTCATCATGTGCCGATGGTGGTGCCGGTGCGTGTGTTGATGATGCTCCTCTACTTGAATTTGAGCCGCCGCTCATCTTCCACGAAATGTCATCGGCAATGCTTTGCGGAATCTCCTTGCATGGGGCAACTTGTCCCCCAATCTTTGAAAGGTGCTGGAGAAGCCTTGTTGTTCCACTGACTTGCCGCAATATCGGCATGTCCAATGATGGGAGTTGGACTTCTTGGTGTCCTTCTCCACATTGAGGCAATGCAAATCAAAAGCCTCATGCTTCTCCCGAGGCATGATGGATAAGAGAAGGGCTAAAGCGTGGAGTAGAGGAGAGAGCGTAGAGAAGATGAAGTATGGGAAGAGCTTGGAGGAAGAGAACTTGGAGTAGAGGCTCAAGTGGGATGGAAGGAGCTTGGAGGCGGGTGGAGGAGAGGCTTGGAGTAGAGGCTTGGTCCTTGAGGCTTGGAGTAGATGGAGGAGAGGCTTGGTCCTTGAGGCTTTTATAGAAGGACTCAGGAGAGATGAAAGGAAAACAACAAAAAAAACGGGCAGAAAAACGGCTACTTCCAACGGGCAGAAACATGCAAAATTCGTACCTGATCGTACGGATCCGTACGGTACGATTCGTACATACGGCCAGATCCGTACGATGTACGGAACTAAGCATGGATATACATGATCTCTTGAAGGACCCTACTATGTACATGCACCTAGTAGATAGTTTGATTTACATGTGTCTCAGTAGGTCAGATTTGAGTAATTCGGTTAGTCAGTTTATGGAGGCCCCGACGAAGCACATGTAGATGAGGCTAGGAGGATACTTAGGTACATAAAGTCCACAATACATTATGGACTTTTCTATGAGGCTAGAATACACGTACGTAGATGCAGATTGGGCTAGTGTGTCTTAGACATGAGATCTACTAGCGGCTTTATGTTCTCTTTTGGTAGTCCTGCTATTAGCTGGAGAGCAGCAAGAAGTAGTGTGTCTTAGACATGAGATCTACTAGCGGCTTTATGTTCTCTTTTGGTAGTCCTGCTATTAGCTGGAGCAGCAAGAAGTAGCCCCGACGGTTTCTTTGTCGAGTATAGCGGCTGAATATAAGCGTGCTTGCAATGGTGAGATGTGAGGTTTTCTAGCAACCATGGGAACTAGGAATACAGTGTTTGACCATTGTTGACTGGTTCAGTAAGTTTTGCATGCTCATTTCACACAAGCAGACGGCCACAACCAACGATATTTACTTGCTTGTTCATTTGACTTTGGTACCTAGTTTGTGGTTTACCACAGACAATTACTTAGATCATGAGTTTACTTCTCATTTTTGGAGAGCTTTGTTTGATAACTTTGGGACTAAGTTGTAGTTGTCTAGTGCATTTTATCCAAAGATAGATGGTCAAACATACAATCAGTTGGCCTTCGATGTTCTCAAGTTGTATTGCCATAACAAGCAGTCAAAGTGGTAACATTATCTTCCTTTGGTACAGCATTGGTAGGACTCGATATGAGGTCTCATTTGGTCCCCGTTTCTTGTGGCTTCTTATGAGGATGGTATCGCCATCATTGGAGGCCAACAAGACTACAAAGACATTATTGAGTCCATGAAGGGAGTACCTAACCAAAGCATAGGAAGCATACTCCAGGCAAGCCAACAAGTGTAGAAGAGATGTCAACTACAAGGAGGGATATTGGGTATTTCTTCGAATCATGAAGCAAGGGCAATGAAGCAGGGATTAAAGCAAGTGTGCAAGCGTTGTCTCAAGCTCTCTTTCCGAATCTTTGGCCCATTTCCTATTGTAAAGAAGCTCAATGATGTCTCCATGAAGTTGAAGTTGCCAGATAGTTGGACTATGCATGATGTCTTCCACGTTTCATGGTTAAAGCCTTATGTTGGACCATCCTTACAAGAGGTACCGAATAAGCAGTAGCGTGAAGTGGTCGACGAATTATAAATCATTGAGCCTCCTGCTTAGCTTGGCGGTAGTTGCATGGCCTCCATGTAGCCCGCCAATAACTGTGGGTACTCTTGGAAGAATTCCTCGTCTAGCCAAACGGCTTCATGAGTGCCTTGGTCTCTGAACTTGGTGTAGAACTGTCTGATTCTTCGACCAGAACCATGCTTCCACTGATAGAGGAGAATCTGCACAGGGAATGCCATGGGCACCCATGCAGTGAGGTGCAATGTGACACATTGGCTCATCATCAATGCCATAATCATACAGTAGTACTCTTAGGAACATTTGTCATACACCGTGACTCCATTGTGAGCCCTAGTCTAGGGACATGCACTACCTACATAGCAGTAGGTGTCAATGTCTATCTCTTAACCCACTTAGAGAACAAGCCCTTGGGCTTGTGGGCACCATGGGCCACACCTAAGAGGCATACAAGGGGCCTTGCAGCTAGTCGGCAGCCTTCATGGGATTAGGACAGCAGTCGGCTGGGCCTTACAGCAGTCAGCCAGCAGCATTAGGCGCACCACACGTGTGAAGAAAGATCTGAATATTAGCATTTTATGCTTATTTTCTGCAGTCGTAGCTGGCCGACATCAGAATATATCCACGACCAGCAGTCGTAAACGATATATAAGCAGCCCTTGAGTCCTTGCTAAAATCATCTTATTCTTCATTCTATTCAGCATTAGAGAAGTGCATAATATGTGTGCTTAAGACTTTTTTCTGTTGCATATCTTATTCTCAGCCAAAGCACCTTAGTGCGTTAGTCCTAAGGCAGCCTGAAGCTTGCTTCAACATTTAGCCTTCCGTAGTGCATCTCCATGAGCAGATCTGGGTGTGCATAAGGCTCTCTGAAGTGGCTTCAAAGTTGTCTTCTGCCCGTTTGATAGTTCAGGAGATGTCAGGTCTGCAACATCCTTGCGTTTGACATTCTCTGTGCCAATTATTCTTAGTAAGTTTTTTGCATTGTTACAAAAGTTCTCCAAAGTAATAAAAGAAAATACTCGTGCTTGCCGGAGGGGGCCCTTAAGTAGGTATATTGGGACGTAATGTGGTGTTGTCTGTGCATTGTCTCTCTCTTCAGCTCTATCTCTTGTGAATAAAGATAAAAGTGGATTGCTTCATGCTCACTAACATAAAGGTATAAAGAAGGTCTTGTTGTGTGTTACACGACCAAACTAGTTGCATGTTATAGATAGGACAGTTGTCATTTATTGTGACAACATGAGCAACATATAGGTGGCCAGTAATCGAGTGTATCATGCTAGGATGAATCAAATTGAAGTGCATTATCATTTTGTGGGGGAGAAGGTTCTAGCAGGTGATGTGTTATGTTAGCACAAAGGATTAGCTGGATGATATCTTCATGAAGGCATTGGGTAGAGAGAAGATTCATAGGTTTAGAAGCTTACTTAGAGTGTAGGATATGGAGTTGAGCTCGAGAGGGAGTGTTGAGATATGGTGCTCAACTAGTGTGGATAGGGATGACACCGTTGCACTTATGCCTCTGGTGAGATTATGGTTGATATGCTACCAATGGTTTACAGGCTGTAGTATATGACAACCACTTTGGTTATTAGAGTTATGGCATAGTATAGCACCAACTCATATAGGCGGGTTCACATTATGGACCTTGCATGCTTTAGTAGTAGAGTATTTTCCCTTATAGTATGTACTCTTATCTTTATGTTATAGTTGTAGAAAAGAGAAGAAGATAGAAGAAAATTCAGCCACCCATCTCTCTTGTGTGCTTGTCTACTCTTGTGTGTGTGTGAAGAAGTTTTCTTGGAGCTCAAGCTCACCCTCTTCCCTGCATTCTTCAGCTTGGGCTGTTGTTGTCACATTGGGAGCCAATTGGTAAGTTGCCTCATGCCAAGAACTAACTAGAAAGTGTGGAAAAAAATAGCTATGTGTTGGGGCTGTTTGTCTACAATGGATAGTTCTTTGAGGACTCGTTGAAGATAATTGAAGGCATTATAAGATTTTTTGTTGAGAGTTCTTGAAGTCCATTGAAGCACTTTGAAGATCTCATTGAAGACTTTGGACATTTTCACAAGTCCAAGCTAGTAGAAGCTTGAAGTGAAAAGTGACGAAGGTGCGCTCCCCCCACCTCGTTTTTTTTGCCTGTGCCCCCCTCTCCTCCCCCCTTCGCCGCCTTGCTCTCGCTTGCACCCCCTCCCTTTGCCTTGCGTCTGCTCCTCCTCCCTGTCCTGCCGGCTTGTGCCTCCCTTCTCGCCCCCTTCTCCAGCCTTCGCCGCCTCCTGCTTCCGCTAGTGCTCCTGCCCGCCTGTGCCTCTGTGCCCCTTCTCTCCCCCTATCCCCACCTTCACTCCCCCCTGCTCCCGCCTTTGTGCCCTCCAGCATGCGCGCCCCTCTCACCTACTCGTTAGCATAGTCCCCCCCCCTCCTGTCCTGCCTGCCTGCCTGCACCACCTCCCGCCTTCTTGCGCCCCTCCCCTTTTTCTCCCCTTCCTCTCCTCTTCTTTGCTCCTGTCAGCCTCCTGCCTCCCCCGCTTTGCCTCTCGTCTTGTCGCCTCCCCTTCTTTCGTCGTTGTCGGCAGCACCCTCAGCTTGTGGACTGTTTCTTTATTCTTGGCAAGTTTCGGCCTCTTTTGGTCTTTGTCCCCAGGAGGACTCCATGGCAGCTACTCTGTCTCCCCCGATCGAGGCTGTCGTTACCTGCCTTTTGTTTTTAGAAGCGGACTTGCAGCTTCTGGCTACGACTGTCGCATCCCTAGAGGC
The DNA here is from genome assembly GCF_041138505.1 of Cibotium barometz. NCBI lineage: Eukaryota > Viridiplantae > Streptophyta > Polypodiopsida > Cyatheales > Cibotiaceae > Cibotium > Cibotium barometz. Next base: position 50,829,331 of record NC_141053.1, read on the forward strand.
TTCCACTCTGGTATGCAAGATTATCGGTAGCTGCCCCGCGTGTGGCCAACTCAAAGATCTTCTTCAGGCTAGCCTCCTAGGTGCGTGTCTAAAGATCACATATATTCATCCATTGGGGTGTGGCTACTACCAGGTTGAGTTCGATTCACCAGCGGTGTTTGATCTTGTCATGCAGCTGAGCCCCGTGTCACCGCATACGACCCAGGCCTTCTTTGCACGGTGGCAGCATGGCTTTGACTTGGCATATGATCCTCTAGTTGGAGTTTCAGGCTTTCCCGTGACAGTCTGCTTTCCAAGCCTTAGGAAGGAATACCTTCCTCTTTTCCAGGTGATTGGTGGTGCCATCAGGAGAGTGATGGTACCCCCCACCTCCCCCCCCCCTTCCCCCCCCCGCCTCAGCCCTTGCACGAGCAGTCGGGATTCCATCTCTCCGCATCTGTGTTGCCTCGCCGGATTCTGTGCCTCACATGATATCTATTCCCAGCCCATTATGCAGCGAGTGGAGTATTCCGGCTTTCCAGGCCAATGTTTCATTTGCAGACAGATGTGTCATGTGGCCAGAGCTTGCTCTTGGCGTCAACCCCTCCCCGCTTCCCGCTTATATCCACACCAGGGGGCTACGGGAGCAGTAGGTTCCCAGGTAGCAGAGCACCAAGTGCCAACCATGGATGACCCACCAACCGGAGAGTGGCGGACGGTTGGCCCCCGCCTGGGTCGCCAGCCAAGCACTAGAGCTAAGTGTCACCGTCGTGCAAGCCAAGCTGGCAGCATGCAGGAGGATTCGGTTCTATCAGAGAACCGTTACGAGCACTTACCTTAGTGCTCGCCCACGCAGACGCTGGGTCCCTTCTAGTCACGAAGACAAACCCCCCCCCCCCCCCCCCCCGATTTGGCAGCCGATTCATTGTCGCGACCCCTCTTCCGGCCCTTAGTGCTGAGTGGGGCTGGTCAACCCCGCCATCTCCGGAGGTCCATCCTTCCCTAGCAGCCTTCCTCTCCGATGGATGCCTCTCAGCATCGTCCCTCTCCAGCCTACCTGCCTACCGGCTCCCCCTAGCCACCTCCCCCGCCTCCTCCCTCTCCCCTCCCCACCCTCGCCTCTGACTCTACCCGCAGTCGCTCCATCTGCCCCTTCCTCTTCTTCCGGAGAGGAGATAGCCAATGAGTTCTGTTCGTCGCCTAATTCATCGTTTCTCAGAGCCGGTTGAGATGACCATTGCGGCCTCACCGGTGAGGGCTCTCCTACCCAAGTCTCCAGGTGATCCCCCTGGATCTTGGGGTAGCATGTGGATTATAGTTTCTTCTGGTGTCTTCTAGCGGAAGGGACAGACAGGTTGAGGAGACGATAGCCCCTATTGAGATCTGTGTGGTCTTCCACCACTCCAGACCCTCTACACCAAAGAATGGCGCGTTGGTCTTCTCTTTTCCCTTGAGTGTAGCCCTGGGGACAGAGTGGGATCCAAAGTCGATGATCGCTGCCATTTAGGGCCAGGTAGTTGAGCTGTCACAGCATTTTCAGGATCTTCGCATCACCGACGTACTTACTCATCTATGGCCTCTAGCTAGGATGGCGCTTGGTGGATCAGCCCACAAAGACCAAGAAGGGGAGATGGTGACCTCCAGCCTGGAGGTGCTGCTTTTTGTGTTCATGCATACCTCTATCGCAGTACCACTCCCCCCTTCTTACAATTATCTTCATTGTGATCGATGGAGTACGGAGTATGTATACTCTCGCGCTCAGATAGAGTGGCAGTACATGGAGGGCAAGATCCACGCCCACTTGGCGCTACTTTGCACCAGGACGGATTGTGACTATTCCCCGTCTAAGCTTGTGCCCAAGACTCTTCGAGTGGAGGGCATTTCCGATAGTTCTGCCTCACACAGAGATTGATATGAGGTTTGTCTCATGGAACATTCAGGGTTTAGGGGGGCCTTAGTGCTTTCAGAGACGAGGCGTCCTTAGAGGCGAGCTTCAACGAGCTATGGTGGGGGGACCTATCGACATTCTTTTCCTCAAGGAGCATCACCTTACTGAGGGGTGCACCCGCCGCTGCGGGGAGATTTTATCAAGCAGGAGTCATCCTTTTTGGTCTCCATCCTTCGGCCCTTCACGGACGCAGGGAGGAGTGTCTTTCTGATAGTGAGCAGCTTTTGCCGTCGGTGACAGGTCAGGAGTCATAGTTCCAAGACGTGCATAGTGGGTTACCATTCTAATTGGTGAGGATAGCGTTGGCTTCCTCAACATTTATGCCCCGAATGCTGGTGCAGGTAGAGCTCTCTTTTGGAGCACTGTCCGACAGGCCCTGCCCCAGGCTAATTTTTGGTGTGCATGGGGGGTGACTTCAATTTGATAGAGGCAGCAGAGGACAGACTTGGAGGTGGCACAGCCACAGTCTCAGGAGCGGAGTACACTGCTTGGGAGCAGATGATACTGATTCTTAGGGGACAATACCCTTGGCATCTCCTAGAGTTTGGGCGTAGCCCTGGGAGTCTTAGCTTCTCTCGATCGGATAGGAGGAGCACTAGCCCCAACCTTTCTCGGTTGGACAAGTTTAACGTCGACGAGTGGGCTTGCAGCCATGGGGGCATGGTTGGTATCTTGGCAAGCACTACTTTTTCAGATCATGCCCCAGTTATTATTGTCCCTAGAGGACCCATGGAGGCATGACAGGCATGCGAGCTCCAGGATACGAGAGAGCCTCATTAAGGACCCCGAGATCTGCAATCGGATCGAGCAGATATGGGCGGGACTCGACTTTTCCTAAGGCTTTGCATCGTGCAATTTGGATGGTGGCCAGGGGGAGATTAGTGTTTTCTTACAAGATGCAGCCCAGATTAGATTGGAGGGATTTCGGGTGCAGGAGAGGAGTCTGAGGAGGGGCCTAGCATCTTTACAGTGCCTTCAAGAGAGTTCCCCAGACAGCCCGTGGATTGAGAGTCAGCTTGCTGCCGCCCACACGGAGATTCGGTCCATTCAGGAGAGGAGGGTGGAGTATAGATACCATGCTAGGGCTTCATTCTGGACTCAGGCCGATGACAGAGTTACTGGAGATTTCTTTGAGATAGTTGGCCCCCACAGGAGGAGAGACAGTATTTGCAGGCTGCGTGGCCAAGATGGAGCTATTGTTTCCGATCCCCCACATGTGAGAGCCATCGCCACGGATTTCTTCCGATCTCTTCTCATTTGTGCTCCATTATTCTCCTAGGTGATGAACACGTGTGCGAGAGAGTCTGGCGGCACACGAGAGAGGTGGTTCTCCCCTCCTTTTGGTCTTTCTTATTGACCCCAGTCACTTCAGAGGAGCTGGCGGAGGCGGTGACGGCACTACCTAGAGGAAAATGCCTGGGGGCGGACGGGCTTCTTGTCTCTTTCTTTTTTTCGCCATTGGGACCTCATGGAAGGTGGCCTTCGCGCTGCCTTCAATGAGATTATGTTCAGGTGCCATGCCAGAGAGGCTCATGAGGGCTTGATTCATTTGATTCCGAAGGAGGGTGGTGATAGACTGGAGATCTGACAGTGGAGACCCATCACCCTCCTAGGGACAACCTATAAGATCTTGGCCAAGGCCATCAGCAGGCAACTTTAGCCTTCTCTCCTAGACTTGATCCACGACACTTAGGCTGGCTTTGTTCAGGATCAGAGCATTTTGGACAACATCTTTACCTTTTGGGAGGCGACAGCTTCGGCCAAGATGCGGCAACAGGACCTCATTGTGCTACTCCTAGACTTTGAGAAAGCTTATGACACGGTGGATTGGAGATTTTTGGAGGGCACAATGAGCCGGATGGGATTCCCCATGGAGTGGATTCGTGGAGTCTCAGGACTTTACTCAGCATCACGCAATGAGGTTCTCATTCAGGGAGCCCGAGGCTACAGATTTCCCCTTTTCTGCTCGGTTCGATAGGGCTGTCCTCTGGCACCATACCTCTTCCTATTTGTCGCCGAGGCCATGCGTAGTTTTCTCTCCGCCTCGGAGACCGGAATCCAGGGATTGTGCCTTCCCCTCCGGACGCAGGAGGAGCTGCTAGACTTAGAGTTTGCAATGACACAGCAGCCTACCTTGCAGGAGATGTTGGGAATCTCTAGAGATTCGAAGAGGCGATCGAGATTTTCTGTCGTGCATCAAGAGCGTAGATCAACTGGCACAAGTTGTGTGGTTTTTGGGTAGGGTCAGCACTCGCCCCGACTTGGCGACGAGTTGAGGCTTTCCAGCGGATCCCGATGGGCACTCTAGTCCGCTACCTCAGTTGTCAGGTTGGCATTGATATCTCTCCCGAGCAGCAGCTCGCTCCGCTTCTTCTGAGTATTTGGAAGAACCTCTATACTGGAGTTCGGTGAGGCTGTCCTCTGCTGGCAGAGTGGTGGTGGCGAACCAACTATTGCTTGCCACCATGTGGTACATCACTTCGTGCTCGGCCTTTTCTCGAGCATGTATTGGCTAGGTATAAGGTTTGAACTAGAACTTTTTGTGGGCTGGAAGTGATGGGAGGCTAGTCAGGGCCAAGGTGGCATGGAGAGTGATCATTTAGCCATGTAGCAGAGGGGGGCTTGGACTCATCGACCCCGCTATATAGAGCCGTGCCCTCTTGGTCGTCAAGCTGGTTGTCAGAGGACTTCTACCCAGTGGTGAGTCTTGGAAGGATGTCCTCTTGGCTTGGCTTTCAGCCCTCACTTCGAGCCTTGGGGGCCCGTGGTTTTAGCCCAGCCTTTAAGGATAGATTTGTAGCCGATCTACTTCATGCTTCGGATCATCTTAGGCCAGCCTTCAGACAGATTGTTCCAGTTGCCTCAGAGGAGCAACTTCGATAGCCTTTGGTTTGGAACCCCGTGATCCGTTTACCCAGTGGCCACATGTTAGGGGCCGGACCGCATGTATCTTGGGGCGCTTTGAGAATGGGACCAACGAGGTCTCTCAGAGATTGGATTTCACACAGGAAGTTACCTGAGGAGGACCAAGAGAGAGGCTTGACAGGGATCCGGGGTAGAGATAGGCTCGGCATCGACATTGACTCAGCTATTTCTTAGGAGTGGCTTACTCCTATTCCAAACCGGACCCCCCCCCCCCCCCCCCCCCCCCCCCCCCGGCGGTGTGGCTAGGTGTGTTTACCAGACACGATATCCTCGTGGCTGTCCATGAAACAGATGAGGACAGTGGTCTACTCACTTTTTCTATTGGATCCCATGATAGACTAGAGAGATCAGAGCTCTCCTTGGAGGATTTGAGAGGCTGCACCTTGCAAAGGGTGAGGGTGATTGGTTTTCGGGCACGGGAATGGCACATAGATCCAGCACCGGCCAAGGTGGCCAGGGAGTGGCTATGGATTTGGGAGTGCCGACCTCTCACGCGGCTGGAGTGGGACCCAAGAGAGTGGTCGTGGCATGATCCCGCGGATCGGGAGGAGACTCTGGATGCCCCCTTCTTTGCATATACAACACGTCTTGGCCGCAGGATCTAGATGCCTAAGATAGATGGTACACCGGCAACAATAACACATTGGCAGTCTCAGGGTCTATCACAGCGCTTCCTTTCAGATTTCTGGAAGAGGCTTTGGGACAGCTTTCGGCCGAGGAAGATCACTCTCTTTCTTTGGCTCATGGCACACAGGAGTTTGGCGGTCGGTGCTTGTAGTTGGAGGTCGCCCGCGGTGCGGCCACCCACAGGAGTCCTTTTTTTTTTTTTTTTTTTTTTTTCCGGAAAAAAGATCCTTCTATTAGTTAATGAGAAAACGCCATATGGCTACAAAGCTCACCTCGCAAGGAGGGATAAAACACAATGAACACCTGAGCTCCCCCCCGTGGCTGGCCGCTCTCTGGGGGGGGCTACCTAGTAATACATGAAGGAGGTGAGAAAAGCCAAACTGGCGGCCGATAGTGCCAAATGACATCCTCGTCCCTCGCGGTGAGGAAAGGGCCAGGCTGCCAAGTGCGGAGGAAAGCCTTGCGGCGCCCTCTCATGCGATCCGAGTCTCCCTGGAGTTTCCCCCAGTGTCCTCTCAAGGTGTGGATGATGTCCACCCAGAGGGCCTGTATGACCTCCGCCGGTGGAGTCGTCTGGTGGTCAATGGCCTCCCTGCATCAGGCTCTCCATATGTGCCAGGCCGTCATGCTGCTGATCAACTCCCATCTCTGCCCGACCCCCTCCTGAGAGGCTGCCGAGGAGAAGTCTGGTGTCGGAACCACCGCCATCGCCCTGTCAGAGACCTGGATGGTCACACTGCCAGGAGCGTCCTCATATCCTAGTGCAGGGCCGCTATCCGTGGCCCAAGCTACCGCACCCCATGTCACCAACATCTCCCCTGGAGAACCTGCAAAAACCATCCTGAGAGCGCGCTGCCAGACCTGCTGTGCCTGTGGGCAATCCCATAAGCAGTGCCGCTGTGACTCCTGTGCATGATCGCACCGAGGGCAGGACGCTGGGTGTCTACCAAAAGCAAGCCAAGCCCCCACAGCCAATCCTCTATGCGCTGTGAGCCAGAGAAAAAGCGTCACCTTCCGGGGACGGAAGCTGGCCCAAAGGCGCTGCCAGAAGTCCCTAAGAAAGGCAGGGGAGAGCCCCTGTCGCCGCCAATGCTCGGCCGTTGCCGGGGTGCTCTCTATCCTGTGTCTCTGAATCCGCCGCCCCAGCCTCGCTGTGTACTGAAAAAAGGGAATGGCAGGGCTGGTAGGGGCCGAGTAGGGATCTCGCCAAAACCACTCCCCTGGGTCCCACTGAAGGCGAATAAGAGGCTTGCTGTCCCAAGCCCAGAGTCTCCAAGAACAATCCTCCCCTATCGAGGCCGGTGAGGGGTCTACATACCACTGTCTCTGATGAAAGCCGACCACCCGAACCCTCTGAAGGATACAACCCTGGAACCCATCCAAATCTAGTCGTGACCTCTGAAGCTGGCCACCCTCTCCCACCTCGAAAGTGAGTGGGGCGACTCTCTCCGCTGTGCCGCAGACCGCTAGGAGGATCTCATGCCGAGTAAAGACACCCATCCACTGTGGAGGTGAAGGGTCCTGTACTGGGGTCCGCCACTCCCGGGGGATGGCCGCCTCAATATCCTGTCTCATCAACTCTCTGCCCCTCATCCCATTGAGTCTCCTCTCCTGAGCCTCTGGAACACCCACAGGAGTCTTAGCGACATTGCCTTTGGGATTGCCCGAAGCCTCAGATTTGGCAGCGGATTCTCCGCATCTTCGCTATGGATAGGGTGTTGACCCGGATCATCACTTGGGGCACTGTCGCTTGGGCCACCGAGGCCGGAGTGGTCAGGACTTATGAGGATGGGGGAGGACTAGCCCTTCAGGTCTCCCACCATCGTATTGTAGCAGTACCACTCACAACCCCACCTACAGGTGACTGGTGACTAGGCTCATGCCAGAGATGGTAGATTTGCAGTAGCATAGCAGCTCGGCACATTTGGCGTGTTAGATGCAGCGAGGTCATTGAGGGTACCCACACTCTTTTGGTTGAGACCATCAGGAGCATATGGGTTGACATCATTCACACCCTCCGCAGTCAGTGGGGGAAGCTATAGGGAGGTTTTGACCACATGTGGAAGTGGCGGGAAGTCTTCTTGAGACTTTGGAGGCCTGGCCCTTTCCTCACAGATAGAGGCGGTGACCCCATTTGGCATTACAGGCCACCTGTGTGGTTGTCACCCCCCCCCCCCCCCCCCCACCTATGAGATAGCCTTCTCCTCACAGAGCGGCCAGCCGGAGGAGAAGCATCTCTTCCCCTGATGATCACTTGTTTCCCGCTCTTATATGAGGCAAGTTGTATCTAGCCCGTCATGGTTGTACTTAGTCCTTTGTGGCTGTTTTTTCTTTAATTAATTGAAGGATCTTTTTCCGGGAAAAAAAAAGGCTTTGGACATTTTCACGAGAATACCTATTACCAAGCTATCCGGTCTGAAGAGGAGATGCCCAAGGCACGGAGAGGCTTGTGACTTGAAGCTTTGGAGCTTTCTAGGCTGAAGAGGAGATGCCCAAGGCACAGGTAGGCTTGTTGATAGAGCTTGGGGAGAATGAGGGTATCCTTTAGAGGGAGAGTTACCTCCTCTTGGCTTGGATACACGTGTGAAAAGAAATCTTTGGCCTGGAAGTTTGCGGAGAAGACCCCAGTGGATCCACCTCATCAATATTTTGTTTGATAATTGAATTGATTGCAAAGTTGCATCTGGTGATCTTGTGATCACTCACAAGCTTGTATTACAAACTCGTTTTGGTAATAAGATACCCCAGGGGATAGATCCTCCTTGCGGTGCTTGGTAGTCTTGGCTTTTTTAAAGTGGCATTTCAATTGCGGTGAGTTGTGTGTTTGATTAAGTTATAGTTAATTCCTGAGATCTGGGCTCCGCTGTTACAGCATCCCTCTTTTTCCAGCACTACAAGTTTTGACAGGAAGCCCTTTCATGGCAGCAGTATGAGGTATTCAGATCAGCTAGTAGGCAAACCTTCGTACTTTATAGTATTGTCAGTAAAGCAAATAATGCCAAGGGCTGGGAGGATCAGGTCAGCTGTCTCTTAGGACCTAGTGTGGCTCTTTTGTGGTCAGAATGCACCTATACAGAAGTCATGTATTCAGCAATAAAAGCTCCATAGGTTGGGTGTTTGTTGTGTTTGAGTGAGGATCTGAACGCCTATTGTTGTTGGGTGCTCTCTTTCAAACTAAGTGCAAAAATTACCTTACAACTTTGTCTAGAATATTCATCTGAAAGTGATCCAAATTTTGAAGATCCAGTTTTCAAATGTGTGAAGATTGTTGGCGGCCTCTTGCCAAATGGTGAGCTCATGCTTACCCTACCCAAGAGGTCGTGAATTCAGACCTTGACACCTCGTGAAAAAATGTGTGAAGACAAATTTTACTAAATTCGTTAAAAACATTTAGCTTTCTCTTTCTCGACCCATCACAGCTCATTGTTGATGCTCTGGTTAATTTGAATGCAGATGCAGATGTTTGTACCAGAGACAAAACTGATTTCAATGGAAGAGGAGTTGACTAAGAATTTAACTCAAGCAATTGAAAAGCACAATAAAGAGTTGGAAAAGGTATTGGATGAAAAGTATAGCATATCAGCAGCTTCACAAACTCAATCTGGACTAAAATTTCAAACCTCCCATCCTTGGCATTGTTTGCTATGGGAAGCACCCCAACTACAGGGCCATTTCACCCATAAGAGTCCTTATTTCTGAAGTGCAATTCAGTTTCCCTCTGCCATTTCAGCCATGTTCCCAACATTGTCCATCTCCGTTGCACCCTATTATTTTTAAGTTCAGTTCAGGTCAAGTAGCTTGTTTCGAGGCTTCTATCTTTTCTCCCATCTTTCCTCTGCTCTCTTCTCCTTTCCTCTTGCACTTCCTTTCCACTCAGTTCCTTCCATCCTCTCTTCCCTTCCTCCCATCCCTCTTGCTTGCATCATCCTTGCTGATGTGGCATTTCCCCCATTTGTCCCCCTCAAAAGTGTCGTTTCTGTTTTTGGTTCACTCCCTTCTCGATTGGTTCCTCAAGGCAACAAACTGTAATGTATCTTGTGATGCAGGTTCAAAAGGATTTTGGACTCCTTGGAAGGAGTATTCTCAAGCTATCTGGTCATCAAGAAGATCAATTAAATGAAAGAAGTTTTGATCCCACAGACAAAGTAATTAAGTTATTCCAAGACGGTCTTGGAGACAGTTCCCCAAAATTGTTGCCCCCGAACACATCCTACAATGACCAGACCTTTAAAGAATCTTTACCTTATACCATACCCAAGAAATTGTCAAGCAATTTTGACAGTCAAGAGTTCAGGCAAGTAGAGAACTTATTTGATAGTCAAGCACGAAAAGGATCAAGTGAAGTTCTTCTTGCACTGGATTCTTTGAAAAGAGATGTACTTGTAGGAACTGTGGATCAAATGGATGACAATGCAGTTGTGCAAGCAATCGATGTAAGTAATTTGTCCCACATACTATTTTCTCATTGGTCTTTGGGCTCTAGCTTGAGTGGTTCCCCCCGTGCTCAGAAAACACAACATTCTAGTGTATTTGTAAAGGGCCAGAATTAAGAAAATCCGGCTGAGGGTACTCTTAGTCATACGGGACTTCCTTGAGGGTACTCTTAGTCATATGGGCTTCTCTCAGAGATGGATCAAGGGAGTTTCATGCATGTATCGTGATGCCCACAGTAGAGTTCTTGCTTGCGGTGATAGAGGAGAGCGGTTTCAGATTTCTCGCTCAGTACGACAGGGCTGCCCATTAGCCCCTTTATTATATATCATAGTTGCAGAGGCCATGAGCATCTTTCTCCGCTCCACTGCTGGTATTTCACGATTGAGGTTGCCTCTTCGTAGTCATGAGGAGTTGGTTGACTCTGAGTTAGCTGATGACACAACCCTGTTTTTGGAGGCTTCACATATATGCTTATGTTCCTTCTGGGTAGCACTAGAGGAGTTCTGTTTGGCAGCAGGGGCACTCATTAATTGGCACAAATCTGTTGGTTTTTGGGTTAATGATTCACCGAGAGTTGATTGGGTTGCAGAGCTTGGTTTTACTTGGATCAGCAAAGGATGCATTGCTAGATATTTGGGATGCCAAGTTGGGATTGATATTTCTCTTGCACAGCAGTTTGCTCCGGTACTTACGAGTATCCGGAAGAAGCTTCTCCATTGGACCTCCAGGAGATTAGATTTAGCCTCCAGAGCTTTGGTGGCTAATCAGGTTTTGCTTGCCTCAGCTTGGTTTATTGCCTGTTGTTGGTGCTTCTCTCGTGCGTGCATTGGCCAATTGCGGAGATTGATCCACAATTTTCTCTAGTCGGGCTTGGATGGCACCTCAGACACTCGTGCCAGGGTAGCTTGGCTCACAGTTATTCAGCCCAAAAGAGAGGGGAGCTTGAATATTATCGATCGGGATGTTCAGTGCAGGGCGTTGCTTTGCAAACTTGTGGTCAGAGGTTTCCTACCAGGCACTGAGCCTTGGAAGGATTTTTTCTTGTCTCAGATTTCCAGATGTACACCCAGGGTCGGGAGAGATTGGATGCCCAACACACATTTTTTGTTCACAGAGGCTGATATTAGGGCACCATCTTTTCCTCTTATTGCAGCCATTGTCAGAGCATGGAGAAGCATGAGATATTTTTTGCGACAAAGGCTTCCTAGGTCTTTGGACGAGGCTGACCGACAACCTATTGTGTGGAACGAGTTCATTAGGGATGAGGCTGGTCGGCCACTTGGTGCATCTCATTATATGCAATGGTCAGGATGGGAGAGATGCGCATACACAGTTCTTGCTTGGAATACCTTTAAGAGTCTTCCGGAGGATCGGAGAGTTACATCCACTCAGCATCTTAGGGGCTCTCGCATTCGTATTGATCGGATTGATGCAGCTATTCTGCATGAGTGGCTTTCTGGGACCTTTCACAGAGACTATCATCCGAGTTGGCTGGGAGTTTTTTCGAGGATAGGCATACCTCTGCAGGTCATTGCTCTACCAGGCCAAGAGGATACAGATTTCCTCATTTATTCTATCATGCCTGGTGGGAGATTAAGGAGATGTAGTATGGAGGAGATTATACCAAATACTAGGCTTAGTCCAGTGAGGATTGTTGGTCGCTCGGGGAAGCACTGGTTCATTGACCCTTCTCCTCAGATAGTGACTCATGGCTCTTGGTGTGTCCTATCAGATATCTTCAGTGGGATCTAGGAGAGTGGGAGTGGATTGATGCCTTCGATCCTTTGAAAAGCCTTCCTTTTTTCAGTTTCACTATTTGGAATGCCAGGCTTCTCCTCACTTGACAGATGCATAGGATCCCTACTCTCAGGCCTCATTGGGAGAGCTATGATATTTCTCCAGTGATACAGTGCAGATATTGGCGTAGACTTTGGCACTCATACAGAAGGAGCCAGATCTCTCATTTCTTTTGGTTATTCTTACATGGTGGTCTCCTCACCAATCAGTGGAGATCAGTTTTCGGTGTAGCACCTTCCTGTCCTAGATGTGCGGCAGATTCTAAGTCCGTACAACATTGTCTATGGGGTGCAGCATTGCACAGCAGATTTGGAGTCCTGTAGCCCAACTTATGGGCAAATTGAGTGGGCGAGCCATGCATGTGACTTGGGGGGCAATTGCTTGGCTCTCCGAGTCCAGTCCGCAACTTTTTTATGAGGGCAGTGGTACAGATTCTTTTTTTCATTCGTAGAGGTATTGCCCAGCATGGTTTATTGCAGGATGTTCCTCACTCTGATTATACACCCCTAGACAGAGGATTGACACCAGTTGGGAGATTATTGCCAGTATTACAGCATGGCAGATCTAGAGAGCTAGATGCACGGAGGCTATTGAGGGTGTCCAGATTTTTGGGTCTCAGTGCATTAGTACTATATGGGGTGATATCATCCCCACTCTTATGGCTACTTGGGCTCGCATTCAGGGGCCCTCTCGCTCTGTGCAGGCGAAGCGTGTGATATTTATGTGGGAATGGGACCATGGCATCTTCTTTTCCTCTAGTACCACAGGTCTTACATGGCATCATGATGCTCCTCAGTGGTTGAAATCACCTTACATATTGGGGTGATTCTATTCTCTTCCGGCTTATAGATGTGTTGTATGTTTTTCTCGTACTTAATAGAAGTCTCTTTTTGGAAAAAAAAAAGAAAAAAAAGAAAAAAGAAAATCCGGCTGAAATATTAAGTAGCCCTTACTTTAAGGAATGATTTTTCATATATTTTAGTTATAAAAACCGGCATATAGTAGAGATTTCAGAAACAAAAACCGGATGAGAGTTGTCTTTATTTCGATCAGTTGAAAAATATGTTTTTTTCGAGCGAGAGCCCCCCCCCCCCCCCCCCCCCCCCCCCCCCCCCCCCCCCCCTTCTTCTTCTCTCTTTCTCTCTTTTAAAGAAAAACATGTGGCCTCGAACCCCATCAAACTGATGATACCCAGACATGTATTGGATGTGGGTGTGTGCATGCGTGTTTCTCACCTAAAGAAAATTAACGACTCATAGCCACCTGGTGTAATTTTCAGGAAGCTTTGAAGGCCAATAAATTTGAGCCTAAGGAGAGCATTAAAACTATCTCGAGGTTATCTCATGAGATCTTAAATCTTATGTCAAAGATCCAAGAACTTGATACGGTAATGCCCGCTTTGAAGGATGGTCTGGCACTGAAAGCCGACAAGCGTGACTTGCAGGTCTGTTTGCTAGCCATTGTTCTTTTTGGTCTTCTCCCAGATGCAACTCTATGTGGGTCCCCATCTTCATACTTGGGTTAGTCCAGTTAAAACACTAGTGAGCTGACCCGTGCTTTGCACGTATATAATTCCCAGACTAGTGGGCTGACCCATGCTTCTCGCATGTATATGATTCCCAACTTGAAATTTTTACTGTTTCCCCTCTTGTCAATTATAATATCATTGATGGGTCGTGCAGAAGCTGGCTCGCTTTGTGAAAGAACAGCTCGAAAGACCAGAAAACGCAATTTTTACTGGAAAGCCCTTGTACGGATTCAAATGCATGTAAGGGTTCATGAGTCTATATGCTATAGAACATGTGCCAAAACTATCTGAAATCTGGAATATGATTGCCTTCGCAAGTTTTATTCGATCTAACATTTCGATACGCTGCACTTGTTCATGTGGGAATTTTGCAGGTCTTGTGATCATGCAGTGGAGAAGTTGAGCCGTGTAACTGGGGAACATGTGCGGACCAATAGGATGCCCCCACAGATTCTTCCCATGCTTTCGGCGGAGCGCATTTTTGCACTTGTAAGTTGCAAGCATTCTATATTAATCTCGGATGCTCTTATATAGAGCATTTCTGGAGAAGCAGACATGTTTTTTGATTTATGATTTCTTGGATCTTTCATGTAACTGAGAAAATTGCACATGAAAACTGTAGCAAGACTAAGCATATTATCGTGTTGTTTTTTTTAATATCAAAATGCAGGATAGGAGGAGTTCAAATAATGGACATGGGTCTTCCATGCAAAGTACAACACTACCAAATAAATCCTGGGTTGGTACTCCCTCAAAATCTGATGCAGCACAAAATGGAAATGATGGGTTATCAAGGGACAAGAGGTCACAAAGAGCCACGTCTATGAGGAAGAGCAGTCCGCGAAAGCTTGCAACTTAGTACAGAAGTCTGCATGAGCTGATGCTTTTCGCCTTATTGAGTGCTAAGAGGCATCTTTTTTCTTTTTGGGTACTAGAGAGAGAGAGAGCGCTTCTTATGTCCAGTGTTGTTGTATGCAAGTCTAGATGGTATGGAAGGCCTTTTTTTCGTGGTAGATGGTCTCACTAGATCTTTGCTACGAAGCAAGTCTCAGCTTTTCAAAAATCTAACTGTGCAACTCAGGCTTAACTTGGACTTCTAACAAGGTTTTTCACTTATACTTATTGCCTCCAAGTAGAATACCTCTTTAGTTCTGCAATTTCATAGTCACAAGCAAGCACATGGAAATGTTTCTTCCCTCCATCCATTTGGAAAAATGTAAAGCTTTTAATTCATTTACACATCTAGATGTCCCAAGAAATTTTATTTAAAAAAAACCATATTTAACTTAGAAGCTAGATTTCAAACCTTGTAACATAGAAGAAGCTTTTAAGCATAAACTTATGGAATCTAAGATGCAGATATAGTCACTAGGACTTCGGCAAGGCAATGTAGAATATTGGGAAAATTCAGGGTGTGCTTTCAAATTTTGGACAAGAAGGCAAAAACATGCCACAAAAATAGGCAAAGGAAAAGGGGGAAAAATTGTTACCTTAGAATCAACAAACTACACATTTTCTAGATTACGAGTACTTAGAACACTTTTAACCAAGGATCTCCCCTAGTATACAAACCACTATTACTTGATACACAAACCTTAAGCATTAATAACGTTGTTAGAGGTCCTTGACGCTTCTTTTACTATCAGAGAAATTAATTTCTCCAAGTGTATATACGAATAAGCAATGCAATATGAGCCTCTTCTAGTGTGAGTAAAGTGAAAACTCGTTAATGAAAGGTTGATACGTGTTCAAATGCACTACTTTAAATCAAACATCTAATCCCAAATATTAACCTCACTTCTTTTCCATGGCAAACCTATCCAATATTAGTTTGCCATCTTGCCCGAGCATCTTGTTTACGTCACCGATGACTCTCAAACCTAGATGACCATCCAAAACTAGCTATTTCCATGTAAACTTTGTCCAATATTGGCTGATACTACCTACAGGCACATGCATGCTTGCCATTTACTAGGAATTGGATGGTCCCACGCTTATGCTTTCACCATGTTACCATATTTATTGTCAATATCGTGATCAAGCTAGATTTTTCATCAGGAGGCTCCAAACATAATTAGCTTACTCTCTTTCATAATATGTCGCACCTCTTTGATCCCAAGCTCAGTGATTCGTTTCTATGCCTCCAAGTTTCTTCTCTAAGAGACTTCCAATATTTTGTTGCAATACCCAAGAGTGCCTTGCAGGAAAGAGTAGATTGAGTGTTTGTGGGTGTTAGAAAGCAAGCGAAAACAAACTATTCAGAATGGAGAAGAGAAGACAAGAAATTCAATACGATCCCTTGCCTTGTTTTTTGCTTGCTCGCATTTACTCTTGATCTACATAGGATCTTTTTTTTTTTTTTTTGCGATGAAGTATGATGATTGTATAATATATCACATCAACACTTTACATTAAATCTTGTCTCCAAGTTATGAATGTAGCAGCAAAGTGTATCCCATGATTCCTTGTAGTTGGGAGGTACTCCAAATCTTCTTTTGGCTTGTAAAAAAGGGAGGAAGTCTCCATTACTGTCCTTGGTATCCTGAATCCATCTCACCACTTTCTTGAAAAGGGTCTTGGCTCTCAAGCCTAAAGCAAGTGCAAGGGGTTCTTTAAACTTGAAACTCCAAAAGATTTTTTCTATGGCATGGGAGTTCCTTGTGTACCTCGTTCTTCCATTGCTTTTGAGCTAAACACAACAAAGCTTCCAAGTTTGAATCAGTAAATTGGATGAGGATAAGGGACCTTGTATGGAGCATTAGAAAAAAAACTTATCCCATGTGTCAAGGTCCTAAATCCCATGAAAATAAAATTTAGAATCTTGGATAATGTCCCACAGGCTTGCACCAAATCTCATGAATATCAATCATTTTACGCATAAAAGTAGCTCTTCTAGCAATCATATGATCATAAATGTCAATGCAACCCCAAGAGAAAGGGTCTAAGAATTCTTTCAAACCAGGCAACATGTGACTTTTTCCAATCCAATAGATGGAGATAATACAAAATCTAAGGAATGATGAAGGCTTGAATGATCCTAATTTTAACCCATTCAATGATATCTCTCTGTTTCTTTTAGTTTTAAGTTTAGAAAAGAAAACGTTAGACTTTGCTTGAGTTTTTGGAGGCAAATGCCTAAGATTAAACCTAATGCTTTCAACATTAAGGTCTTCACAATGTTGGACCTCTTTAATATGAATAGAATGCTCATTATCATTGAGGGGTCTAGAATTCCTAGTATCTCTAAGACTTTCCTTGGTAACCAACTCTTTTTTCCTACGTATAAAGGATAACTTCTTACCACTGCTCCTAATGTAGACTTACATTTGTAACACAAAAGTGTCCCACTTATTAAAGTTGAAACAATGCAGGACGAAGACTCTATTCCAGATGGGTATAGACCTAGAATTGTTTACCACTAAGGGTCTTTTTAGAGGTCATGCTCGACATACAAGCATCCTAATCAAAAGTATTCAAGTCCAGAACAATTGACCAAGCTTTGTTATATAGAAGTAGGAGTATCCTCAACTTCCACTATTACAAGCTTGCCATCAAATTGAAATCACCACAAATCTATTAGAGGGTTGGATAAAACCATAAAATTTCCTACTTTGAATTGGATATTGTTCTAGAATTGTGATTAA
Source organism: Cibotium barometz (assembly GCF_041138505.1). NCBI lineage: Eukaryota > Viridiplantae > Streptophyta > Polypodiopsida > Cyatheales > Cibotiaceae > Cibotium > Cibotium barometz. The sequence continues at coordinate 50,846,213 of NC_141053.1, forward strand.
CTAGTACTCAACCTGCACGTTGTTGCGGTATGTAAAAGACATTAAGAAGCAAAACGTAGGAATGGAAGCCGGCATACAACAGGTCAATCGGAGTACAAATGGTCAATCGGAATACAAAGGGTTAATCGAAGGGATTTTTTCCTCTTATTTTTTAGAAATCTAGGATTTCTTTTTTCTCTCCTCTCCTTGTGCCTTGGTTGTCCATGGTTGATATGTAAAATAGATATGAGCAAAAGTGTTCAAATAAATTTCCACCATAAAAAAGCCTTGTTCTTTGCGATGGGATAGCCATTGTGCTCTGTATTCTCTAACTGTCTCATCTCATGCATCTTGCTTGCCTGCCCTTGCACATTGTTCTTCCACGAGACTGCATGGCACGTGTGTGATCTTGCTTACTTGCCCTTGTGCAGGCGAATGTGTACTCTTGCGCGCCTGGCCTTGCGCAAGGGGTTGTGTACATCTTGTTCGCCTGCCCTTGCATAGGCAACTGTTCTGACGCGACTGTACATCTTTCTCGCCTTGCTCGCACTTGTGCATCATGGAGGGTGATTCACCTATACAGGATCTCTAACAACTACATTATGAAAATAATTCAAGGAAAATCAATTGAATTAGGGAGAAATTATATATTTCAGTCATGGTGAGGGGCCATTGTGGAGCCCCCCATCCTGGGTCACTGTGGAGCCTCCATGTAACCGTACAAAACCAGTAATCTTTTTAGCTTATGAGTTTTGGGTACCCAAGTGTGAATAAGGGCCAGTTGTATATAAGGTATTATTTATCTCATTATGAATGAAGCATAATAACCATCTCTATGTAGGACCTTTATTCATGCCATAGAGAAGAATGTTAGGGTCAAAGGTTTGACATCATTCCTTTGGTTGGTCTTCGGTTGAATAAGAGTAAGTTGTATATAAGGTATTATCTCATAATGAATGGAGCATCAGGACCACCTTTTGTTTTGGATGCCCAAGTGTGATGAGGACCACTTATATATAAGGTATTATCTCGTAAAATGAATGGAGCATCATGACCACCTCTTTATGGGACCTTTATTCATGTTTAAGAGAAGAATGTCGGGGTCAGAAGGTTTGGTAGCATTCCTTTGGTTGGTCAATGAGCACCATGATCACCTTCATGAATCTGCTTGTAGTACCTATAACTGGATCTATGGTTCTCCATCCTCTAATCCAAAGGAGAAGATGTTTCCTTTGGTCTCCGATAATGTTGAATGCAGTAGGCTGCTACTGAGGAAAATTATAACAAATGTGGGTCCTTAGCCTTTTCCGAGTGGAGTATACCTTTTTCTTATTGGCATATATGTGGGATCCACTCGGAGTTATTTTTCCCCAAAAAGACTACGAGGAGTATACCTTCTTCTTATTGGCATATATATGGGATCCACTGAAAGTACTAAAATTTCTAGCATGTAGAACTGTTATGGCTCACCCTAACCCCCCTTGAAACACATTCAACAAGAGATTACCTGGTGAACCACAACTGTCATGATGAGGATCTTTCCAATGGTCGAGCTCGTGACCCTTGAGATCTCCAAGCTCTAAAAATCCTTGAGAAGCAATTCCACCACACCTCTCGTAAGTGTTATCACATTGCCGTATTGCACTACTACAGGTACTCGTCGTCCCTCCTCTCACCTCACTTCACTCACACACACTAACTAGCATGCATTAGGGAGAGAGATTAGCAAGAGGATTATAGGAGAAAGACTCAATTACACAATGGGAGATTATGTTGTATTATGAGAGATATTCACTTATATACATGGCCATAAGTGTTCACACTCACTTAACTGTGGGGATCGGCTATGAAAAGATACAGGGGGAGAAGAGGTCTTGAGCTCTTGCAAGCACACACACACTCACAAAACCCTAAAAGAGAACACACAAGGTGAGAGGCTGAAAATCTTCTTCTTCTTCTTCACACAACACTCAACACACCATATACAAAGATAAGAGTACACACAATATGAAAAGGTACTCAACCAAATACATACTAGGATTCTCTATAGTGTGAATCACCATATACAAAGATAAGAGTACTCAACCAAATACATACTAGGATTCTCTATAGTGTGAATCACCCAACTAAATGAGCTGGCGCTATAACTGCCAGTCTCTCTAGAATGGCTGTCACACAGCCTGTCATCCCACTGGCCGCATATCACCCATGATCTCACCAACCATGCCAGTGGTGTAAGTGTGGGGCCTATCCCCCCCAAGCGGGTCATCAGTGTCCACCACCTCACTAGATGAGCTTGATATCTCAACACATCTCATGTACACCAAGCGAAGCCTTGAATCTATGGAGCTTCTCTCTACCCAATGCTTTGGTGAAGATGTCAGCGACCTGATCCTGTGTGCTGACATAAACAAGGTCAACGTCTCCTGCCAAAACCTTCTCTCTAACAAAATGATAAAGGACCTCTATATGCTTCGTGCGAGAATGAAAAATTGGGTTCTTGGCCAACTATATACTGCTAATATTGTCACAGAAAATGACAACTTGTCTATCCCACTGATAGACCCAAATCTGCAAGTAGCGTTCTCAACCAAGCTACCTCACATGCTGCCATAGCAGCACCTCTGTACTCGATAGAGCAATCGTAGGCTGCTTCTTGCTGCTCCAAGTCACGGCACTCACTAAAGAAAACATGAAGCCACTAGTAGATCTTCTATCTGAGATACTACCAGCCCAATCAGCATCTGTGTACCCATGTACACATATCTCTGTCGTCCTAGTTTCATAAAATAGTCCACAATGCAAAGTAGACCTCACATACCTCAATATGCGGCATCTCAATGCATCCAAATGTGGCTTTCGAGGAACCTGCATAAACTGACTCACCAACCCAATAGCATAGCTCAAATTTGGCCTAGTGATCGTCATGCAGATCAAGCTAATGCGCCTATACATAGTAGGATCCTCCAAAATCTTTCGTGAATCTGCACTCAACTTGCCATTCTGATCCAATGGCATTGAGATAGGCTTACAGCCTGTCATACCATACTTGGAAAACATGTCCAAGCCAACTGTCTCTGCAGTAATCCAATACCATGTGGTGACCTAATCACCTCAATGCCTAAGAAATATCTGAGCTCCCCCAGATCCTTCATCTCAAACTTCTGTCTAAGCAAGATCTTCACATCAAAGATCTCTGCATCATGGTCCCCCGTAATGATCAGGTCATCTACGTAGATGACAACATGCATAACCCCTTTATCATTGTGTCTCACATACAGCGAGAAATCTGCATTGGCTACATGAAAGCCAATAGTGACAAGATATTCAGAAATCTTGTCAGACCATGCTCTTGGTGCTTGTTTTAAGCCATACAAGGCCTTCTTCAACCTGCAAACATGCTCGGGGTGACTCACATCCTCATAACTAGGTGGCTGCAACATATACACCTCTTCCTGCAAATCCCAATGCAAGAATGCATTCTTTACATCCATCTGATGTAAAGACCATTGCTTTGAGCAGCCACTGCTATCACAACTCTCACTGTTGCCATCTTGGCAACTGGGCTGAAAGTCTCCTCATAATCAATGCCATATGTCTGCGCATATCCTTTGGCTACCAATCTAGCCTTGTACCTGCTTATGCTTCCATCACTGTTATGTTTTACTTTGTACACCCACTTGCATCTAATTGCTTTCTTGCCTTCAGGCAATTGCACTAAATCCCAAGTCTCATTTCCATATAGTGCATCCATCTCCTCATCCATAGCTTTCTCCCAACACACATTTTCAACAGCCTCTCATCAATGCATGTGGGCTCTACAACCTACACAACTTTTGCCATGTATGCATAGTGATGTGTCACAAAACCATCACAGGTAAACCTCTGCACAGGATTCTTCACTCTCCCAGATCTTTGCAACTTTGCATTCATGGCTTCCATAGCCTTCTTTATACTAGGTGTTCTCATAGCTGGTATCCCAAGATCCTCATTAAGGCTCATCTCTGAGCCACTAGACTCTCCATCAACATGAGAATGCCCTGCAGAAATGTCAGGCATACTAAGGGGCTCAATCACTTTCTCTTTGCCTTTATATGATGTACTAATCACATTTGCAGGACTGGTATTATGACGCAGCCTTCCACTCCATGGTCTATGAACTAAACCACTAGATGAGGACTCTCTTGGTCCACTCAAAGACTGTGATTGCTGACTTGCATTCTGTGCAACCACATTTCCACTCACATCAGCCCCAACAACAGCTTCTTTTTCAGTAGCATACCAGCTGCTCATCTCATCAAAAACAATATCCCTGCTTAGCCTTAACTCATGTGTAGCAAGGGTATAATACCTATATCCCTTTTGCTCAAGGGAATATCCAATAAACACACATTTTTCAGCTTTTGGATACAGCTTAGTTCTCAGATCATCTGGCACATGCACATACGCAATGCATCCAAAGACTTTCAGATGAGACAAATTAGGTTTTCTGCCAGTAAACCTCTCCTCTAGAGTTACATCATGTATGGCTGCAGTTGGAGTCATGTTCATGATGTAAACTGCTGTAGAAACAGCCTCAGCCCAATAGCTATGTGGCATATTCTTCTCTCCTATCAATGCTCGTGCAATCTCAACAATGTGCATGTTTTTTCACTCAGCAACTCCATTTTGCTGCGGAGTGTATCTGCATGTAAACTGTCTCCGAATACCATTCTTCTTCAAAAATTCAGAGAACTCATTGGAGAAGTACTCTCCCCCTCATCTGACCTTAGGCACTTTACATATTTCCCTGTTTGCTTTTCAACCATAACTCTGAAATTCTAAAAATGAGTGAACACCTCACCCTTCTCCTTCATGAAGTATATCCACACTTTCCTTGTATAGTCTCATCAATAAATGTCACATAATACCTATAGTCTCCCATAGACGTGGTCTTCGTAGGACTCCATACATCTGAATGCACAACATCTAGTGCATTTCTGCTCACATTTCTATCACGTGGAAATACATGCTTTGTTTGCTTTCCAAGTTGGCATGCTTCACATATTTTCTGCATACCTTCAACTTTAAACTTTAGCAGTCCTATCACAATTTCTTTAGTCTGCATAGACTTCATTCTCTGCACATGCACATGTCCAATTCTTTTATGCCAAATGTCTATGTCTGCAACAATTCCTGAACCATTTGCAAACATCGCAACACTCACTTCAGGCATGTTTACATTCAATGTAAACATTCTGCCCACTCTGTTACCTTTTGCAACCAACCTGGTTAAAGTCTTCAACATAAGAACCATCAGGGTTAAACCGAACCTGCAAACCCTGCTCAATCATCTGGCCAACTAAAACTAGATTCTTTGTTATATTCGGAACATGAAGTACATCTGCAAGTACTTCACTTTGCCATCCTACATAGACAATGGCACATCTCCAACATGGGCAATTGGATGAGCAGGGTCATCCCCTGTTTCCACCACAAAACCTGGTCTTTCAAGGTTTTTCATCTCTTTGAACCACTCCCCATGACTTGTCATGTGGTTCGAAGCACCTGAATCAATGTACCATACATCATCTTTATGTGCTGCTTCAACATTTTCAGACATGGCATTAACGACATGCTGCATAACAAACAACCTTTCATTATCCTCATTGTTTCTGCTCGAGGATGCATAGTTGTTTTGCTGCAATTTTGCATTTTGCATGTCAGCTTGCTTCTTATAACAATCTGCTTGCACATGTCCAGGCTTACCATAATAAAAGCATCCACGTGTATCATTATATTGCCTTTGCCAATTTCCACAACCTCTTTGACTCCCCCTGCCTTTGAATTGGCCTCTTCCACCTGTGTATTATTGTTGTTGTGAATTCTAGGCTTGTTGTTGTTGTTTTGCTCTGCTGGGCCATAACTCTGATTGCCTGTTCGGCCACGTCCACGGCCTCCTCTACCACCTCGTCCTCTTCCTGAACTTCTGTGGAAGGCCTGTTGCTTTGAACCGTTTTTGTTTTATGAAGACTGTTGGTCTTCACCCAAGCTCTTCTCTTTTATAATCAACATAGATACCAAATCTGTGTGAAATTGGAAATGTTTTCGTGAGTCTGAATAGACGTCTTGTGAATGCCTTGTATTGTGGCCCGAGACCACGTAGACAGACTTCCACCTTATCATCATCATCTACTGAAACGCCAATAGATGCAAGGGATTCCACAATACCCTTGATCTTCAATGCATAGTCATTCACAGACATACTCTTTTTCTCCACAGTATGAAGTTCATTCTTCAACTGTATCTTTTGTGCCTTGGTATTCGTTTCATAGAGTTTTACCAAGGTATTCCATGCCTCCTTGGGGGACTTGGCATCTTGTATGTGCCCAATCATGGTGTCCTGTATACTGATAGAGAGCCAATACATAACTTTTCTGGCTCCTTGGTTCCAATCCTTGAAGTCTTTCACATCTGCAGGCAGCAGTCGGATTGATCTCCGGTATCTCTGGTGCCTCTTCATGCTCACCTTCTATGTAGTCACAGTAAACCTTTCCCATGAGGAAATTTGTCAACCTGAACCTCCAAGCATAGAAGTTGTTGCTATCAGCTTCTCAGCAACAATTTGGTTTATGCCATCATTTGACATCTTGCCAAACACACAAATTTACCAGAAACAACACTTTGGTTTGTCCTGCACAAACTACTGTATTTTCTGCAGCGGTACTGTATTACACTCAAATGTCACAACTAGTGACCTCAATGTGCATACATACACCCAATGGCAAGTGTTAACCTCCTTGCAGCACACACAATGTCTGCACAACCAATCTATCTTCCTGCAGTTCTTAAAACAGAGTTTTGCGGAGAATCGATGACTTACCCGCAGTGCTCGAAATCGCCTGCTTTCCAAAAAACAGAGGTCCTAATGCGCCCGAAACGTGTTTTTGGCCCAAAAAATTTGGTCTGATAGGATAGTACATTTGCCCTATAGCTTTACTCTTGCGAAGAAAGCTCCTCAATCAGAGATCGTTTGCTGCTGCGCCGGTGCCTCGCGTAGAGCTCCCGAAAAGGGTGTAGTCGTCGCCAACACAAATAGGGAAGAGTAGATGAAGCTCTTACGCTCGTACCGCTTCCTGTGAATATTATTACAAGAGATAGGAATATACTACTACTCCTTAACTTGCTCACTAACATCCTCGAGTGCATGAAGCCTTGCCCTTTGAAGATGGCTCTGCAACATCCTGTAACTATAAAACTAGAGGAACCCTCGATTTTGTGAATCTGAGAAGCTCCCTTTTGCCATAATCACTTAGAATATTGGGATCCTTAACCCCACATGCCAATCCATAAGCAGTATAGGCTAAGTAATATTTACTCTCCTCAGTGCATAGACTCGAGGCCCTGCCCAAAGATCGACTTTTCGACTTGCTTTGGAGGTTTCCTTTTCCATCTCCTTGGACCGGTTTCACGCATTATTCATCTCCTGGTAGTGTGCCCAAGTTGTGTATCAGGGGTGCCTAGATTTATCCCGAGCAGCACCTTATTTTTTTCTCATGTTTAGGCCCTTGGTTGTAGGGTTGGCCACCCATTATCACATGTTTATTTTTGTCGAGTCGTGAGACTTTTCTGGAGCAAGTCGGCCAGCTTATCTTGGGGCTATATAAGGCTTGCCTCCTCCTCATTTGTACTCACTTAGACAGGGGCTTCCAGGCCCGGGTCCTCCCTTAGGGGAGTAGTTCATCATGCCCACACATACGGGGACCACCCCTTGCATAGGGCTGATTGTATCATTGCTTCTTCATCATTATGCAGATTTGTTTTCCTTCTCTTTGTGCCTATGTCTCACGCTTTCCGCTGCACACTTTTGACAACATGATGGCCATAGTTGAGGTTGGAGGGTGTTGCTACACTTAGTTCTCTCATTGCCCGCAGAATGTAGGCATGCTCTTTTTTTTTAAAAAAATGATATCTTACTTTCCTTCCTCATTCTTTGACGGCACATGTCTATTTGTTTTGCTTTCTGTAGAATCCACGATTAGTATCAACATTCAGGATCATCCGCCTAATATCCCTATTGCGTTTGTGCCCCCTCCACCATGGCCATGACCAGGACCACTGCCAGGCACTACCACCGAACACAAGTCAACAGGTTGGTTGTCGAGCTTCCAGAATCTGATGGATCTGAAGACGTCAATTTGGAAGCTTCGAGATCCCAATAACAACAAATTGCGCCACTGCCCCAAGCACAAAGTCAAGCTTCAATCCTACAACAACAACAAGCTTCTATTCTAGAAGAGCAAGCTTCCCCAAGAGCAACCACCCCAAGAGCATCCCGAAAAGCAAGAACCCCCTCAACGACAAACTTCATCGCCCCAACAACGAATCTTCCCATGCCCAAGAGCATGCTTCGTAAAAAAAAATAAGAACATGCTTTCAATGTTTTAAACATCCAATAAGAAAATGTAGAATATTTGTCTTAGTTTCTATTGCTCTGAGAAGTACAAAATGTTGTCATGATTGATGTAAGTATATGCTATCAAAAATACATTTATCTCCATTTTTTAATTATTTATCTCTATGTGATGGTCGTTTGCACCACAAAAACTTACTTCCTTGTAATGTCTTTACATTGAATGGTCCTTTCTTTTCTCCTTAGTATTTATTTCCAAAAATCAAGTAATGTATAAGTAATAATGATTATGGCATAGTTTTGAAATGAATACTAAGTTTTCGAGGTTAGATTGGATAACATACCTTATGGTCGTTGCACTTGAACACATAATCATCACGCACTTGTAGGTCATCCTCATTTGCCAAGTCTGTTCTCACTTGACACAGTGAGATGTTTGACCTTATATTGAGTACTGTCAAGAGCTCATGTTCAAACCATAGCTCTAATAACATCAATGTCATCCTCCAAGTCTTGATCAATTGATACAACTTTTCCATTGACATAATGCCATCTCATATAATGAAAGGCTAAAATACAATTCTGGGAGCCAATTATATATTTACAGACAATAGATTTCCTTTGGATTTTGTAGGTAACTCCCTTTAATGCTTTCACATCCCAATTTTGATTTAAGAAATCCAAACATTTCTATGATTCACAGATAAACATTGACGATGTTTTTTTGACCTTCTCGTCATAAAAGAAGTCGACAAAAACATGTAATGGCATAAAGACAACGATTTTCACTTGACGACTTGCTACATTTGGTCTTATACACCTCTGCTCGTCTTAGTATATCTTTAATCTAAAGCATTCACTTGTTTCTACTGTTGGTATTGGCCATTCTGGACTGTCGAATTGAAGGCAGTGGTAATGCTTTCAAAGATCCATAACCTGTAACACTATGAGGTGCTGTGTAAAATTCATTATAAAAGAAAACTCCTCTCTTTGCCAAAGACCTGCTTGATGTTTCTTTGTATAGCTGATCACGAATAGATGCATGAAAAGCATCAAAGATTCCTACAATACTACCTATAGGCTACCAGTCAATTAAGTTTGAAGGATATATATCTATACATACGAATACAAGAGAAGCATAAGTATAGAAATGAAACACATTACATAAACATAACGTAAAAATATTTAAAAAAAACATTTACTTACAGCTTGGTCTATGGAGTGGGATTCCATTAGGCAAACATTGCAGAGACGGAGTTCTAAGTGCGTGTAGGCATGTTGTATAAGGACTTCCTTAATGCTCCTACCTATGTCAGAGAGTTTGAAATCTTGAACTCTGCCTTTGTAAGTGGCGATGAACTCATTCTCTTTGTACTTTTTTGCTTCCTCGTCTGCAACATAATCCAACTACCAATAGAGATTGTGGTAGGGATCCACCTTTGATTATCCATATCAAAGCTGTTGTATACTATAATAGCTCTAGTAGAGGAGCAGGGATGCCTAGGACATGTGGTTTCCATTGAAGCAAATAGAAAATAAAAGCAGATGTAAGAAGATGAGATGGAAGAAGATATAAACTCCAAAACATGTAAAATTTTTAGAGAGAAATCCATTCATTAAATGAGATAGGAAATTTGAAGAGAATATTTCAAATTTTTAGAGGAAAAAAGTACTTTTATTAAATGAGCTGAAACGAGGAAAATTTTTAGATTGAAAACCGTTCATTAAATGAGCTGAGATTTATTAAATGAGCTGACAACACTCTAATTTTCATAAATATTAAATAAATGACATTATAAAGTGTGGTCAAATGCATTTCGTATTTCTATAATAACAATATATCCATATAAAGACTATATGAAAAACGTCTCTTCCAAAGCCTTTCTATCTCTAGAGGAAAAAGGCCCAAAGTTGAGTCCAAAATTTACCTAATGGCACCATCACCCGAGGTGCCACTAGGACCAACACCACCCACACACTCGTATGCTGTGATCTGGGTCTCGTGAAGGACTCTTTGGTATGCATCAAACTCGTGTGCACTCTAAATCTTTGGAGGCACCTCAAGCTCTTGATCTCTGTCTCATCGGCGACATCTACTTGAGGTAAAATCAAGAGGCCTGAAAGTCCTAGCATCTACTCGAGTGAAGCCTAGGTGAAGATCGTCAATGCCCAAAACTTTGTATGTCACTAGGTCGATGTGTACTCGGAAAGGGGGACATGCCGAGAAGCATACTAGCTCCTGGGTGATGCAAGAGACAAATGGAAAAAATGACCACATCCCAGAGCATATCCACCATTACTGTCAATGTCCTCGAGACATAGAGCGCAGCAGGTGTTAAAATTACAGCAATGTGATGAGCTATGGTGGATCAAATGCTAGAATCAACATCATTAACAAAGTGATTAGATGATAATTAAGATGTGATTAGTGAGTAATTAACTAATAGCTTAATGTAGGCATGGATAATCAAAAACCAGCAAATTCTCATTAGGCCAATGCCTCAATTTATAGTGTTTACATCCAAGCATCTAATCCCACTGATTTCTCCTTGATTCACTCCATCTCTGTTGCTTGATTTCTCTCCACCTCTCCCAGAATATCTCCACACCTCCTAAATCTTCTCATGCTACCCTTCATTCTCTCTCAATAGATTCTTCTCACCTTTTCAGAGGTTCTCTCACATTTATACATTCTCTTTTACAGCCTCTAGCCCAGGGCTTGTTCACGCACACATCCTATTCACGACTAGCATGAAAACCATTGATTTAGTGGAAATCAGAAAAAAATAAGGGGTTTCTTATCATTTTTTATTGATTAGTCTTTTCTAATGCATTGCTAACCTACTTATCTACTCTATTCAAAGAAAAATAATAACAATAAAATGAAAAATTAGATCTAAGCCTAGGCTTATCTTCATGTTTTCAGAAGGAATGTAAAAGTCTCTTAGATTTATAACTATTGTATGCAACTATGCATTCTAAATGTATCTAGCTAGTTCTTAGCATGCTTCGAGCAAATAGATTCACAAGAGATATAATAAGCAAAATAATGTCTTCTTCTTTACACACCTTTCTAATCATATGCAAGAAGTGAACACGTCACTCACCCCATTGGGCTATGGAGTGCTCGAGAGAATAAAAAAAGAAGCAAAACTATAGAAGCACAATGGCGCTCCCTCGATAGCGGCACCAAAAATGATATGGCATGCTCCAATCTCTCCTAGAAATGCATTCACAAGAGATAGCACAACATGTAGTGGGGTAGTTGGGAAACTTACTACTCAACATGTAGTGGGGTAGTTTGGAAAAACTGACTAATTAACACCTCCCCTCAAGTGAATACTTCTAGCATACATGGACCCTATACCAAGTTTCCACTAGTGCCTAGCACACCTTAGCACACGTTGTCGTGACGTGGGCGGTATCGCTGGGCAAGTGCAAGACTTTTGGCTGTGACATGGGCGGTATCGCTAGGCAAGTGCGAGACTTCTGGCTGTGAGAGTCGTTTTCAAAATCCTAGCAAGGAAACAGAATATATATCTATTCAAGGGGGTTATGACATCTCAATTTTGGTCGACATGTACATGTGCCAATTCACTTCAAAGCAACCCCAAATTCAGCTTGATGAATGCATATACGTTACGAGTCAAGAGCATGACCCGCTTCAAGCATAGATCTCCTGACCCTTTATCCAAGTGTCTCATACATAACACATGTAGGCATAGCACAATCTTCAAAAGATTCCCATATACATGTGACCATTCACATCACATGTTTCACATAATGTCAACATCATCATTTCAAGACGACTCTTGATCTCATGAAAACCTGCTTTCAGAGTCCAACAACTCACAAAGCAAAAGATGGCATATAGCATATATACATCATCACATGATTTCCAAAACCCAAGAAATCATATAACATTATGACATTAAGACCTCTACAAGCGTTTCTCTGCAGGACCTCTACAAGCGTTTCTCTGCAGCAGCCCACAAACTCGTGTTCTCTCTGTCGCCAGCCTTCCTCACTTGTCGAAAGCCCAAGGCGACTTCCACCAGTCGCCTACCCTTTGTCAGCTGCACCCCACCTTCACAGGCTCCCTCTGCCTTCGAAGCCACTGCAGCGCCTTCTTTTGTGGCGAACTTGCCCTCTCCTCTTAGCTCTGCACACTTGTCCACCTCTTGCTTGCATGCATCTCTCCAAAACCAGAGAGCCACACCCTCTCAACTGCTACCCTGAGGCCGTCACAAGCCGCCTCCCTCTGTGATACAGTCGACGCAGCTCCTCTCTACAGCCGGCCACACTCCAGTCGTTGCAAACTCGTCACCTTTATCTCTTTGATCCTCAGCCCAAACACCCAAAAAAAAACCACAGCCCAATGGCCCCAGAATTATGAGAGATCTTCCCAATAGAGATTAAAATAGAAATAGCCCCAATACACTTGACAACAACCAGTTGGGAAGCACCTTCACTACCACAACAGATTCAGCCTACTCACAGCAGCTGTAGGGGAATGATTCCTAGTTTTTTAATAACCACTGAAAATGACACCACAATATACCAACAATAAACTGGAACTCAACAAAGAGTAATTGCCACCTTACACCCATCATGGCCGAGATGCCTTCATTTTATGGTTTGCAGATCGATCTCAGAGATAGATCCCGGCCGGTAGCGTTTCACCTTCTTTCTCAGGCTGCGACAACTTCTTCACACCCCACGATCCCACCAAAGCCAACAATGGATGCAACACTTCTTCACCAATAATGGGATGAACAGATCTTCCCCAGCCCGAATGCTCTCATGCATAAAAGCGCTCTCTTAACTGGTTTAGCTGCAGGTTTCTTCTCTCTCAATTCTCGTACAAGCTCCAGCCAGCTCCGCCTCTCTCCTGCCAGCCTCACCAGCAATACCAGGCGGCAACACTTCCTCCCTGCCAAACCCCGGGGCCCCCTCTAGGCGGCAAATTCTTCCTTTTCCACTCGCTCACCCACCTTCCACGCCTTCGCCACCTTTCTGGAACCTCTGCTGGCAAAACGAATAAGACCTCCACGTATCTCTTCTAATTATTGGCCACCTGTATCATATTTTATTTATTTTTAAAGCTCAATAATGGCCACTAATGCCCTCTACATCACCTTGTTTCAAGTTCAAGTGCGGCATCCACGACTTTCTTCCAGAACAGATGTAAGAAGTGCCCACAGCTCATAGTCAGCAGCATCAACTTACCAAACACATCAATTCCATCGGAGCCATGCACTGCCGGCCATCTCCATATTCATGCTAAAAATGGAGTGCCATTGTAAGATTCCTCCCCAGCCTCTCAAAATGTCCAGCATATTCCACTGTAATCAATTCCCTCTTTAGAAATATAAGAGATCTCGTCTCTACCTGTTTTGACATAGAGAGAAAATATTCTAGAGAGAGAATATTCAGATTATGAATATTTTTGGATAGAAAAATAACTCATCTTATTGAAATAAGTTCCCCTGAAACAAAAATTCAAAAAGAACTTTCCAATGTGCAATTGGAATTTATTGGAAATGGGTATAAAGGACCTTAGCCTAAGGGTCTAGATTTTCAGAAATTTTTGGATTATGGTCCAATTAAGGTTCCTATGGGCCAATAGCATCAATCCATGTGTAGGGAGGAGATAAATCCAATTTGTAAAAGAAGATACCCAAAAATGGGTAAATGCTCACATAAGATGAAGAGTTGACTATGTACAAGGTTTATTAGTAAGAAACTATGAGTAATATAAAAAATATGAGATATTTTTGATATCCAAAAATGAGTAAATGCTCACATAAGATGAAGAGTTGAAAATGTACAAGGTTTATTAGTAAAAAACTATGAGCAATATTAAAAATATAAGATATTTTAGGTATAATAATTCTATTTTGACACATATGTAAGGAAGGGGAGTCCATTAAAGGAGGTGCATATTTCACATGCTTGAGTGAGTTTTAAACTCAAAAATAATGTGATATTTTTATCTCTCCTCTCTCTTGAATCAAACCAAATCAAAATGGAACCAAACCGAATAAAAAAGGAACCAAACTAGATCCGAATCTAGTCCAAATTCAACCAAACTGAATCTGGAAAATTCTAGAATTCAGTTAGCTTTGGTTAGAGCTTCCCTCTCCTATAAATAGAACATGAGTCCTTTGAAAAAAATAAAAGAATTTTACTATACTAGAGTTATGCTGAAATAATGCTAATTTCTACTATTCTCTAAAATTCTCTCCAAATTGAAGAAATTGGAGCTTCCCTCTTTCTTCAATCCCCATTGGTGGCTCCATCAACATACTTAACCAATTGATTGGTTGGGGGCCTCTACCGTGAACAAAGAATCAAGCAAATTGTAAGGTAAATGGTAAATTTTGATCTTTTCTATAATTTCTCAATGCTTCTCTCTTCTCAACCCCTCTCAAGCTTGAGAAGCTTAATTGGAATGGTTTTTGAATGCTATTGAAGTTAATTGATGAATGGTAGTGAAGAATTACATAATTAGATGAATGCTAATGAAGTTAATTGATTAATTATAGTAAAGAATTACATAAATTTCCATTTATGCTTAATTCCAATGGTTTTTATGTAATTTCTCTCTCTCACTCAAGAAATGGTCATACTCATGACCCATTCTCAATCCAAATGAAGCTTTTCATAAAGCTTTTCCTTAATCCAAGATTAATCTATGCTTGAGGTCAAATTAATGCCTTTTTTCTATGCTTTTAGTTTATGTATTTTTGATTCAATCCATTATTGGATTAATGATCCAATTAGGGATCATTCTAATCATTTCCTTAATGATAAGCTTTATCCTTCAAAATAAATTGAGATTTATCAGTCATAGTAACGGAGCTATGGCAAAATTTTTATAAAAATTACACATAAAATAATTTCATTCAAAGCATGAAAAGAGAACTTCCTACCATATTCTAGGAATTATCATCCTAGATTAATTGAAAGAATTTTATTGTAATCATGGAGAAATTAATTTTTATGTTATGCATAATTGATGATTATTTTATTGTAAAAGTGTTACTTTTATCATATTTGGATTTCATGCATAGAGGTATGCATAAAAGTTGATTATTTTAATATAAAAGTGTTACTTTTATCATATTTAGATTTCATGCATAGAGGTATGCATAAAAATTAATTATTTTATTATAAAAGTGTTACTTTTATCATATTTGGATTTCATGCATAGAGGTATGCATAAAAGTTGATTATTTTATTATAAAGGTGTGACTTTTATCATATTTGGATTTCATGCATAGAGGTATGCATAAAAAGTGATTATTTTATTATAAAAGTGTGACTTTTATCATATTTGGATTTCATGCATAGAGGTATGCATAAAAGTTGATTATTTTAATATAAAAGTGTTTCTTTTATCATATTTGGATTTCATGCATAGAGGTATGCATAAAAGTGATTATTTTATTATAAAAGTGTGACTTTTATCATAATTGAATTTCATGCTTAGAGGTATGCATAAAAGTTGATTATTTTAATATAAAAGTGTTTCTTTTATCATATTTGGATTTCATGCATAGAGGTATGCATTAAAGTTTATTATTTTATTATAAAAGTGTGACTTTTATCATATTTGGATTTCATGCATAGAGGTATGCATAAAAGTTGATTATTTTATTATAAAGGTGTGACTTTTATCATATTTGGATTTCATGCATAGAGGTATGCATAAAAAGTGATTATTTTATTATAAAAGTGTGACTTTTATCATATTTGGATTTCATGCATAGAGGTATGCATGAAAGTTGATTATTTTAATATAAAAGTGTTTCTTTTATCATATTTGGATTTCATTCATAGAGGTATGCATAAAAGTGATTATTTTATTATAAAAGTGTGACTTTTATCATAATTGAATTTCATGCTTAGAGGTATGCATAAAAGTTGATTATTTTATTATAAAAGTGTGACTTTTATCATATTTGGATTTCATGGATAGAGGTATGCATAAAAAGTGATTATTTTATTATAAAAGTGTGACTTTTATCATATTTGGATTTCATGCATAGAGGTATGCATAAAAGTTGATTATTTTAATATAAAAGTGTTTCTTTTATCATATTTGGATTTCATTCATAGAGGTATGCATAAAAGTGATAATTTTATTATAAAAGTGTGACTTTTATCATAATTGAATTTCATGCTTAGAGGTATGCATAAAAGTTGATTATTTTATTATAAAAGTGTGACTTTTATCATATTTGGATTTCATGCATAGAGGTATGCATGAAAAGTGATTATTTTATTATAAAAGTGTGACTTTTATCATATTTGAATTTCATGCATAGAGGTATGCATAAAAGTTGATTATTTTATTATAAAAGTGTGACTTTTATCATATTTGAATTTCATGCATAGAGGTATGCATAAAAGTTGATTATTTTATTGTAAAAGTGTTACTTTTATCATATTGGATTTCATGTATAGAGGTATGCATAAAAGATATTCTTTTTATACTAAAAGTGTGATTTTCATAAATGGATTTTATGCATAACTTAGATGCATAAGAGAGATTTTTTTATTCTAAAAGTATAATTCCTACTAAATTGAATTTACGCATAAGAAGATGCATAAAAGATTGATTTTTAAATTCAAAGTGTCATTCTCATCTAAATTGAATTTATGCATAGGAAGATGCATAAAAGAATGGAATTTCAATTCATAAGTGTTATTCTCATCCAAATTGAATTTATGCATAGGAAGATGCAAAAAAGTTGGATTTTTAATTCAAAAGTGTCAATTCTCATCTAAATTGAGTTTATGCATAGGAAGATGCATAAGAGATGGAATTTTAATTCAAAAGTGTCATTTTCATTTAAAATTATCCGCAGTCAAAGCGTATCTTGATTAGTCGAGATGTTGTTTTTGTGGAAGATGCTGTGCAGCCTTTGTTATCATGTACCAAAGAGACAAGTGTGAGCTCACGGGATGTATTTGATACATTGTTGCCTCTGTTTACAGGTGGGAATTCAAATGTAAGTCCTAATGACGCAAATATTCAGCCTATGTAGATTTCAAACGACATCATAGATCAGCCTATTTCTGATGCAGATTTACAGGATGTAATTCATGAGGATAGGGCTGAAAATGAGCAGGCTAGAGGTATGCCTAAATGGCTGGTGCAAACCTTGCGTGATAGTAAGATTGATGCACCTATGACTAGTCATACTCGTTCAGGTTTTCAGCATGCCTCTTATACATCAGATTGTTATGCTTTGGCTGTGTCTAGTATGTGTGAAGAGGAAGAACCTCTTTCATTTGATGAGGCACAAAATTCAAAAAATTGGTTGGCTGCAATGCAAAGTGAATATGATGCTATAATGAAGAATGGTACATGGTCTTTGTGTGATTTGCCTATTGGTAAAAAGGCCATTGGATGTAAGTGGGTTTTTAAGTTGAAACGAAAGCCAGATAGCAGTGTTGATCGCTATAAGGCTAGACTTGTTGCAAAGGGTTATGCTCAAGAAAAGGGCATTGATTTTGATGAGACCTTTACTCCCACTTCTACCATTCGTAGCATTTGTGCATTGGCAGCTCATAATGGTTGGAATGTACATCAGTTGGACATAAAGACTGCGTTCTTGAATGGAGATTTGCATGAGGAGGTGTATGTATCGCAGCCTCGTGGTTTTGTTCAAAGAGGGCAGGAAAACAAAGTGTGCAGGTTGAAAAAGGCTTTATATGGTTTAAAGCAAGCTCCACGAGCTTGGTATGAAAAGATACATGCATATTTGACTGCACATGGGTTTCAGAATAGTCCAACAGAAAGCACTTTGTACGTTAAACGTGTGGATGGTGTACACCTAATCATTGCTCTCTATGTCGATGACATGCTGCTCACAGGACCAAATGAGAGTCATATTGCTGATTTTAAGGCTGATTTGAATGCCTCTTTTGAGATGTCAGATTTGGGACATTTGCATCATTATTTGGGGATACAATTTAAGCACTGTGATGGAGGTACTGCTTTGTGTCAGACAAAGTATATTGAGACATTGTTGCGGAGATTTGGCCTTGAAGACTGCAAGCCTATTGCTACTCCAATGGAGATAGGTTTGAAGTTGAGTCTTCATGATGCTGGAGATCACTTTGATGTCACACTCTATCAGATAGCTGTTGGTTGCCTCATTTATGTATGCATTACGAGGCCGGACATTCAGTTTGTAGTCTCACAGGTGAGCAGGTTTATGCATAGCCCAGGGTCTCAGCATTGGAAGGCAGTTAAACGCATCGTTCGCTACTTGAGTGGCACCATACATCTTGGGTTGTTTTATCCCAAGGGGGGATCGTTGCCGCTAGATTTACATGCTTTTTCGGACTCAGATTGGGCTGGTTGCTATGACACAAGAGTGTCCACAACAAGTGGTTTTTGTTTCATGCTCGGTAGCTCATGCATATCTTGGTTGAGTAAGAAGCAACCTATTGTGGCCACTTCTAGTTGTGAAGCTGAGTACAGGGCAGCTTTCACAGCTACGGTTGAGTGTGTGTGGCTCAGACGGCTTATGGTGGCTGACTTGGGTGTTGGATAGGAGTCTGCCACCTCTATCTTCACTGACATTCAGAGCGCATTGGCAATTGCGAGAAACCCAGTTTTTCATGCTCGCACAAAGCACATTGAGGTGCATTATCACTATGTCAGGGAGAGACTCTCAACAAGAGAGATCAGCTTGGCCTATGTGCTAACACAGGACAACCTCGCCGATCTTTTCACAAAGGCGCTTCCTCGTGAGAAGTTCGAAGCTTTCCGCAAAGCTTTGGGCTTGCTCCCCTTTGTGGATGCAAAAAGAACCTGTCTGGCCATCCCCCATGTTTGGAACACTTTAAAGTGTTTCAAACCAAGCTTTGGTATCCATAAATATTAAACAAGTAAAAAAAACAAAGCCTTCCTGATTATCCACCATTGTTCTGCATTCAATCCCCAAATACATTTGTCATGGTTGCCAACAATCCATATACCACGATCAAATACCCATTTGCATTCCACATGAGCCTGCTCCATTGACTTATAACATATCCTTGGTTCAAATACACATAATGGCATCATAGCAAGCCATTCATCACATTGTGCTCTTTTGCATATTACCTCCTCATCTATCTTCACCACCAATATGCTGTCAAAGCCTTTACATGCTTCACATGCATCTATGCAAACTGGTGCAAGAAAATCAAGGTGTGATGCTACATCAAAATGTCCCGGTCCATCAATAGCATAAACATCAAAAGCATCATCTTTGCCATGTAAACAAAACACATCTCTAGCATCATCAAGAGTGCAAGAAGCCTCATTCATAGATTGTTGGTTACCAATGTTTGCAAATAGAAACTCATCATCATCAAGCAGCTGAGCCATCCCAAGATCCTCACTGACTTGAGCAATAGACTCATCCACATAAACATTAACTTCACTAAACTAATCCTCTAACAAAACCTCCTTGTCTTGAAAGAGAGACTCCAAACAAAAACCACCATCTGCAAAGCAAACATCCTCTGAAACAACATTCGTATGACTTCCGGTCACATATGCACTATCCTCCATAACATCATTAGCAACATGCATATCATCAACACCTTGAACACTATCAAACAAACATGGTAAAGCATTCATAGAAGCATCATAACCATCATCCATGGCATCTCCTTCGTCATTTTCCCTCTTACACTTTTCCTCTACCTGTGCCTCATTATTCTGACATTTTGCAATGTAGGCATGAACAGATTGAGAATCCACAAGTTCTTCCCAGCCAGTCTCAAGATGTATACAGTCTCCTGCCTCATGCAAAGCCTCCTTAGACACCTTCTGATGCAATTAGCTCCATTGTTGATGGCCAAAAATCTTCATTCTCATAGTCTTCATCCTTCTCAGATTCCTGATTTGATTGACCGGCCTTTAACCCATAGGTTGCTGCCTCAACCATAGAGATGGCATGGCTGGCAGCCATATCCTCAACCAGCTTTTTCATCCCTCCTTTCCCAAAGTTTGTGCTTAACGGAAGACCAGTCTCTGTAAGGTGGATTTTTCCATCTTTGAAAATACAAGTTGGTTTCTGAGGGCTTCCTTATAGTTGGCACAGTCTTTTTTCGCATGTTCTGGGTCATCACACCATATACATCTGAATGTAAACCCTTCCTTGCTTTGAGGCTTTTGCATAGAAGCCTGCCCTAATGGTAGCCCTTTTTCCTCAATCCTAGATATCTTCAGTTTTAGGTCTCGCATGCCCTTACTAAGCTCATCCATCGGCCCTTCTATCTTTGGGATTGCAGCAGCAGCAGCAGGTTTTGGTAGATTCTCAGGGGTAACAGTTATAGGAGTTGCCGAGCTCATCACCATTTTATCCCTCCTTCGCTGCCGCTTTGCTAGTATGGTGACCGCATCCTCGACATCATTCCAATCATTCTTTAACCCCTTCTCCGTATCCTTATCCTCAAGGAGAATTTCCAGTTTTTCTTGGAGATCTTTCCCAGCTGCTTGTAAGAAGAGCTCTGTTTTTTCCCTATCAAAGGTCGTCCGCTCTATCCTTGACAGCTGGGCACAGCACTTCTCAAACTCTCTTAGCAACTCTGTGGCAGAAATTCCAATTTTGGGTTTTGTAACCCACTCCAAGAAAGTTCGCTTGGTCACCCGCTCGGAATCCTCCATGAAATAATCATCCTTCAAAGCAAGCTTGAACTCCTCCCAGTTTCTGCCACCATGTGCTGCCTGTAATCCTCTTATGCGCTCTCTTATTTCAGGAACACATACCAGCTCAAAGCTTCGAACCATATCCTCCTCAGTCACCCTGTTTAGCTCCATTTCCTTTGTGTAATTGCGCAGGTACTTTGTGATGTCTTTACCATCAAATTGATCCACCTTTTTCACGATTGACTGCAGTGTTTTAGTCGTGGAAATTTGCCCCCTCTCAGCCGCTTGCTGCTGTTGCATATACATAGTAAACATATGAAACATTTGCATAACCCCGGGGTCAAAATAAATCCCCTGTCCCTCAAGATTCTCAGCCATAGCTTGCACTGTATATTTCACCACTAACTCTTACCCCAGCAGTTTCACGTCGGGTTCACCAAAGCTGTCGTGACGTTCGCTGGGCAAGTGCGAGACTTCTAGTTGTGAGAGTCGTTTTAAAATCCCAGCAAGGAAACAGAATATATATCTCTTCAAGGGGGTTATGACATCTCAATTTTGGTCGACATGTACATGTGCCAATTCACTTCAAAGCAACCCCAAATTCAGCTTGATGAATGCATATACGTTACGAGTCAAGAGCATGACCCGCTTCAAGCATAGATCTCCTGACCCTTTATCCAAGTGTCTCATACATAACACATGTAGGCATAGCACAATCTTCAAAAGATTCCCATATACATGTGACCATTCACATCACATGTTTCACATAATGTCAACATCATCATTTCAAGATGACTCTTGATCTCATGAAAACCTGCTTTCAGATTCCAACAACTCACAAAGCAAAAGATGGCATATAGCATATATACATCATCACATGATTTCCAAAACCCAAGAAATCATATAACATTATGACATTAAGACCTCTACAAGCGTTTCTCTGCAACAGCCCACAAACTCGTGTTCTCTCTGTCGCCAGCCTTCCTCACTTGTCGAAAGCCCAAGGCGACTTCCACCAGTCGCCTACCCTTTGTCAGCTGCACCCCACCTTCACAGGCTCCCTCTGCCTTCGAAGCCACTGCAGCGCCTTCTTTTGTGGCGAACTTGCCCTCTCCTCTTAGCTCTGCACACTGGTCCACCTCTTGCTTGCATGCATCTCTCCAAAACCAGAGAGCCACACCCTCTCAACTGCTACCCTGAGGCCGTCACAAGCCGCCTCCCTCTGTGATACAGTCGACGCAGCTCCTCTCTACAGCCGGCCACACCCCAGTCGTTGCAAACCCGTCACCTTCATCTCTTTGATCCTCAGCCCAAACACCCAAAAAAAAACCACAGCCCAATGGCCCTAGAATTATAAGAGATCTTCCCAATAGAGATTAAAATAGAAACAACCCCGATACACTTGACAACGAGTCGAGAAGCACCTTCACTACCACAATAGATTCAGCCTACTCACAGCTGTAGGGGAATGATTCCCAATTTTTTAATAACCACCGAAAATGACACCACAATATACCAACAATAAACTGGAACTCAACAAAGAGTATTTGCCACCTTACACCCATCATGGCTGAGATGCCTTCATTTTATGGTTTGCAGATCGATCTCAGAGACAGATCCCAGTAGTGTTTCACCTTCTTTCTCAGGCTGCGACAACTTCTTCACACCCCACGATCCCACCAAAGCCAATAATGGATGCAACACTTCTTCACCAATAATGGGATGAACAGATCTTCCCCAACCTGAATGCTCTCATGCACAAAAGCGCTCTCTTAACTGGTTTAACTGCAGGTTTCTTCTCTCTCAATTCTCGTACAAGCTCCAGCCAGCTCCGCCTCTCTCCTGCCAGCCTCACCAGCAATACCAAGCGGCAACACTTCCTCCCTGCCGAACCCCGGGGCCCCCTCTAGGCGGCAAATTCTTCCTTTTCCACTCGCTCACCCACCTTCCACGCCTTTGCCACCTTTCTGGAACCTCTGCTGGCAAAACGAATAAGACCTCCACGTATCTCTTCTAATTATTGGCCACCTGTATCATATTTTATTTATTTTTAAAGCTCAATAATGGCCACTAATGCCCTCTACATCACCTTGTTTCAAGTTCAAGTGCGGCATCCATGACTTTCTTCCAGAACAGATGTAAGAAGTGCCCACAGCTCATAGTCAACAGCATCAACTTACCAAACACATCAATTCCATTGGAGCCATGCACTGCCGGCCATCTCCATATTCATGCTAAAAATGGAGTGCCATCTCTGCATCCAGAATTCGCTCAGACTGACCAACCATCATCACATTCGGAGTTCTCGTAACACTTTCACGTGCAGGCATCACCATCAGCTCGTCTTATTGAACCTCATTTACAATATGAACATATGTACATGGGCATCATATAATGACTCAAGTCATGGCACTTAATCCCATGCATCTGAATTTGTATTTAATGGCCTCACATGCATGGTTTCACACCATAGACGTGCCATGGCACGACAACGTGGACCCTATACCAAGTTTCTCTCTTACTTGATAGTCCGTGACCAGTGCCTCAAGTCCCTAAACTCATAGTCCTTGACACACTCTCTCTCTCTATGTGTCCAAGGCTACTATAAGTGCCCGTGACCTTGACTAAAGTGCTCACACATACATCTACCACGTGGCCTACATCATCGGTGGCTCAGTGTTGGTTTTACTTTGTTGGGGTAGGTTACATTAGGTTGTGGGGTCTCTCTCTCTCTCTCTCTCTCTCTCTCTCTCTCTCTCTCTCTGAGATTTTCACATGGCTCCTCACTCTTTGGAGCCTCACATCTTCTCTTGTCTTCTGTCTTCTTGTCGTGGAAGCTTCTCTTCACGCGTCCATGTCTTCCTCTTCTTTCAGTCTTCTTGTTGTGGCAGCTTCTCTTCTCGTGTCCATGTCTTCCTTCAATGTTTCCTCTAGCTTTTCTTCTTGGTGTGGATCTTCCTCTTGAAAGAGACGTTCTTCTTCTTTCATGTGGCTGGGGCCATGAGCTTGTCCATCAGTTCTTCTTGCTCCATGGGAGAAATATGTTTAAATGTTTTGTTGATATTTCTTTCGGGTTTTTGATGTTTATCTTATGTCATTATGCAATGCAAACCCAAATCTATGTGGGAGGTCTTACCTCTTGCCTTATTGTGGACAAGGGCAGTGTTTGATCCCATTTTTACACTGATGTAATGTGCCCAATACATAATGCATATAGCATTCATTCTTATGCACACTCCCAAATGCAACTCTGGTTGTGCATAATCTTGAATTTGAGTGTAATTTATAGGCATTAACCAAGGGTTAAATGCAAAATGATAATTATCACAAATTTATCAGCATAATTTTACCAAAAATTACATTAAATCAAGGGTAACCAATTTGTACGGAATGGTTGGAGTATCAAACCAACTCCGATTGCAATATCAAGTTATAGGGATCTGTATCAGATACCTAATGGTTAATTTGAACCCTCAATTGTACCAAAATATAGTGATTAGTGTTGATTAATCACTGATTAGCAAATTAATCCTCTGTTTTGTGTGCAAAAAACAGAGTATGCGGGGAGCCCAGATCTGAGGCCTTAGAGTTCAAATGAGCTCAAATCCTTTCAAGGCCATCAATAGCAATTAGTCTAGTAGAGGATTAAGCCAAGAAACACAAGATTTAACCAAACATTGAATGCTCAATCTCTGTTTTACCAAAGTCACCTGCAGATTTGATGAAGAGCTTGGATCTCACTGTAGACTTGATCAAATCAAATTCTAACTTCACCAGCTTGTAGAGATTGCTTGAAAACCCCCGGGGCTAAGAGGAATTAGACCCATTTGATCTCGAGCAGCAGCAATGTCAAATTCACCTCAGAAAAATGGTGCCTCTTCATTCGCGATTTTCTTCACCTTGCGTTGACGGTTTGCGCTTTTGATTGGACTGGCTGGAGCACACATGAGTTGGCTATGTTGGGCTAGAAGGGTTTGGGCAATGGTTTAGCCTACAAGGAGAGGGAGCTCCTCAGGGTACAGAGGGTTAGTTGAAAATAACTAAAAAATTGATTATTTTCTAATTATCTACTAATCCTAATTAACTAGATAATGGGCTCATAAACTTGATGGATTCTAGGCTTGGCTCTGATACCATGTTAAAATTACAGCAATGTGATGAGCTATGGTGGATCAAATGCTAGAATCAACATCATTAACAAAGTGATTAGATGATAATTAAGATGTGATTAGTATGAGTAATTAACTAATAGCTTAATGTAGGCATGGATAATCAAAAACCAGCAAATTCTCATTAGGCCAATGCCTCAATTTATAGTGTTTACATCCAAGCATCTAATCCCACTGATTTCTCCTTGATTCACTCCACCTCTTTTGCTTGACTCTCTCCACCTCTCCCAAAATATCTCCACACCTCCTAAATCTTCTCATGCTACCCTTTATTCTCTCCCAGTAGATTCTTCTCACCTTTTCACAGGTTCTCTCACATTTACACATTCTCTTTTACAGCCTCTAGGCAAGGGCTTGTTCCCGCACACACCCTATTCACTTGTATATTTCAACAACAGGCATCATGGAGAAATGGTGGTGCATCCTGAGGGAGAGGTCGTTGAAAAACCTCTGTATAACAGGCGATGGATATAGAGGCAAGTAAGGCACTGTCACGTCTGAGGATCTACGGAACTCCTGAACATGCAAGCATCAATTTGCCCCCTATGCTGTGCAATCCGCTCCATAATAATGTGATGATCCACCTCAGCTCTAGAACTCTCCACCTTAGTCCGAGCCTACTCAAAAAGTAAATTATACAAATAATTGATTAGTCTCTCTCATTAGGTATTACTTAAATAATTTATAACTTTGGACCTTAATTATAACTTTTTTACATACATACAAGAGAAACCTACCTACTAGATGTCAGACTCTCTCGCATGTCGTGCCTCTATAATAGTTGCCTCTGCCGTCCGTAATGCAGCTCTAAGGCGGTCAATCTCTACTCTCGCCTCTATCAACTCTTGAGTGAGTCTCTCACTCTAGTAGGTGTGGGACCCTACGTGACACAATCAACCATGTCGCTCATTTTAAAAATATAGAAAAGTACATATAAACATGTAGACAAATGACTATGAAAAAACTTAAGAAGTAATAAATGTGTAAATACCACAACATCTATCATCAATATCAATCATGAGAACAAGTGCGCACCATGTGCTGGATGCTCTCCATGGTTCTTTGTACATTGATGCCAACCTAGGTGCCAAGAGCCTCGATCGTTGACAAAGGCACAAACGCAGGATCTGCACAGCTACACGAAGGGCTGGTGGAGGCCGCCTACCTTGGTCCTAGAGACGGCCTCAGCCAACACCATCACCAGGTCGATGGCTAGTGTAATCCACCTCCACCCCTAAGACAAACTCCACATATAATTGCCTTGCAAAGTATATGGGAATATGGTGGTTGTTTGGCATCCTCCCATATGTGGCAACATATCAACTATAGATATGTGCCGCCATACGAGGATGCAAACACCGCAAAATAGTAAGGGGCTTGCCCACCCCAAGCCTCATCCCATGGCTATCAAGGAAAAGATCTAAGTAGGCTCTATCTCTAATCGGACCAAGATCACATACCTGACGATATGTCAGGCCATGTGACACAGGAGCAGTGCGATGGTGGACTATCCACTCATCTACATAAACAATATCGTGAAGGCTACGAAGGGACGATAGCATCACCTCCAAGTCTGACACGATATGTAATGTAGACGATGTGTCTCTAGCAGTCCTACGGATAGCCGCTAACTCGCTGTCTATCTCCACAACAATGAGGTCCACAATAGATGAGGGGCCCTCCTCATGGCCCTCCTCATGTGACTCCGTGCTAAAACCTAAGCCTAACACAAATGGGCAAGTCAATGTGAAAGGTGAATGTGAAAGGTCCAGTGCTTAGTGCTAAGTAGCACTAATGAAGGTATAAAACAATGCTGATGAGCCCACTAATTACTAATCCAAATCAAGAGAGCAAGGAGAGTGAAAACGATGTGTGACAAAATGAGACAGAAAAAAAACTTTCTGGTTTTATAACCTCGATTGAGGTTCGGTGGCATGCATTTTAGGGTTTGCAAGATGTAGGATTCGGATGTATGTGCAATTTTAGGGTTAGTGAGACAAACAGCCAAGATATGCATTTGATTTTAGGGTTTGTGAGGGATCGACGGCTACGATTTGAATTAAGTACCTCGTTTTTCGAGGTACATGGGTGGCTTAGATTTTGGGTCATTACCATGATTGAGGTATGTTTGAACGATCGAGATTCACTTCATACCTCGATCGAGATATATAAACGGAGCTGGAATCGCATCTTCAAATGTACAAAAATGGACGGGTCAAATTGTGTAGATGTATCTCGTTCTTTCGAGGTTTTTAAACAACTTCGGTTTCATCTTGGTATCTCGAAAGAGATATGTGGATGGATGAGATTACATCTCTATACCTCGAATGAGATTTCTAAATGGTCGAGATTATATTGCCTTATCTCGTTCAAGATATGTGCACGGTGGTGATAGCATCATTGAATATACTAAATGTACATCTGAGCGGGATGTCCAGGGGGATCCACCGTGGCATTGACGTGGATCCGAGTGGCATGCATATCTCGATCGATATAATGTGGTGGTGGTGACCTCTGTATTGGTGACATGGATGGTGACTTAAAACCCAGACCTACTGGCGTGGCGTTAGTTGTTGGTATCTTGTTCGAGATATGGCACTTTAGGCTCGGGAGGCACGTGTTGTGTTTTAATTGATGGCGATATCACGATTGAGGTACTCTACACGAGTTGCATCGATATCTCAATTTTAGAGAGAATTAACGAAAGTGACTACTCTCATCTTGCAACCACCCCCCCCTGAGTTGCTTTGACATAGTGGTTCCACCAGTTGAGGGCTCACAGCTTCACATAGAACTGTGATACATAATGTGGTCTGATGTTGAATGCTTTGAGCATTTGAGAAAACAAGAAGCTATGGCCACATGAGAGAAGTAGATGCTTGTGACATCGACGCGAGGACACCATGTGAGCCAACTGAAGTCGCTTGGCTCGGTGTGTGAAAATGGAGCATGGCTAATTGTAAGCTCTTTTATGTTGAGTATATGAGTAAAGAGCAGCAGTCCCAGCAACATGAGAAGAGAAAAGGGCGAATTGGAGAAGAGGGAGGCATGATGGTGGCTAGTGATGGCTTATGGAGAGCAGTACAGGGGCAAAGAACGAGCTTGTGGGTAAGGAATCAAGTCTACAGTGAGCAAAGAATGGGCTTGTGGGCAAGGAATCAAGTCTGCAGGTGGAAACCAAGTGGGGAGGAGTTTTAGAGAGGTGGAGACATCGAGTGGGAAGGAGGGTTTGAAATTTGAAAAGTTTTTAATAAGTATGTTACGTGTGATTAATTGCTTTGTTAAGGAAATGGCACCCAATTTGTGACCGGTTGGGGGTGTAAGTCGGCGTTGCCTGAACTACCCTCAGGTCGCCCATTGGAGGTCACTCAGGTGGGAGGCGTGTGAACAGACACAAGTCCAAGATAGGATTGAGATATTTTGAAAGCTAATGAAAGAAGTATGTTGTACATGTGGTGCAGCATCAACACTTCTTACATCTTCATCTTTTGTTGTCTTTACTACTGGTGCATATTAGATACTCATATCTTCAAACAACACCTCTACTTACTCGCATCTCATGAGTGGTAGGGTTATAACATCATAACTTTTCTGCTCCATAGCATATCATATAAAGATGCATTTCTCTGCCTTTGGATCTAAATTTTTTCTTACTTCATCAGGAACATGCACAAATGCAATACACCCAAAACACGTTCACATGACACATCCGGTCTTATGCCTATAAACTTCTATTCAGGCGTTATACCATGAACATTTGCAAGGGGTTTCCTGGCGTTATACCATGAACATTTGCAGTGGGTTTCCTGTTCATAATGTACACAACAGTTGCTACTACTTCTTTCCAAAAATTATGTGGTATATTCTTTTCAGCCTCAAGTCACTTGCCATTTCTACAATGTGCCTATTGTTTCTTTCTGTAACACCATTCTGTTGTGGAGAGTGTACCTACATGTAAACTATCTTTTGATTTCCTACTTTCTCAAGAAATTGTTGAACTAATTAGAGAAATATTATCCTCCACCATCTAATCTCTCGCATTTTATTTGCATGCCTTTTTTCTTCTCGACCAAGACTTTAAATCTCTGAAAGTGATAAAACACCTCACTTTTCTCCTTCATGAAGTAAACCCACACTTTCCTAGTGTGGTCATCAATTAATGTAACATAATACTACCTACAACCTGCAATTGTTGTAGTCTTAGTCGGTCCCCATATATATGAATGTATAACATCTAATAGCCTTGCACTAACATGCTTTTCATATGGGAAATCATGTTTGGCTTACTTACCAAGCTGGCATGCTTCACATACTGTATAACATCTAATGGCCTTGCCCTAACATGCTTCTCATGTGGGAATGCATGTTTGGCTTACTTACCAAGGTGGCATGCTTCACATACTTTATACATGCCATCAACCTTAAACTTTGGCAAACCTATAACAATATTTTAGGCCTACATAGACTTCATGTGTTGTATATTCACATGATCAATGTGCTTGTGCCATATGTTAGTATTTGCAATGACACCTATTCCATGCGCAAATATGGCTACCTTTATCTCAGGCATGTTCATATCCAAAGTAAATGTCCTACCATTTATGTTGCCCTTGCAACACTTATTTTTGAAGTCTTCTACAAAACATCCTTGAGGATTAAACCTCATTTGCAGACCCTACTCAACCATCTATCTAACATAAATCAGTTCTTTATAATATTTGGAATATGAAGTACATTTGCCAAGTACTTCATTTTGACACCCTGCATAGACAATGGCATTTTACCAACATGTGCAATGGGATGCACAATATCATCACCTATTTCTACATAACCTGGTTTCTTCATTTTCTACATGTCTCTAAACCACTCATCATGACTGGTCATGTAGTTAGAGGTGCTAGAATCCACATACCATAGATCTTAAGATCCTGACACATCTCATGTTAAGACCGTATTACGTAAAGTGGAAAAAATCCCATTCCCACGTTGAAAATTTTAATGCATTTAATCTAGAATCTACCTTTTTCAACCTATAAAAAATTTAAAAATGGTTTGCTTTATCAAGTGATGCTAGATCGAACCTAGCTTGATCTTAGAAATAGAAAGGTTTTAAGATTTTTTAGATCCACCACTTGTATATTTTACAATTGAAGAGGATTTTTAGATCCACCACTTGGCCATTCTACAGTCCATAAGAACCCAAGATCAGATTCTACCACTTGGTCAATCTAGACCCCCAATTAAAAACAATGGTGCAAGAGATTGTATATTGAGAGTCCCCTTAGAGTAGGATGCACTCTTCAATTTAAGACTTCATTGTAATGAACAAGACTAAATGAACAAGAATTTTAAAAATTGACATGGTGAAGGTATCCTTATATACACAACCACTACAAATTAACATTATTAAGGATAGAAAGAGTCTGCTTGGAGTAGGATGCACTTTGTCAAAATTACGATTATAAGATTTCATTTTGATGAAGCTTATTCTTCTAAAGAAATAATAAAACTTTTGCATTAACAACCAAAAGATAAAAGGATAGAAGGAGTCCCCTTAAAGTAGGATGCACTTTGTGGATGCATAAGAGGAGACTCCTTAGACTAGGATGCACTCCATCTATGAATTTATTTATTGTGTTAAAAATTGTTCAATGCATTGCAAAGATACACAATTGAACAGCCTGCTCCCAATTACAAAGACCCTCTATATTTTGTTATAATAGAGACCAATTACAAAGACCATTTACATTCATTTATAAAAGGGAGTAACAAAATATGCTAGTATCATGGGGGTGTAATTTTGATTTTAAGGGGTTCTAGCTCCACCACATGGTCGAGCTAGAATTTTGAGCTAGCTCTACCATGTGGAGCTACAACACATTGAGGAGGATTTAAAGATTTTTAGATCCACCATTTGGCCATTCTACAGTCCATAAGAAACCAAGATATACCATTTGATTGATCTAGACCCCCAATTACAAACATTGATACAAGAGATTGTATATTGAGAGTCCCCTTAGAGTAGAATGCACTCTCCAATTTTTAAGCTTCATTGTAATGAACAAGACAAAATGAACAAGATTTTATAAATTGAGGTGGTGAAGGTATACTTATATATACAATCGCTATACGGATCAACATTATTAAAGATAGAAAGAGTCTCTTGGAGTAGTATGCACTTTGTCAAAATTACAGTTAAAAGATTTCATTTTGATGAAGCTTATTCTACTAAAGAGTCCCCTTAAAGTATGATGCACTTTGTCAATAAATAAAAGGAGTCTCCTTAGAGTAGGATGCACTCCATCTACGACTCCATTATAATAAAACATTGTAAATGAAAATGAATTTATTTTTTTGTGTTAAAATATGTTTAATGCCTTGCAAAAGGCACACAATTGAACAGCAGGGTTGTTGCAAGATCAGGGTGTCCAGTTTTGTCCAGTTTATGCTGGACTGGGACAATTCTTGGACAACAAATTTGGGAGGGAAAGGTACTTCAAACGAGATCAAGAAACTAATAGAAAATACACATACACTCAAATTTACCCCCAATATAACTTAAATTAATATAAATTAGTCTAATTTATCAAAATTAACCAAAAATATGATAAAATAATAAAAAAATGATCTTTCCATACTTAGAGTGATCTATTTTTTTTTCCATAGATGCACCAATACAAGTACACTAGTCCCTATAGGTTTTAGATGATTTACATCAAAAATGTAATTTTACTAATTAGATTATTAGTATTTGCAGGCCTTCTGATAGCCTGGAAGAATTTTAGAAAAGAGATCATTAAAAATCGAACCATTGGATTTGCAATTTTGACTAACCACCACATTCTACCAATGTCTCACTATCTACCACTCTTTTGATCTACAAGATTATGCATTTTTAAGTGGTAGTTATTGTGGGTGCAAAAAGTGGCATATATTATAACACTTTAAAGATCTTGAAATATTTAAAGAAAATAAACAAATAGCTTAAAAATTTCTCAAAAAATCAAGTTAAGCTCTATATTATGTGAAGATCTAAGATGCAAAGTAGAAATCTCATATGAGTTTATATGTGAAAGATATTAGCATTTTATGGAACCAGTCCAAATTTGGGACATGGTGTATACATTGAGCTTGTACCTAAGGAAATGAGATTTTTAAACTATCTAATGCTTAATTAGATTATGCAACTATATTCCCAACTTTGCATGTGACGTTCCAACAAAATAACTTGAAAGGAAATTCCTTCGTTAGCTAGGAGAGATTGGCCTTTAAATGTAAATAAATGCCTGTTTTTTTACTATTTACAGGGTGCCTGAGTGGACAAAACTGGGCACCCTGATCCTGCAACCACCCAGCACGCTCCCGAAGATGGCCAGATTACAAAGACCCTTTATATTTTATTATAATAGAGACCATTTACAAAGACCATTTACATTCAATTACAAAAGGGAGTAACAAAATGTGCTAGTGTCATGGGGGTGTATTGGTTGAATGAGGTATTGAGCTTCTTTTTAAGCATGTTCATTTTGTGTACTCACAAGATCACACACTTAGATTATTCTTTCAATTATTATCTTGATTATCATCTTGATTGTTGAACACATTGTAGTAGCTATCATCGAGTTTCAATGTATTCTTGTTGTTGTACAAAATATGGAGACCCCAAAAGAAATGAACTTTTTTGAAGAAAACTCGTGTAGTTATTTGTCTGAAATGGACAATGTAGCGAGATATTTGCCTTGTTGCTCATATTGAGGTGTCTAGCATGGCTAGTAGTCCAACGTCAATCACTTTATCTCTTCACTTTAGATCTAGCACTTGTCTATTATAGAGCTGAAAAGGATTTCTTGATCCATGACTTATCCATTCTAGATCTTGTTCCACCACTTGGACATTATAGAGCTAGACTTCAGTGGATGCAAGCTCCACCAAATGGTAGATCTAGACTCAAAATTCTAGTCGTATTGTATGACTTCCAAAGGTTTAGGTCTACCACACATGGATACTAGCTCCACCATGTGGTAAGTCCAAAATTCTATAAAGAGACCATGGCTGCTACCTCCACCACATGGTGGAGCTAGATCTCAATAAGATACCACATGGTGGAGCTATCTAGCTCCATGAAATTATACAGCTAGACTTCAATTGATGGTAGCTCCACCACATGGTAGATATAGACATAGAATTTTAGCTCTACCATCCCATATGGTAGATATAGACATAGAATTTTAGCTCTACCATCCCATATGGTGGAGCTTGATTTTAAGGGATTCTAGCTCTACCACATGGTAGAGCTAGAATTCTGAGCTAACTCTACCACGTGGAGCAAGAACGCATTGAAAGAACCAAGATCTACCATTTGTTCAATCTAGACTCCCAAGTAAAAACATTGATACAAGAGATTGTATATTGAGAGTCCCCTTAGAGTAGGACGCACTCTCCAATTTTAAGACTGCATTGTAATGAACAAAGACTAAATAAACAAGAATTTATAATATGACATGGTGAAAGTTTCCTTATATACCCAACTACTACAAATTAACATTATTAAAGATAGAAAGAGTCTCCTTGCAGTAGGATACCCTTTGTCAAAATGATAGTTAAAAGTCTTTACCTACTCTACTAAAATAATAATAATTTGCAAAGTTTGACCAAAAGATAAAAGGATAAAGGAAGTCCCCTTAGAGAAGGATGCACTCCATTTATGGCTCAATTATAATAAGACATTGTAAATGAACATGAATTTATTGCTTGTGCTAGAATTTGTTCAATGCTTTGCAAAGGCAAACATTTGAACAGTATGCTCCATCAGAGGCCTGATTACAATATCATATTTCAATATATGGACTTTTATTACATTAAAAAAAGGCCAAATTACTTGCATCCTCTACATTTGATTATATTACGGACAAACAAAATGAGCTCATGGGGGTGTATTACTTTCATGATGCCTCCTCTTGTTGCTTTGCTTAATTTTCACTCTATGCTTGCCTCTGTGCCTCAGCTTCAGCCTCCTCTCGTTTCTTTCTTTGAATTTCAAGTTGTTCTTGCCTCTTTGCCTCAGCATCAGCCTCCTGCTGTCGCTTCCACACCTCTGCCTTTTTCCTATTCTCTACTTCCAATTTCTCTTCTTCAAGCCATTTCTTCATCACATCATCTGAGAATTGGTTAGGTTTTTCTTCAAAGGCATTATCCCATGTATACTCTTGCCGATCTTCATTCTGTAGCCATAAAAACAACCAATTTCTTAAATCTTCTGTCAAAAAACTATACCTTTCCTTGGAAGGTTGATGGTACAATTCTGGGACTATTAACTAGGTTCCTCGCTCATTCTTAAACACCTTATAGTAGCTATCATCAATTATCAATGTATTTTTCTTGTTGTACAAAGGATGGAGACCCCAAAAGGTCTCAAGCTTTTTAAAGAAAACTTGTCTATTCTGCACAACCCATGTGGATTTTGAACAATTCTTTTGTGAGAGAACACCTACAAACTTGGGCTTTTGTTGTAGAAATACTGTGTCAATTATTCCAGAGAGCTTAGTTCTCCTACATGCGCTCCAAATAAAAACATAAAAGAATTGAATACACCAATCTAAGAACTCATGTGCATCCTTGTGACATAGGACATAACGATATTGGTTAATTGGGTATTTTACCAACTCGTTAAGGAGAATCTTTCTCATCATATTGGGTTTCGACAACATAGCACAACAAACCATTGAGGTTTAGAATAATAGCCCTCCTATCATCCTCTTTGCGTAGGGGTATGCATATTGGGTCTGACAAATACCATGTCAGTATGATAACCCCCTCAGAGGGATGCACAAAGAACAACCTTGCATCAATTTCCTGTAGACGGTCAAGACGGCGCTGAACCAACTGTCTTCGTACACTCTGGATTTTCTTGGACATGTGACATACTAATGCTTTGTGACAAAGAAGTCACCAATTAGAATCAATCACATGACCTGGAAAACAATGAGCATGCTTAATGATAAAGGTGGGAATGTGGGGGAAGGCATGTTACAACTACTCTTATGCAAAGAGAGATTTTAAACAATTACAAAACAAATGTGACTATGCACGCTAACATTAGACTAATAGTATATACTGTTCCAAAATGTTGACTTTAGTTGCATTACAAAATGACCCAAGATGCAAAGATCGATTTGATTCTAAAAAGACGCAACAAAATGTGCTAGTAGGTATCAGAATGTGGTGAAATTAGAATGCATTGATGTAGATCAACCATGTGGTTGAGCTAAAATGCACTATTCTAGCTCAACCATGTGGTAGGGCTAGAATATTTTTAAATCTAGTTCTACCATGTGATAGAGCTATATCAAAGTATTCTAGCTCGATCCCATGGCAAAATTAGAAATAATATTTGAAGTCTAGCTCTAGCACGTGGTAGAGCTGTATCAAAATATTTTAGCTAGACCCCATGGTAGAACTAGAATGGTTTGAAATCCAACTCAACCATGTGGTGATGTGGAAGAGCTAGAATGCATTAATCTAGCTCTACCATGTGGTAGAGCTAGAACGCTTTCAAGTCTAGCTCTACCATGTCGTGGAGCTAGAATGCTTTGAAGTCTAGCTCTACCATGAGGTGGAGCTAGAAGGCATTGATCTAGCTCTACCATAGTCCAAATATGTAGGAATTAAAATCATAAGACAAAGATCAAGCTTCCATACATTTTCAAATTAGGAGGCCCCTTATAGTAGAGTGCACTCCAACATTTATAAAATTATCTGAAGAGTAATACATTTGCCACTACTTTAAAAACAGGAAAAAATTTCTTGTCAATTCATGATTACAAAAAGATAAAATTCCTCCAAAAAAAATACAATCCTTGTGACAAATGGCTTCTTTAAGTGAATACTCCTTGGAACAATATCCTTGAAATAAATCTACAAGAAACCATCATAAATTAAGTTTCTTCATTGTGAATACAAAATTGTTGTATAAAATCATGTATTTGGTTATAATTATCATTTATGTTGGATAGTACCTTAGTTATTTCTATCCCGTTGGAGAAGATTGTACTCATTTAACACCTTGTTTATGAAAGCCCTTGCATTGGCTGCCTTCAACTGCGTTGTGGTAGAACCCAATTTTCTAGCTAGAGAAATCACTTGTGGTCCCCTCATGCTAGCAATACTAACTCGTTCTTTTGCCATAATTTCTATTATCTCTTCTCTTTTGTTTTCATATTGTCTCGCTAATACCTCTTGATTGTCAACAAACTTTTGTATAATCTCTGATAGTGGTAGCCTATCAGTGTAGATTATCTTCTGTGACCAATTTAAATTGCGCTTTCTCCAAAAATCTACCACACCTCTGTATTCATTTTCATTGAATACTAGAGGTTGTCTGTAGCGACGATTAGAGCCAATGATCTCATGCACATCTTCACTCTCATCAAGCTACAATAAGTAAGGGACCAGCTCATCAATGAGAATATTGTCTTCATCAAACTTTGTAGGATATATACAATTATTATCAGGAGAAGCACATCCCTTGTATGGAGAGTCATCAATAAGAACCGTTCTATGAGCATCACAATCAAAACATGAAGCGATTTTTGACAATGGCTTGAACATTGCCTGAACTGTTGGATTATCAGGTCTAGCTATTTTACCACTTTTATCCTTCTCGCAAGCCTCTTGAGCCCAAACTACAAAAAAAGGTAATATCTCTCCTGCTTTGTCTTGTAATATTCTCAATATTTGAAGAACATTACTCTCTGTCGCTGTTGAGACCAGATCCCAACATTAATATTTTTTAATAAAATCTTCAAGAATTGGATACATCCTGGCCTTAGTACAATATATTGTTTTGAATCCATTTGAATAGTTTCATGTATTAAAGATGGTTGTTGTTGACAACGTTTCAGTAGTAGACCATTCAGGTCCAACACAATTGTCAACACTGATTTCTTGCAGATAGCAATGTCGGTACTTCTTGGTACTTCTTCTTCGGGCTGGAAACTCTCACCCATTGCTTCATTTGTTGGAGATTTAGGTACCCCAATTTCATTGTCAGCATTTGTCTTTAAACCTTTTGGATGGACATCACTGAATGCGTGGGAGAAGCTCTCATCCACAGTTTGATTGTGGCATTCCGTAGCTAATTCACTTCCTGCTACTATCTTAATTTCGGGATCGAAAAGAAAAAAAAGTAGCATTGACTCAACAATCTTTCAAACTACAAGAATTTATAATTGTAACACTCACTCGTAACACATGTTTATTGGTGTAATCTAAAAGGAAATCATGTTTGGATACCAATTATCAATTCTACTTGCTCAGTCTAGAATTGGAGGGTTTAAAATAGATTTCCAAATACACCCATTATTCTAGCTCTACCATTTGGTAGAGCCAGTTTGCAAGGGAGCTGTTGTTGGAAGTAGGCCTTGAGATCCACCCTTGAGCTCCAAGAGTAGGTGGAGGTGAGAAACACAAAACCACTCAACTATATGGTAAAGCTAAAATTTTAGATGTTTTAAATTTTCCATATGGTAGAGCTAGAATTTATAAGTCTTCTTTACCACGTGGTTGAGTTGGGGATCAAGATAGCTTCTTTATGGGTGGAGCCAGTAGACTTCCATAGGTTCTAGGTCTAGACTGCAATGGGTTCTAGCTCATCGCACGTGACAAGAACCAAGGAGCTAGAATTGCATTTGAACTAGCTCTACCATGTGGTGGAGCTAGAAATGCATTGGCCTAGCTCTACCATATGGTAGAGCTAGACTTAAATGGATGCACTGCAAAAAATTGTCTTTGGGGGGTGCATTGGCCTAGCTCCACCACTTTGAAGAGGTAGCTAGACTTTAATGGATTCTTGGTCCACCACTTTGAAGAGGTAGCTAGCTCCACCAAATTGTAGACCTATTGAAATCTAGATCTACCACAGGGTAGGATTGAAGTAAATGAGAGGATCTCTAGCTCTATCATCTTAGATTTATAAGCTAGATTTTCAGAATCACCAGCTGGCCATTGTGCGACCACTAAGTAGGCTTTCCAAATTCACCAATTGGTTATGTAAAAAGTGAATTTGTTAATGAACATGTAAGGATCCATAACTTGGTGATTCTAGATTCCAAAGCCCAATTTGGAGAGAGCTACAAAAATAATAAAAGCATTGTATAAAATCAAAATAGCTAAATACTACTAAAAAATGAACCAAGGATATAACAAGTCAAAACATCACCAAATCAAAGTATTGAAGACACAAGGAAAGCCCATTAAGAAGTTACATACTGTCTTCAAAATCCAAAAAATCTCGAGCTGAACGAACTTCACCATGTCTCGATCTTTCCGTGGTATTCCTTCACCATCTCCCTTGCTGAAAAACACTAAGGATGTGAAGAACTCTATTGCACCAATGCATTGGTTGTCACGTCGAAAATGCAATGCCCCATTATACTGTTCCTTTGCTATGCCACTCAAATTTTTTAAAGCATTTTGCAACTGAATAAAATCTGTAATATTTAGAAAGGTAAGCAACACATATTGGGATGGCAAAGATCTACCAGCTGTTGTAATGATCATAATGCCGTTCAAAAGATTGCAAAATGATTCCACATCCCAATGCATATTTCTTCCCAAATCTTCAGTGTTATCCAGAACACATAACCCAATGGAAATTAGATTGTTGAGGTGGCGCTTCAAGTAGTAACTCCCGTCGAATGGAAGACTCACAACATAAATACACCAAGGAAGATCCAAGGACAAGGTTGAACTTTCTTTGCTAAGGCTGATATTCCACTCCACATATTGCCTTGCTTCTACTGGAAAATTAATCTTCTTTGATCCAACCTGTAGCTTTGACTTTATATACACATCACATAACTTCAAAAGAACTGAGTATACAACCTCATTGATGCTATAGGTGATAGTCAATTCTGACCAATCTTGACATTGTTTGTCCTTGTTCAGAGTGTTGAACTCTACAAGCAATGCATCTTGAATAATTTTATCTTGCTTGAGCTGCTTGATACGCTCTGGCATGTCAATTACATCTACATCCTTAGTACCCTTTGAAAGAACAATTTTTCCAGACCTGATTTTTTATTGTATTTGTTTGACTTCTTGTTCATCTAGCCCAGCAAGACATCTGAAAACTGTGGCAGTTGGTTTCTTGTTTTGCTTCTCCATGATTTCAAGCCAGCCTTTGAGAACTTCATCAGAGTAAACCACCATGTGAGACTGCTTTGAAATGAAGGATGCTCCCACCGTAATTCTAGCCATTCGCAAAAATTTCTGCAAAGAAATAAAAGAAAAAAAGATCAAAATCAAGTATTTTTTTCAAAACATATAATTATAAGAGAGCAAGGGATATGGACATACATCCCAGTCTACACAAGATGATGAGCCCTCTGTTACTCCAGATGCTAGCCTTGACGGAGAATTATTGAAGATCCATTGACTCCTCAAGTGCTACAAGACATCATAGTATGGTTGTTTGACATATAATGATTAGGCCTCTTCATTAGCTATAGCAGATATGGTCGTCGCAACTTGTGGCTCTGGATCTACAACAATTCGAGCCTTCCTTTTTTCATACGCTTGTATCAAGTCTTGAGCACGACAATCTTTTTCCATTTCTTGATACCGTAAGAATTTTACAGCATAGATGGAATGTTGGCCATCAATAATCCAATATGAATACTCAGTGAGTTTCTCCTCTGTTACCTCACTTAGTTTCATTGGAATTCCTTTCTTCTTGCCCCAGCATTCTTTACAGGCATCAAGTATGCACACGCTCCTAGCCTGTTTGCACTTGCACCAAAAAATAGCACGTATTCATCCACACGGTGAGGTTCTATTTGACGGGAGTTATAGTGATCAGGAGCTAGCCAGCATTGATCTACAAGGATCTCATACTCTTTGTGCTTGAATGGAAAATACTTAGAGTATTTTTCCATACCCCTTTTAGTGCCTTTTGCACCTCATTTTCCAAAACTTTGGGATCCACAAATCTTATTTTTGTTGAATTTTCCAAGCCTGTTTTCTCTACTGTAGATTTAAGAAGCTTCATCTACATCCATAATACCTGTACTGCTTTTTGCCTTTTTTTGAACTGGATTTTTAGAGGGCATTTTCTCTTTTTTTTGTTTGCCTTTCACACAATAAGTAATGGAAGCTTGCAGCTCTTCAAGAGTTATTTCTTGACTTGCACAATCTAACTTCCACCCTCGAGAGAACATAGTATCTTGTTTATCTCTTACTATTCATTCAATAATGAATGCCTTGGGATCTAGTTGATACTCATGGATGAACATGATGCTGTTGGATGGCATGCTTTGGGATGTGCTTGCAGCTTGAAAGCTTGTGGGTAGCATTGGATCTATCGATAAAGGCCGTCAAATACCCGGATCTAGCTGTGTACCATGCAGATCAACTCAAATCTGTGGCAAGCAACCCGGATATAGCTGTGTACCATGCAGATCAACAAAACCAATTACTCTAAGAAGAGACCTACTTCACATGATGAGAACCAAGGAGCTACAATTGCATCCGATCTAGCTCTACCATGTGGTGGAGCTAGAATGCATCGATCTAGCTATGTACCATGCAGATCAACAAAATCAATTACTCCAAGAAGAGATCTACTTCACATGACAAGAACCAATAAGCTAGAATTGCATTTGATCTAGCTCTACCACGTGGTAGAGCTGTATCCAACCTAGACCACATCGTATAGCTGTATCCAACCTAGACCACATCGTAGAGCTAGATTGCTTTGAGGTCTAGCTCTACCATGTGGTGGAGCTAGAATTGCATTTGAGGTCTAGCTCTACCATGTGGTAGAGCTAGAATGCATTGATCTAGCTGTGTACCATGTAAATCAACAAAACCAATTACTCCAAGAAGAGACCATGACGAGAACCAAGGAGATAAACAAGTGTGTTGAATGTCATTGGGATTCAACTTTGACGCACTGGAAGTGATTGCGATGCCCAAATCCATGCACGGAGTGATGTGGACATAGAGCAACTTCCCTAGCACAAGTCCGTGTGGTCCGTTCTCTGATGGGGTCCCAGATCCTCAACTTCTAACTGTCCGAATCCGGGTTCTCGAAAAAGATGCATGAGCGTGCCAAATGGCGGAAATTTCCAACTGTGGCCCAAACAGCACCGAAGAGGCATGAAATTCGAATCATGCATGGACAAATGTGTGGCAAGAAACCCGGATCTGCTGTGTACCATGCAGATCAACAAAACCAATTACTCTAAGAAAAGACCTACTTCACATGACGAAAACCAAGGAGCTACAATTGCATCCGATCTAGCTCTACCATGTGGTGGAGCTAGAATGCATCGATCTAGCTGTGTACCATGCAGATCAACAAAATCAATTACTCCAAGAAGAGATCTACTTCACATGACAAGAACCAAGAAGCTAGAATTGCATTTGATCTAGCTCTACCACGTGGTAGAGCTGTATCCAACCTAGACCACATCATGTACTAAATCCTCTACATCATGTACTAAATCCATCTGCTAGATCCATATTTCTTGAGATGAGGGCTTGGAGAGTGGATTCGTTTGGGTTATTATCAATGTTATTTCGTCATGGTGTGTTGCCTTCCGACCACTAGTATCACTTTCTCGTTCTCATATCACATTTTCTATACAGCAAAATTTCAAATAAAACCATATTATGAACTATGTTTCAGTATCTTATCATACATTGGGCTCTATGCATTGAGAGATATGTGCATGTGAGATCTCTATGCACTGAGAGTTCTATGCATTTGAGAGCTCTATGCATTGAGAGCAGTCTGTATGTGAGAGATCCATGCATTAAGCTCTTACATGTGAGAGATCTTATGTATTGAGCTCATGCATGTGATCACTCTAGGCATAATAATCTCTCACATGCATGAGCTCAATGCATGTGAACTCTATGTAGCTCTCATGCATGAGAGCGCTTACACTAATGAAAATGAGAGCTCTCATGCAAAAGAGCTCTTAATAAATGAGAGCTCTTATGGATAGAGAACTCACATGCATATAGAGATATCATGCAGCGCACGAGAGCTCGTACACTCAATGCAAATAAATGAAAATAAGAGATCTTATGCATAGAGATCTCTTGCAGCCATGAGATCTCTAATGCTCTTATAAAAAACTCCCATAGCACCCTTGTGGGTTGCAACATAAAAAAGAGAGCATTGGGTTTAAAGCTTACCACAACTCGGTAGGTGGTGAGGACCTAACACCAAAGCATGGTCAGGACGTGAGGTCAAGAGAATAACACAATAGAGAATTATTTACATACTTTTATTTACTCTGATGCATGTGTTATCGATTATGCATAGAGGGCTCTCATGCATATAGATCTAGGATATATCTACGCAAGGTGTGAGATCTCTCATGCATAGAGAGTTTTCATGCATTGTGAGAGATCTTACATAAAGCTCTCAAGCGTGGATCTCAGCCATGAGAGATCCATGCATATAGATCTCATAAATATAGAGCTATCATTGTGTGTGATTCATTGTGAGAGCTGCCATGCATATAGATCGCAAATCTCATGCATATAGATCAACTATTATCAAGTGCGAGTCATTGTGAGAGCTCCTATGCATAGAGGGCTGTCATGCATATATATCTCATGCATGACAGCTCTTATGCATATCGATGAGCTCTCATGCATATAGAGTTATCATACATGAGATCTTATGCATGGAGCTCTTTTGTATTCTAAGAGGTCTCATGCATGAGATCCCTCTTGCATTGTAAGAGCTCTCATGCATTAATAGCTCTCATATGCATAGATCTCTCATATCATGCACGAGAGCTATAGAGATCTTCGTCTTGCACTAGAGCTCTCATGCAAAGAGCTAGGTCTTACATTATGAGCTCTCATATATAGAGCTCCCATGCATAGAGCTTGGTCTTGCATTAGAGACCTCATTCATAGAGCTAGGTCTTACATTAAGATCTCAAAGATCTTACATTAAGATCTCAAAGACTCATACATAGAGCTCGCATGCACAGAGCTATATCTTGCATTATTATAAGAGTTCCCATGGATAGATCTCATGTATAGAGTGAAAGAGCTCTCATGCATAGAGCTAGGTCTTGCATTCAAAGCTCTCATACATAGATCTCACATGCATAGAGTTAGATCTTGCATTATTATGAGAGCTCTCTTACATACATCTCATGCTAGAGCTATATCTTGCATTATTATAAGAGCTCCCATGGATAGATCTCATGTATATAGTGAAAGAGCTCTCATGCATAGAGCTAAGTCTTGCATTAAGAGCTCTCATACATAGAGATCGCATGCATAGAGTTAGATCTTGCATTAAATATTATATTAAGAGCTCTCATACATAGAGCTATATCTTGCATTATTATAAGAGCTCCCATGGATAGATCTCATGTAAAAAGTGAAAGAGCTCTCATGCATAGAGCTAGGTCTTGCAATAGGAGCTACATCTTGCATTATTATGAGAGCTCTCTTGCATAGATCTCATGCTTAGAGTGTAAGAGCAGGAAAGTACAATTTCAAGCAAGGAGAGAGGGGAGAAGCAATGCTATGAAGAAGGTGGAG
This sequence comes from Cibotium barometz, assembly GCF_041138505.1. NCBI lineage: Eukaryota > Viridiplantae > Streptophyta > Polypodiopsida > Cyatheales > Cibotiaceae > Cibotium > Cibotium barometz. The sequence continues at coordinate 50,889,993 of NC_141053.1, forward strand.
AGGGGTCTTTTGTGCATGCTCTAGGATAGAACCTTGAAAGGCCTAGTAGGTAAGAGTAGGTGATTTTTGACTCTTCAAGTCAAGATAGAGGTACGATACTAGATGGATGGTTTGTCATTTCAAGTCATCTTGCACTAGTTTAAGTCATTTCAACTCCAGCTCTACCATGTGGTAGAGCTAGAATGCATTTCTCTAGCTCTAGCTCTAGCTCTAGCATGTGGTAGAGCTAGAATGCATTTCTCTAGCTCTAGCATGTGGTAGAGCATTCAAATTATCCCGCCCAATTTTAAATTCAAATTTTCTCGCCCTTTTAAAATTTAAAATGGTCTTGGTCTTTTTCAAATTTTCCTTGACGTCCATGTTGCTTGTGTAATACAAACCTCTTTTCCCATCTTGTCATTGACAACTAGCACTTGGACATCACCGCATCCATTATCAAATTCAACGATACAACAAGGTACACATTTTTTTGTCTCATATTAAATCATTATCTATGATTAGATTTAAAGTTTTGCACATGTCAATTAAAATTCAGATTATACACATTGACATAGAGTAGAAAATAAAAGCATGCAAGAATTCAAAAAACTAGGAATGGTTGAAGAGAAAAAACCTGAATCTACCGATTTGGGTTGCACTTCTTAGCAAATTGAATGGTGATGTTGAAACTGATACGGCCCCGGGGGAGACTCTGAAGGTATTGAAGCTGATATACGGGCAGTAGTGAAAAGCTGGTGGAGAGTAAAAGCAGGAGATATTAGAGAGTAGAAGCAGTAGAAATCTACGCAACTCTGGTAAATACTGTAACAGCAACACCTACAGCCAAGGTAGGAACATCCGTCAAAGAATTTCTGACATGAAAGCTCCGGAGAGCATCGTGGAAGGCATCAAGGCGTCGATGAGAACAGCCCCCTCCACCATACATGAAAACCAGGTCCTGTTGTATTGTTGCGCATGGCTGTATTGAGGCTGTATTGTTGCACCTCTCACTACTGTTGCCACCTGTACTGTTCCTAGCTGTATTGTTGCGCCTCTCACGCTTGCTGTGCATATGCACCTCTCACTACTGTTGCTACCTATAAGCTAAGCTTGGCTAAGCTTAGCATTTACCTTGGCTGCCAGTGCACCTGAATCAAACAAAAAAAGATAGCGAGGAGCCCCATGACAAAATCAATTAGCCGCGTGCACGCCAGTGCGCCCACGTGCACGCAACGAACCTGAATTCTGGGGTGCTCTCTTCTCCCCTCTCAGATCTGGTCCCCAGAGCCGCGTGCACGAGGTGCGCGCTTGATTGTTGACAGTGGGAAAGGCCAGAGCAACCTGTGCCACAGAGAGCGGATAAGGAACTTGCGTTTTGCAGACGGGTTAAGGTCACCGTGGGCTAAGGCGTGCTTTAAAAATTAAAACTGATTAGGCTTATAAGATTGTTTATATAAATAGGCTTATAGATATATTTATATTTAAAGTTTATAATTAATAGATATATATAAATAGGCTTATACTATAGTAACTTAAACCCTGATTGGCTGGAGCAAACGATGGAGTGGATGAATATGATAAAATCTATTATAGGCTCAGAAACACAAGGGACTGAAGCACTTCCTCCTTGGCTAATTCTGGATGATGTGTATTATGATGTGGTATGCTTCTATGCTCCAAGTGATGAAGATCCAAGATATTGAATACTGAATCACTTATGCTTGAATGTGGAGATGGAAGATGAGATGCATAACAATGGTATTTATATGATCATGGGGCTGCTCGTCTGCTGGGATATATAAATAGGCTTATAGGTTTAATAGATTAACTATAGTAACTATAGGTTTGATTATATAAATAGACTTAAAGATATATATAAATTGGCTTATTAATAGGTTTAATAGGTTCACTATAGTAACTTAATTTAGTCTATTTATAGTTTATAATTATACTAAATATATCTTATTTATAAACTTTCTATAGCTATATAAATCAAACCTATTTATATATAAACCTATATACTTTAAAGTTTATAAATTATAACCTATAGTGACTTAAATTATGTACATTAACCTATATATTAACCTACAACTATAACTATATAACTTATAGTAACTTAAATTATATTAATATTTATAACTATATAGCTTATTATAGTAACTTGTAGTTAATAAAAGCTTATTTTAATGCTACTATATTATAGCTTATTTAATAAATATAACTGTAAGCTTATAAGTTTGATTATAGCTTTTATTATAGGTTAAAGTATATGTATAAATTCAAGGGGACTTTGGTACAAAGATAGGGCAAGGAAATGTATCCATACTAGTGGAGGAATGTTTGAAAGATGTGGTCCTGCCTTTTCCTACAATGGATACTTCATCTCTCCAAGACTCATTATGGAGTGCCGTTCGATGGCCAAAGATTTATTTGCAATCTACTATCATGAATGGCAACTTAATTTGATCAAACAAAAGCTATAGCGGAAATGAAGAAGGGGATCATTCTAATCCTCCAATTACAGATGCAATTCCTATAACATTGTCAAGCCCTGAATTTGAAACATTGATTCCTACCATAGATTGTTAGGTATCAAGGACTAGGGAAGATCAATTCACACACAAACCATGATTACATAAACACTTCTATTGCATTGAATGAGATACTAATAGTTTATATAGATTTTTAGGACTAATGGAGTCTGATCTTTTTTCTAGATCCTTGGTTCTCATCATGTGAAGTAGGTCTCTTCTTGGAGTAATTTGTTTTATTGATCTGCATTAGCTCCTCCACATGGTAGAGCTAGACCTCAAATAATTACAGCTGTACGATGTGGTCTAGGTAGAATACAGCTCTACCACGTGGTAGAGTAAGATCAAATGCAATTCTAGCTCCTTGGTTCTTGTTGACATGTGAAGTAGGTCTCTTCTTGGAGTAATTGGTTTTGTTGATCTGCATGGTACACAGTTAGATCGATGCATTCTAGCTCCACCACATGGTAGAGCTAGAACTTAAATGCAATTCTAGCTCCACCACATGGTAGAGCTAGACCTCAAAGTATTTGATCTAGCTCTACCACGTGGTAGAGCTGTACTATTCTACCTAAACCACATCGTAGAACTTTAAGGTCTAGCTCTACCATGTGGTGGAGTTAGAATGCATCAATCTAGCTGTACCATAAACCACGTTGTAGACCTAGAATGCCTAGAGGTCTAGCTCTACCATGTGGTGGAGCTAGAATATATTGTTAGAATGCATCAATCTAGCTGTACCATAAACCACGTTGTAGACCTAGAATGCCTAGAGGTCTAGCTCTACCATGTGGTGGAGCTAGAATATATTGAACTAGCTCTACCGCTCTACTATCTGGTAACTATATCATGTGGTGGAGCTATAATGCATCAATGTAACTATATCATGTAACGGAGCTAGAATTCATTGATCTAGCTCTACCATGTGGTAGAGCTATATCAAAATAATCTATCTAGACACCATGGTATCGCTAGAATGCTTTGAAGTCTAACTCCACCACATAGTAGAGATAGTCTTCAATGGATTCTATCTCTACCATATGATAGAGCTAGTTCTAGCTCGGCCACATGGTAGAGCTATACTTCATGGTAGAGTCTGATGTAGGTTCCAAACTAAAAAAAATTGCTTGCTAGATTTGATTACTAGTTTAACAAGTCCAACATGATTATGTGCAGGATGGATTTCCAATCTGGAGGGAGGGTCTACATGACGTTGAACAATGATTCTGTTGGTATTGGCTGCGTGTGTAGAATTGATCCTAATTTCACTTGTAGTGGAACAAAAATTGGTGAAGGAAATGTGTCATTACTTGTGGAGGAATGCTTGAAGGATCTGGAACTACCATTCCCTACAATGGATACCATTTATCTAAAAAATGGATTATGGAGTAATGTTCGTTGGCCAAAAATGCTTTTAAGGCCTTTCACAAGGGAGCTAGAATTTGGAGAGTGGAGTGAAAGATGCGGTGATGCAGATCAAGAAGAGCCTGTGGAACCTGCAATTGTAGATGCAATACCGATAACATCTCCAGAACTTGGCATGCTTAGGCTTGGCTTGTGAGGATGAAGCTCATATTGATGGTTCCTTCAATGAGGAGTAGCATTTGTAGATTCAATATTGACAATGTGGATTTTTAGGTTATAATTCTAATTATATCCAAAAGAGATGTACTTTGGTATCTTCTTTATTTTTTATTTTCACTTATTGAATGAAATTTTTCTTTGTGCCTCTTACATTTTTTTGATATAAAAATGTTTCTATCTTATTTGTTCAATTGTTTCATAAATTTTGTGTAGTGTACAACTCACTTGGTGTGCTGCCAGGTCCTAGCAAAGAAACAAATACCACTTTCTTATTAATGGTGTTTATCAACACCACCTTCCTACATGATTATCAAACAGTTACTCCTTTCAAATATGTTTATGCACAAATACTAATAGTACCACTTTTTTGGTTTGAATGGTGATTATCAACACTACCTTCCTCCGTTCTATATTAAGAAATTCCACAATAACTTTTCCCACTTTAAGTGGGAAATTCCCATAATACATGGAACCTATCAATTTCAAAACTCCCATAATGCGGGATTTCTCCCATAATACCTAATACGGTCTTTGTTATGTAATTGAGCATGTGTTCATTTTGTCCTTATGTACTTGCTCCCGTGAGGAAGCCATGGTCACATATGTGGTGATGTCTTCTTGGGATCCCCTATTGCAAGAGATTAACAAGGAGTTCGAGGATGAGGTCACTCGATTTTCGGCCCTCTCGATTCTCTCCAATCACATCTTTTATGTATGGGAGAGGGAAACCACCGATTGGTGGCATCGATTGTGGAAATTAATGAGAGTTTCTCAATGACAAAGGAGAAACACTATCGAGTCCTTTGCATGATCATTGATCCGTGCAAGGTCAGCAAGATTGCATTGCTCTCAAGTTTGCAATGCATAAACTTGTGAGTATCTTTTAACATGAATTCAATGTAAATAATTCATGGGAACTAACATGGCATGTCCTCTCAGTCTCAATACACATGCCTTGGTTCCCACTACCTTGCGGGATGAGATTGTCAAGTGTATAAATATATGTGTAGCTAATCAGTCCTCGTACATGCATGACTTGCCGGAAAGGGATTCCAGGCTCATCATGGAGGTTAGGAAGAATTACACCAAGGGTGATGAGCTTTGGTTTCCATTGACACGAAGATATTTAGCAAAGCTTGTTTATAATGTAAGTACTTTGCTTTCACTATTTAACTGTCCATGCGTATCCTTCATGTGATTTTTTAACTGGCCATGGTCACATAGGGATGAGCATATCATCTCTACCTTTGTGATCGCTATGTTGCATAGGAGTCTAGGGAAGCAGGCAGATGTAGGTACCTCAAGGGATGTTGGAGATGATATAGACTTTTTAACTGGCCATGGTCACATAGGGATGAGCATATCATCTCTACCTTTGTGATCGCTATGTTGCATAGGAGTCTAGGGAAGCAGGCAGATGTAGGTACCTCAAGGGATGTTGGAGATGATATAGATGTACATGTTGGAGACAATGCCTATGACTAGTGAGCTTCTCCATGCCACTTGGTTTTGGATTGCCATATTTTGCTCGATTTCATTATGGATTTGTGGATTTATGGATTTTGGCTTCTCCATTTGTTGGAATATTCCATTGAGTTATGTGTGGCATAAATTTAATCTCCCCTTTCCTTTTGTTGTCGAAGTGTACTGTAAGAGTATGTAGAGATGATGGCTTCAGCTATGGGAGCTAATCGACGTTATGATGCAGATACTCGAGAGTCCTCCTCAAGATGGAATCCCTTTGTTGATGACGAATGTACATCCGATTGATTGGCACATATGCATACATGCCATACTAGGCATTCTATGTTTTATTTTGACTATAACGTTTTGGTATTGTGGCTAGTCTATTTAGAATTCAACTTGGTTTATAAGGATACATGCAGTGTCTCAAAAAACATAATGTTTAAAAATCGATATGTGCTTGTGTTATTGTCATTTTGTTGTGAATTTATGTTGCACACCTTTGGTGGTCTTGAAATGTGTCACTCGATTTTTTCCTCACGCAAAAAGTCTCGCTTGGAGAATGGGAGGACTCGGGTGGGGAGGGACTCTATAAGGACCGGACCTTTCATGACCTTAAAGACTATATAAGGTTTCTGTGAGAACCTTATAAGGACCTTCCAATTTCTTTGTGACCTTTAAAAAAAATGTATTAGCATTAGTTTCTAGGGTGTTGGCATATCGATTTATCCATGCATCAAGCACTTAATTCAAAGATCCTAAGTTTTACTTGCAATTTAGTGCCATGTGCTAGAAGACCATATCTTTATGTATTAGATCTTTCATTCCAACTCCAACACTGCTTCAAGCTAGTTTCCCACATTGTGGGTAAACGGTAGGGTGGAGAGACTCTTAGGAAAAAAAGACCACCACGCAAGGAGTAGACACACACTTGAGAGAGAGAGAGAGAGAGAGAGAGAGAGAGAGAGAGAGAGAGAGAGAGAGAGAGAGAGAGAGAGAGAAACCACCACTCCAAGAAATAGTTTTTACATTATGTGCAAGTGGTGAGGTGGGGAGTAGAGACAAACAACCCCACCACTCCAAGAAATAGTTTTTACACATTGTGTGCATGTTGTGGGGTGGGGAGTAGAGACAAACAACCCCACCACTCCAACGTTGCTTCAAGCTTAGTTTCCCACATTGTGGGCTAGTGGTGGGGTGGGGAGTAGAGGGACTCTTAGTTTCCCACATTGTGGGCTAGTGGTGGGTGGGGAGTAGAGGGACTCTTAGAGAAACAAACACTACCACTAGAGAGAAGTAGAGACACACTTACGGAAAAAAATAAAACGACCACTTGAAGAAATAGACACATTTAGGAAAAAAAAATACAGCCACCACTCGGAAGAAATAAGTTTTCACATTGTGTGTGCGCAAGTGGGGAGTATAGACATTCTTAGAAAAAAACCACCACCACTTACAAGAAACATTTGATGATCCACCCATGATCTCATAGTAGCAATGTCTCAACTTTACTTATGCTTTAGCCTTACACGGTCCCTTTTTTAACCACTCACAATCTCTTTTCTCCCTGGCTTCTCAAAATTACAAGAAGCATGTTTAAGTTGCACAACCAGTGAGTTTGCTTAGAATACAACATAGAAAATGATGTAAATGCATACCCTCTGTAAAAGAGTGATAGTGATGGTAAGTAAGGGCTTCACTATATGTAGGGGAACTATTACTTAAATTAGAAACTAATGTAAATGCATATCCTTTATAAGATAGTGATGGTAAGTAGGGGGTTCACTATGTAGGGTAACTGTTACTATAACTCCTTACGGGAACTTTTCTACAAAATTAAGCAAGAATTGGAGGTCAAGCCCAAATACAAAGGAAGCCGCTACATGTGCATATTCATATCTTGTTTTGGCATACTGCAACCTGCAAAGCTCCATTTAAGTAAAGAAGGCGGCCACCAACGGCCAAACATTAATGTTGTACTTTGACCGTGAACTAACAATGTTGTACTTTGACTGGGAATTAACAATGTTGTGGCTGATAGGGGAGAGCTGCAAAGAGAGAGTAGACATTGTTGTGGAGAGTAGCGACAAAACGTTGATGGCACCAGCTCCCGTGCCACCATAATTCAAATGGAGAGGGTTGCTTGAATTCTCCCACGGTAGACACCATCGTCGCACGTGACGGTGCACATGTGCACGATCATGTGGCTATAGTACAAGGTGGAGAGGGTGTCAGCAGTGAGAGAGCATCTCTCAGCACCGAGGTGCGTGGAGTTGGGTTCCGGGTTAATTAACGGTGGCTATATTCACTAAGTCAAAGCAATTGGTAGCGTAGGGGGTCGTATCCTCAAGACGGCGTTTACAGCAACGTCGTCGCAGTGCATGTAGAACTCTAGAACAAGCAGCCATTCCAATAGTGTGAGTGTGCAGAGATGGGAGCCACAGAGTGTTGACTAGCGAGAGGCTTGGAAGTCACCATAATACTGGCGTAGCCAGCGCGATATGTGTTCTAGTTCCTCTTGTCTTTGCTCAATCAGCCAGTCCGGATCGTCTTTCGTGGAAGCTCGCAAGTCCAGATGGTGGGCTCCTGCCACCATCACCCACTTGTAAATTAGATAACCAAAATCACTCAATCTTGCCTTTGTGAGTGAGAAAGAGAGAGAGAAACACTGAAATTGCAGCCTTGGTCTCCTTGTAATAATTACCTTTGGCAGTTACCAAGGCAACCACACTATCTGAGATATCTTCCAACACACTGCAAGAAAAGAAAATTAGATGGACATGGATAGAGAAGTCCAGGAGGGTTGTTCACTAAAATATAAACAGAGGAGAGATGATCTCGCCCTACCCTCCATTGCTCCAGGGATCCAAAAGACCATTGGAGAATATAATATTGCTACCAAACCGCTTAAGCACCGAGCGTATATCCTGTCTTCCCAATATTTGAATTAACAAATATGAAATCAAGTTTGTGAAATCTTTTATTCACAATGTCCTCTACTACATACTCACAAACTAGTGGACTTTGAACGTCGACAGAAGCAAATATATATATATATATATATATATACACACATGCATATATGTATGTCTATATCTATATTTAATATATAATATATGTGTCTATTTATATGTAGGTGTATATATAATATGTATGTATGTTTGTAGACAAACATATATATCTTTATGTATATATGTATGTCTACATACATACATATGTATGTTTACATACATACATGCATGTATGCATGCCTATATCTATATGTATGTGTGTGTATGTATCTAGCCCTTTCCCGAGACAAATTATATGTAAGTAGGCGCTAGCTTCAAAGGAAAGGGGAGAGTGTGGATTAAAGAGAGCTCAGTACATGACCACCATACTCTTGCGTGATCCAATGTGGCCTTGGGCTCACGCCATAGAACGAGCTGCATGCCTCTATGGTGCCCTTGTATGAGTAATTGAAAGCCGGGAACATGCTGTTGTCGGGGTTGCTACTCAAAGGCATCACCATTTCAGTACACGCCTGCGTATATGTGTCAGCACAGTAGCAAGCTAGCTTTTAAATGGTTTTCAGCTAAAACTTCTGTTTTGGTCACCAGAAGAGCTGAGTCTTATATATACCTGCCACGTCCAGAGGGCCATGCCATGGGGATCTGACCCTAAGTCAAAGCACTGCACTTCACCTGTGCCATTATAGTACACGTTTGCACCAGCCACGATTCTAGAAAGGATATCTGTGCCATCTGGGAATGAGTCCATTGCGTCGCAAGCCTACACACACACACACACACACACATCACGTTCGAGAAAAGCTTGCTCTGTGAGATTAGATCAAACACCAGCATATTTTACATACCATTTTGACAGGATTGGCAGGCATGGGCTCCAAAAAGTTTGCCGGGTAAGGGTAGTCCGTCATTGCCATGTAAATCCAAGCGGTTTCCAAGAAGTCCTCCACGGAGGATAAGTCTGCAGAGACGTTGCTGAGAGAAAGCAAAACCTCGCATGAAGATCAATCGTATCAATTTATTGATCCGTTTCCAGCGTGAACAATTATAATACACATACATATACATTAATTTTTCTTCTATAAAATTGCACTCGCAAAACAGCTAATGATCGTAGTTCACCTGCAGAACTTGAACAGCTTTTTAACGTTCTCCATGCCTCCACTCTCCTCGTAGGCTCCACTCAACGCAGCCCACGAACTCTTGATGGTGTCAAAGCAACTCACACTCGCGTTCTGTTGCAGGTGTCAAAAAAAAAAAACACAAAAGTAAAAGTAATGCAAAATTGGGCTCATTCTGATAAGCAGCATGCAGCTCTGAGCACATTATAAATTAATGCAAGGTTTCTCCTGCGCCAGCCGAATAAACATGAAAGGAGATTAATGCAATCACTGGCCTACCTACCTTGAAATCTTCCGACACTATTCTATAGAATCCATCCCAAGGAACCAGATTATCAAACTGCAGGATAGGAGCGGAAGCTGACAGAGCACCGATGGCTATGTGCGGGTACTTAAGGCGGAACCAAGCCGCTAACACTGCGGGAAGAATAGGCCACGATCGCATGTCAAATCATGATTAACCACCAGGAATCGCTTCTTTAAATTTAATCAGCAGAATCTCATCTACATCGACTGTACTACTTATTTCTTAATTAGTAGCCATCAAGGTCTAATTAAATCATGACGAGTAAATATCAATAATTTAGCCCACTTCCGCCATAGGAGCCCCCGAACAGCACCACCGGAGAGTCTTCTGCTGAGTGGTTCTTCTTCAGATCCAGAACTAGGCCTGCATAATCTGCGATTGCCTGTTCGGATGTGAGGTAGCCTAGCGTTTCGGCAGTGTGATTTTCCTTGGCAAAGTCAGGTATGGATTCACCATAATAGCGATGCTGCATAAATGTTGAAGCTTAATTGTAATTAGCACACATGCGCAAACAACAACAGGCCGAGATCGATGTTACAGCTTCCGCATGATGAAGCGACTAATCTCTGCATAGAATAATTACCTCCGTGAAGACCACCATAGCAGCGTAACGGGGAGCGATCTCCCAGAGGAAGCCGGTGTTGTTGGCGAACCATTCGATATTGCCCTCATTGCCGCAGTAGACGAAGATGGGCGCGCGGCGCTCTGGGCCTCCCCAGTGTTGCGTGCTCACCAGGTAGCGCTGCTGGAAGGTATGGTACGAGAAAGGCGTGAAGCTGAAGTGGTCCAGGGTCTGCGTGTAGAACAAGGTCTGATAACTGTAGATGTAGGTGGAGGGGGAGGCCGATCTCTTCTTCAGCTCATGATAATAAGCTGCTGTGTTCGAGGGCATAAACTGGGGTGAGCGGTGCAGCTGGCCGAGGCCATGCGCCGAGATACAAAAGCCACAGGTCATTGCCAGCACCACTGGCAAGAGGGCGGCGATCACAGGAGAAGGGGGTAAAGTTGTCCACCCCATGGGCATCACAGCCATAAGAGAGAGAGAGAGAGAGAAGGGGTGGGAGGGCTGTCACGGGCCAAAGAATTTTCTCTCTCCCCGTTCAAAAGGCATTTCCTGCTGTGATCTTCTCCATATTGCTACGTGCACAAAATGACGGCGAACAGTGGCTTAAATTTAAGGACTCCTTCAGTTTAGGCTTACCTTAACAGGCCTACCTTAACCTTTGAACTCATAAATTAAGTTGTGGCAAGTAAAGGAGAGCCCTACTTGGCATGAGGAGGAGGGCCCTATGGAGAAAGGATTTTTTTTTATGAGTCATTTTTTCATTGAAAGAGTCTCATATATATATATATATAATGGAGTTTCACATTTTTTTAACTTTTTAAAAGGAATGGTTCTTTTCCACAAGACTAGATGCATTGGGGCTCACAATTAGTTGTTACCATCAAATCATTTGCATATTGAATAAGTTTCTTATATATATATAAGCACTCACTCACACACACACACACATAAAAATGTATATATATACACACACACACATATATAATATATTAGACACACACACACACACACATATGAGAGTTTCTCATATTCCCATTTGTTCCCCCTAGCACACATAGAATCACTCAGACATGTGTGCATACACACACTTACACATAGTATTATATTATGTGCACGTGTCAGAGAGTACACACACACACACATATTTATATATATATATTTATAGGTATGTATATATAAATAGATTTATATGTATGCCAACATAAACACATGTATGTGTATACACACAATGCACCACATACACACACAAACACATATGCACACAAAAAAACACACACATGTCCGCATGCATGTATGTGCATATCACTTATTTGTAACCTGCCATGTGGCAAGTAAAGGAGAGCCCCACTTGGCAAGAGAAGGAGAGGCCTTCACATAATGGAGAAATGATTTTTTTTAATGAGTCTTTTTCTCATTGAAAGAACCTCATATATATATATAAGAGTTTCACATTTTTTAACTTTTTAAAAGGAACTGTTTTTTTCCACAAGACTAGATGCATTGGGGCTCACAATTAGTTGTCATCATCAAGTCATTTGCATATTGAATGAGTTTCTCATATATATAAGTACACACACACACACACACACACACACACACACACACACACACATACATGCACTTACATATATAATATATTACACACACACACACACACATATATGAGAGTTTCTCATGCTCACACTAGCACATATAGTATGTGCACATGGGTGAGAAAGCACACACACACACACACACACACACACACACATATTCATATATATATTTATAGGTATGTATATATAAATAGATTTAAATGTATGCCAACATAAACACATGCATGTGCATACACACAATGCACCACACACACACAACAAACACACATGCACACAAAAAAAAACACACACACACACACATGCACGCACGCATGTGCACATACACAAATATGCACAGGCACACACTTAACCTCGCACATACACATACATGCATATGAACTTACATATATACACATGCATATACACACACTAACATACACAAATACATGTGCACACACATTGATAGGCACACATGTATACATAGATGCACATGCGCACACACATTTACACATGTACATGCACACACTCTCACACACGTATGCGTGTGCACATGCACACACGTAGACACAAAAATGCCCGCATATAAAAATTCACACACATGCACATAAAACACACACACACACACACACACACACATGTATACATAGATGCACATGTGCACACATATTTGCATGTGTACATGCACACACTCTCACACACATATGCGTGTGCACACACATAGACACAAACATGCCCACATAAAAAAATTCACATGCCTGCACACACACATATACATTCGCATATGCACACACACGTTCATATATATATATATATAATGTGTTTGTGTATTTGTGTGTGTGTTTTATTATGATAAATATGTTGATTTTTTAAAATAATTAAATAGTTATATATGTATATATATTCTCTCTTTCAATATATGTATGTATTTATGTGTGTGTGTGTGTGTGTGTGTGTGTGTGTGTGTGTATTGCAATATTCTCTCTCTCTCTCTCTCTCTCTCTCTCTCTCTCTCTCTCTCTCTCTCTCCTAGATAGATATATATGCATTATAATCTTTGTATAATATGATATATGTATGTATGTATGTATTGCATTACTCTCTTTCTAGGGCTCGGCACCTCCAAGAGTACGTCGAGACTAATCGGTGGAGGAAAATAGTATTTTTTTCTTTGTTTATTTTTTTCAAGGTTTTCAAATACGTTGATGTACCACAGGAGAAAAAGAAACCTTCACGTTCGTTGTAGAAGGTTAAGCATGCATATGGGTTTGACATGCATACATACTATAGCATAAATAAAGTTTGATGATAGAGAGAGGTTGGTGTGATGAAAAGGGAAAAAAATTGTGTTTATATAACATGATGTGATGAAAATAACATGATGTTTGTATGACAATTGTGTTTATATAACATGATGTGATGAAAATGGAAAAATAATTATATTTATACATTTTTCCTTTTAAGAGTGGGCCAAACCCATGTCCTATGTGCATGTGCATGTGTCATAGACACTAACACATGTGAACAATGGTTTAGAACATTCAATAATTGACCGGCCATAGTCAAGTCTATGCCACTCATTATAGATAAAGTTATACTACGTCACTATGCTCATAACTTTAAAGATATAAAAATATGCACTAGTTCTTGTCTTTCATAACACCATCATCAGAAAATATAAGATACCGATAATATAAACTATTTATATACATATCAAATATAACTCTTTTAATAATTGTCTTCTGTACTTGGCCTACTCTAGGCATTCTAAAAATTCCATCCCCAAAGTATGCATACTTACACGAAATGCCATATGCATACATATGCATGTATATTTATACGTATTTATGTATGTTTTTCTGTGTGTGTATACACTTATCCATCCATCCATGCATGTATGTATATTCGTAATATATGTAGGTTAGACCCACCTTTTCTATAACTTTTCAAGCGGGTTATATGAAAGGTTTCTCTAAAGGGAGACCTCTTGTTTTTCTTTGCTCCTTTATATTATGTACATGCACATGCACTGTAGTAAAAGGTGGTAAAAAAGGAGAAAAAAAGGGGGGAGTTTGTGACGTTCACTTCTTTCATCTCCTTCAAGAAGTGAATTCAATAATGGGTTTCCTTGTCTCCCCTTCTTTTTCACTAAGAAAGGGGAGCTTTTCTTCCTTTTTTTCTCACTAAGAAAGGGGGGCTTTTCTAGGCCCCACCTTTTTGTCTACTAAGAAAAGGGGAGCTTTCCTTGCCGCCCCACTCCTTTTGGTCCACTAAGAAAAGGGGAGCTTTCCTTGCCCCCCCTTTGGCCCACTAAGAAAACATGAGCTTTCCTTGGACCTCCTTTTACTCCACTGAAAGGTAGGATTTTTCTTGGTCCCCCTTTTTTTCACTAAGAAAAAGTGGCTTTCCTTGACCCCCACTAGGTCCCCCCCTCCCCCTCCTTTGTTTTTTACTTAAAAAGGGGGACTTTCCCATGGCCCCCCATATTCCTCTAAGCAAAAAGGGGCTCACCCCACCCTCTCTTCCTCCTTCCTTCTGCACCTTGCAGTGCCCAAATTATCAAAAGATGTATTGTTCTCCCTAATATGGTTAAATGATACTCTCTCTCTCTCTCTCTCTCTCTCTCTCTCTCTCTCTCTCACACACACACAACCACATATAGGCAAGCCCTCCTCCGCCTTAAGCTCAATACTTAATTTCCCACTAAATTTAACCTAGCTCCACTAATATTTATATTGGCTCCTCCACTAATATTTGTATTGGCTCCTCCCCTAGATTTACCTCAATATATTGGATCCTGTCCTAGATCTACCTCAATATATGATGCAAAAGTATAGCCCACACTTCAAAGCTAGGCTTAGCATCTTCGAGCTTAGAAGATTGCATAATTAAGAGAACTTCAAAACCCTAAAGAGAACCGAAAAAATATGGACTTACTGCATCACTAAAGTGACAACCAAAAAATGATGGATTTAGTGTGGCATTGGCATTTTGTGAAGGTGTCTTTGAGGGTTTTCTTCGAGTACTTGTAGTCATCGTCCCAAAGCTGCCAGGGCCACCTGTAAAATGTTCACCATCTCTATGCCATATGCTTGCCTGCGGGCCTTGCCCTTCACTGTGCCACAAGCTTAACTTTATAATTGTCGTGACAATACTACCTTAATCACCCACTACGCCTTCACACCGCCCCTGACTTTACACATCGCCTAAGCCCATCCAAACAGGCTATGCCTATGCCTTCCAAACTATCGTGTGCTCACCTTACTTCTCCATTGCCTCGCCCTCCACACCGACCTAGCCTCCTCACCCACACCATCCATCTCCTACCCTTCACACCACACACAATGGCCACCTTTCACACTACTGTTTGACTTACCCTGGCATCACCTATGGCCTCACTCTTCATAGTCACATGGCTCACTTAATCCATGTACATTACTCATGGATCACATCAAAACCTCATGCACTTTCGCTCACACCTGCATGCTCCAACCCGCCCTGCACTTGACAACTGCCCATTGGTCTTTGCCCCGCCAACAAGCGTACCACACTATCTTGCTTCACCCTATTGTTTTAGCACAAAAATAAAGGAGGTATTAGAAGGAAGTAACTTGGGCAAGAGGGTTTTGTTGCTAGTGACCCTCCTTGATACATGTGCAGTCATGGGAGATGGTGTACTAGGAGATTCTATATGTGATAAGCATTTTAACTTTAGGTTCTTTTGTGTAAAAACATATGGGTGTGTGTAAAGTTTGAGTTCATAATTTCCGATAAATGGGCATGAGGAGTCTTGGTGCTTTTTGTGACTTTGTACCAGAGATTACCAATTACAACTGTACTTCCCAAGGAGCTTTACACAATTTCTTTTTTGTTTGTTGTAGCACCAAACACTGCCAGGCAGTGTAGCTTGGTGGGCTTGTTCCTTTCATTCAAGATTGTGGGTGACTTTGACTTAGTATCAAGAATTTCCTACTTTGTGGGCTTGTTCCTTTCATTCATCTTTGGTCATCATCGATATTTCATGTATATATATTCACATCTATGTAGTGCATGTGTGTGTGTGTTTGTGTTTGTGTGTGTGTGTGCGCGTGTGTGTGCAACATCTATAGTTAGTGTGCCTATGTATTAGTGTACTGTGTGTGTAATATCTTTAGTTAATGTTCCTATGTAGTGTGTGTGTGTGTGTGTGTGTGTGTGTGTGTGTGTGTGAGAGAGAGAGAGAGAGAGAGAGAGAGAGAGAGCATGTACGTGTATGATTGTTTAATGAAGTGCTTATAATTTAAGATTTTTGAAATGATATTCTTTTAGAAGGAGGACCTGAACATAACCAGATCAAATAGGTGAAAGGGGAGTGTACTTCCTCTCACAGTAAGAGTAGACCAAGTGAGCTGAAGATAGCAAAGTATTCATTGCTATGTAATAATTGGCAAACCTGCATATAATTTCTAGGAGCAGCACCCCTAGAGGAAGTGCTTATAATTTAATATTTTTAAAATGATATGTTTTTAGAAGGAGGACATGAACATAACTAGATCAAATAGGTGAAAGGAGAGTGTACTTACTCTCAGTGTAAGAGTAGACCAAGTGAGCTGAAGACAACAAAGTATTCATTGCCATGTAACTAGCAAACTTGCATACAATTTCTAAGGAGCAGGACCCCTAGAGCTAAACCTTGTAGGTTTCAATAAGATGTTACTATTTGAAACAAACTCTCAAAACTCGGTAAGGCTGTAATAATCTCAGTAAGACTGAAAACACTTGTGAGTGAAGATCTGAAGTATGTTGAGTTAGGTTTGAGTCAGATAGCATCAGCTGAGAGTCATCAATGTCCGACAGCGTCAGGTGAGTGTCAGAACCCATCACAGGTGAGGTTGTGGAAGAATAGATTCAGTCTTTTTACATTGAGAGGAAGTTATTTTTGGTCTAGTTTGACAGTCAGAAGTTAGTCTAAGTCATTCAAACAGTGTGTGGACTGAAGGATATCTAACAGAGTCAGCTAGAAGATAGCTGATGTTGGTTTAGGGGTTATATGGCTGAATCTTTGTGAGATTCAAGGTTTTGAAGGTTTTTAAGCCTTAGAGGATACATAAGCAGAAAGATCTGAGCAGATCAATCACCTGAATTAGATAAGACTCAAGCAGTCATCATAGTTGAAGGTTAGCTAAAGTGAGGTAAGAGACTGTAGTTGTTCAATTTTTATAGGATCTGAAGTATTTAAAGGCTATGAGTGTCAAAGGACACAGACGTAAGGACATTTGAATCAGCTAAGTCAACAGAATCCGTTTAGTCATACCTGAGTCAAATAAGAGTCAGTAGGACAATTGATGTATGCAGTAGGGTCCTATAGCTAAAGATTTGAGGATTGAAGATTGCTAGTTCTAGAGGAAAATCTGAGGATATGGATGATAAGAATCTGATAGAGGTCAATAGTAGTTAGCTGAATAAGATTGCAATCAGGTAGTGGTCAGCTAAGAGTCAGGTAGGGTCAATTTAGGTTGTCAGAGAAGGTCAGCTGAGGAGATAGGGTTGAAGATCAGGGTTGTTCTGAGTCATATCTGGCCTAAGAAGACATTTCACAGCTTCAGCTGATTCAAGCTGAGGAGGGTGAGGTGTCAAACTGTATCAACAGAGATTTAGAAGATAGTTGTAAATCTGTTGTGTGCCTTGGGCTAGGTAATGCATAAATTATGTAAGTACAAGTAGCACTTAACACAGCATGTACTGAAACGTTGAGTTGTTATGTCTTTATCCAACAGTCACCATTAAATTAATGTTAAAAGAACCTCCATTTAGCAAGTTCATTAATATCTTACTTCCTCTTAGTAAGAGTAGACCAAGTGAGCTGAAGGTAGCAAAGTATTCATTGCTATGTAGCTCCTACATACAATTTCTAGGGAGGAGGAGCACCCCTAGATCTAAATCTTGTAGGTTTCAATAAGATGTTACTATTTGAAACATACTTTCAAAACTAAGTAAGACTATAATAATCTCAGTAAGACTGTAAAAACACTTGTGAGTGAAGATCTAAAGTGTGTTGAATCAGGTTTGAGTCATATAGCAACGTCTGAGAGTCATCCGTTGTCCAATAGGGTCACGTGAGGGTCAAAACCTATCAGCTAAGGGTGTGGAAGAATAGACTCAGTCTTGTTGGTTTTAGAGGAAGCTCTTTTGGGTCTAGTTTGACAGTCAGAAGTCAGTCTAAGTCAGTCAAACAGTTTGTGGGCTGAAGGATATCTAACAGAGTGAGCTAGAAGATAGCTGATGTCAGTTTAGGGGTTATAAGGCTGAATCTTTGTGAGAGCTAAGGTTTTGGAAGGTTTTTAATCCTTCGATGATACATAAGTGGCAAGATTTGAGTCAAATCAATGAGTTGAAATAGATAGGATTCAGGCAGTCATCATAGCTGAAGGCCAGCTAAAGTGAGGTAAGAGACTATAGTGGTCAATCTTTATAGGATATGAAGTGTTTGAAGATTTGTGAGTGTTAAAAGACATAGAGGTACTTAAGGAGATCTGAATCAGCGGAGTCAACAGAATCAGTTTAGTCAGAACTAAGTGAAATAAGAGTCAGTAGAGGACAACTAACATATTCAGTAGGGTCCTAGAGCTAGGGATTTGAGGATTGAAGATTGTTGGTTCCGGAGAAAAATATGAGGGTTTGGAGGACTCTGATAGAGGTTAGCAGCAGCTAGATGAATTAGATTACAATGAGGTAGTGTGGTCAGCTCAAAGTCAGTTGAGGTGAGTTTCGATTATTTAGCAGGTTGTCAGAGAAGGTCAGCTGAGGAGATAGGGTTGAAGATCAAGGTTGTTCAACAATAGTTAGCTAAATCAGATATTACAATCAGGTGTAGTGGTCAGCTCAGAGTCAGCTGGGGTCGTTTCGGTCAATAGGTTGTTAGTAGGTTGTCAGAGAAGGTCAGCTGAGGAGATAGGGTTGAAGATCAAGGTTGTTCAGAGTCATATCTGACCTAAGAAGACATTTTAAAGGATCAACTCATTCAAGTTAAGGAGAGTAAGGTGTCAGATTGTATCAGCAGAAATTCAGAGGATAGTTGTAAATCTGCTATGTGCCCTGTGCTAGGCAACTCGTAGCCATCTATAGCGTATCTTTAGTTTGAGCGCATCAGATATAGTCTGAACAGATTGATGATCATGGCTAGAATGAACCCATGTTCATAACCATGTGTATTCATAGTTCAAAGCAACTCTCTTTCGTTTTTCTCAAATACTTACCATGCAGAACAATTAAAATAAAGCTTTGATCCAACAATATTCAGAGCTAAAAGACATAATGATGCCCAAGAATATAGTTCCATATATTAGTTTAATTACTTGCAAAATCCTATCTTATTCAGGTATGAAAAAACATTACTTTTCTTAAGTACTTGTGTACCTAGGTAGAAGGACCCCCTATAGAGGCAAGGGTGAGAGACATCGTGTAATGGTCAATAAAAAGGCAGAGTGCAAAGTGAGTTAAGGAACCCACCTCCATTCTAATATATGGGTCATGAGACATAGGGGAGGAGTCTTCCATCCTCATCATAGCAGTAGATGATGTAAAATGGTTATTACCACCACCATTCCTTGTAAGATTACGATGAACAATCGATTACAGAGGCGCAGCAACTGATAGGCAACAGGTGCCACAAAAATGTAACTGCCACCACCATCCCTTGTAGG